>NC_141695.1:618442511-619001088 GCF_964263255.1 Lissotriton vulgaris | reverse complement strand
TCGCCGCTTCCAAGTGGTACCTATGTCTTCAAATACCCCCTAGAGCACCTGACTTTCAGTCTACAGTCCATTACATTTTTGGAACTTGTAATTTTGCATTTTCGTGCTACCAAGTGCTGTTGCCTTCAAAATCCAGGACTAGCTGAAGTGAAGGAAGGTCTCCCCTGATGTGGTGGTTCACTTGGCAGTTGTGGTCAAACATGTCTCACTTATCCGACATTCATATTTCTTTTCATAGGCTCTGTGTTCTTATTCATTCGTAGTCTGTTTATTTTTGTTTATTTTAAATCGTGAATGGTTTGTGGCTTGATTGTTTCCTGTTAATCAGATTGAGTCGTATCCATTGGCTATTAACCTTTCCAAAAGGCTTATTGAAGCCCTGAGACTCAAAGCCATGTCCGTGTGACGTTTTGCACTTTCATCTTTTATGTGAATTTTATGTCCATCTGCGCCAAAAATACATCCTTCCGCTTCAGAGCTCATGCCAATTTTGTCCAAGCAAGGTCAGCATTACTATACCTGCACATGAGCTCCTCGTCCATGATTTGTTTTGGAGTTGCTAGCTATTTCGCTGGCACTATAATAATTAGGCGTAAGATGCCTCCTGTGTACATGAATTTGTACCTTCACTGATGAAATGCACAAGAACTCTTCTCTGATGAAGTTTACACGTTGAATTTTTATAGTCTGTTTTTAATTGATATAATTTATCCTTTTATTTTAATATGGTTGTAGGGATATGTGTATGCATAAGTTGTATTTGCTGTGCATTTATGGTGTTCCATTCGTCTTGCTCTAATAATTGCTCCTGGTGTATTCATCTTGTGCTCTTATTAGCCGATTAAAGAATTTTTGACTGACTGACTTGCCCGTTAAGGTTGACTTTGTTTTTAGGCGTTTCTCTATATGGCTCTACAGTGGCACTCTAGTCATGGCGCTGTATAGTACCACCGGCACCTGAAACGGTTTGCCTAATACTGCCTCTATAGTTCATATTGTCAGGCGTGCACAGATCTTAAATTAGCACAATTTCTGGTGCCTTGCATGCAAGTGCGATGGTAAACACCTGCAAAAAAGTATTAGAAACTTCAAGTTGGGGGTTGCCATTAAAAGAACAGAAGAACATTTATGTTAAGAATCAAACCTCCCCTATCTGTCTTTCAATTCTCTTGAGAAACCTCGCCCTCACATCACGCTTAAATGTTTTTTCAGTTTGTAAAACATCTTATTGTGGATTGTTTCTGTGGTGCCTAATAATCTTGCCTAGACACTGCTCAGTGGCTTTATTTTGTACTCTCCCATGTAGAGAATTCTAAAATGGCTCAAGAGGTTGTGAGGTGGGGACATTTTGGAGCTATTGTCAAAGTCGACCCATTCATAACCTTACCTTAATATCCACTTCTGTATGATAATTTCAGCGCCACTAGAATTGTGGCAGTGGAGGAGCAACCTTTGTGGTGTGCTTGAATGTGTTCTACTGCAAATATGTGGAATTATGGGTGGCAGTGTTCTCCATTTGGTCATGTTGACACATTGCTGTAAATGCAATCCCAACGCTGTGCCAAACAGAGAGGTTTCTTAAATAAGAGTCTAGCCATACATAGCACGCTTGACATTTTAGCCACCCAATAATAACTTTGTGTTTCATGTTGGCACAAGAAAACCTTTGGATGATACCGTCCCTGCTAAAACTGCCAGAATAAAATTGTATAAAATAGAACATTGCATTTAGCAGATTACAACCTAGTAGAATGACACCTCTAACGATTGCATCTTTAAATCCTACTTTTTCAGTTGTTTTATAGTACTGGTTTTCCGTCCCGTTACTGCTTAGTGTCCACAATCTAGCTTTACACTTGGTTTTTCAAGACCTGACTCACACACTGGTTTGAGGTTTCCCAATGTTATACCTCCCAAATAAACGGGGAAACGTCATTTCTCCTTCCTTCGCCGGGGGGGACCTTCTTTTGAAAGAAAGAAAAAACACAGCATCAATCCAAGTTAAATCTATCTCCCTTTCCTCTGCTAGGGCTTAATGCCATGGACATGAACCAAGAGAGGCTGCAGGGGGCAATCCCAGAACACCCCCTGCCCCTCTGCCGAGGGGGGTTTCGCTTTAGCAGTGAATTGCTCTCGGTGGGAGGGATAGCCCCACAGGCACACGTTGAGCCCTTGAATCACTTTTTTTTCACTACACAAATGTTATTTTCTGAATCAAATTAACTCGGCCCTCACCTCCCGTGGCCCGGAGTTCCTTTCTTCTATTATTTTGGGAATGTTTGTACAAGTATGTGCCAAAAGGAATGACCTAGAAAGCAAGATAAGGCATATTTGTGTGAATGGAATTACTTTTTGTTTAAAAAGTTATAAATGCTTCCAAGCTCTGCGTTCAATAGCTCAGGAAAATGAAAACTTTCCAAGCATGTGCTTTAATCTCACCCTCACCCCCTCAACACCTCACCCCCTCAACCTCACTCGCCATCACCCTCAAACACTCACCCTCAACACCTCACACCCTCACCCTCAAATCCTCACCCTCAACACCTCAACCTCACTCACTCTCAACACCTCACCCTCACTCACTCACCCTCAACACCTCACCCTCACTCACTCACACTCAATCACCCTCAACACCTCACCCTCAACACCTCACCCTCAACACCTCACCCTCAACACCTCACCCTCAACACCTCACCCTCAACACCTCACCCTCAACACCTCACCCTCAACACCTCACCCTCAACGCCTCACCCTCAACACCTCACCCTCACTCACTCTGACTCACCCTCACCCTCACTCACCCTCACTCACCCTCACTCACCCTCACTCACCCTCAGTCACACTCAGTCACACTCAGTCACACTCAGTCACACTCAGTCACACTCAGTCACCCTCACTCACCCTCGCTCACCCTCACTCACCCTCGACCCCTCACTCACCCTCGACCCCTCACTCACCCTCACTCATCCTCAACACCTCACCCTCACCCTCATCCACCCTCAACCCCTCACCCTAACTCACAATAACACTCTCTCACCCTCACCCTCACTCACTCTCACTCACACTCACCCTCAACACCTCACTCACCCTCAACACCTCACTCACACTCAACTCCTCACTCACCCCCACCCCCACTCACCCTCAACACCTCACCCTCACACAGTGCAATAGGTCTCGCAGGATTTTTAGTTAAAGCTTTTACATTTGCTTATTGCTTTTTTGATTTGTAATTCTTTTGCATTGCCTACAAAAAAATAAAATGCAAAAGATTTACAACAAAAAACATATAAACAATTCTAAAAGCACTAACTCTAATGCTGCGAGACCTATTGCATTTCTAATGCTTGTTTAGTTTTGTGGTCTTTGGTTAAAAATGCAGTGTTTAGAAGCATGTTTTGGTCTTATTTAGTTATTTTATAAACTGTAGAGAATCTGGAAATATCGAAATCTTATTTGAAATGTTGGTTACATTTGATTTCACTGATAGGTAAAATGGCTGGTTTCATAAGAATCTTTCCTAATATCTAGCATCCCATTAACCCACAGACAGAGGATGGGTGAACTCCTTTGATGCGCCAGCCCCCTTTTCTAGTGAGTCAGTATTGATGGTAAGTGAATTGCCAAACACCCCAGTCTTTAAACATTCAATGCAAGATGTAGTGACAGGTATAGCGAAAAGAATGTTGTCACCAAGTATCTGAGATAGTCATGAAAACATGACACCAGGCGTTTGGTAAACATGGAACACAGTGTCACTTGGAATGCTGCTGAAAAAAGTTCCTTCTAAATTCATACAGATTAGAGTGATATTGTTTGTATTTGCAGTAATTCAGCTACGTATATGAAAAAGTTGTATGATGGCCTGTCAAAATCTATACCTGAGCTGAAGTGCTTCCCTGTAAGAGATCCTTGTCACTTGCTAGATGGTATGCTGAAAGCACCTTTCCAATCTTCAGAGTTAATGAAGAATGGTATTGACTTTGTAGTCCATTCTGGTGCAGTAAAAATGTATTTGGACATCATATACCCTGTGCATAGGCTACCTATACATAGGCTTTCCTGTTTTCAGTTTCTATTTTTGGTCAATTCTGGTGGTGTTTTTTCAGTTTTTTCAATATCTTAAAAAACAGTGGTTGTCAGTGGTTACACATTTTCGCGCCTTTAAAAACAACAGAAACAGTGTGTTTCCAGTGTTAATGGAATTTGTATTTAACTTTATTTATTGCTTGCTTTCAGCACTGATAGTGCTTGTGTATAGGTAGCCTATGCACAGGGTATATGATGTCCAAATACATTTTTACTGCACCAGAATGGACTACAAAGTCAATACCATTCTTCATTAACTCTGAAGATTGGAAAGGTGCTTTCAGCATACCATCTAGCAAGTGACAAGGATCTCTTACAGGGAAGCACTTCAGCTCAGGTATAGATTTTGACAGGCCATCATACAACTTTTTCATATACGTAGCTGAATTACTGCAAATACAAACAATATCACTCTAATCTGTATGAATTTAGAAGGAACTTTTTTCAGCAGCATTCCAAGTGACACTGTGTTCCATGTTTACCAAACGCCTGGTGTCATGTTTTCATGACTATCTCAGATACTTGGTGACAACATTCTTTTCGCTATACCTGTCACTACATCTTGCATTGAATGTTTAAAGACTGGGGTGTTTGGCAATTCACTTACCATCAATACTGACTCACTAGAAAAGGGGGCTGGCGCATCAAAGGAGTTCACCCATCCTCTGTCTGTGGGTTAATGGGATGCTAGATATTAGGAAAGATTCTTATGAAACCAGCCATTTTACCTATCAGTGAAATCAAATGTAACCAACATTTCAAATAAGATTTCGATATTTCCAGATTCTCTACAGTTTATAAAATAACTAAATAAGACCAAAACATGCTTCTAAACACTGCATTTTTAACCAAAGACCACAAAACTAAACAAGCATTAGAAATGCAATAGGTCTCGCAGCATTAGAGTTAGTGCTTTTAGAATTGTTTATATGTTTTTTGTTGTAAATCTTTTGCATTTTATTTTTTTGTAGGCAATGCAAAAGAATTACAAATCAAAAAAGCAATAAGCAAATGTAAAAGCTTTAACTAAAAATCCTGCGAGACCTATTGCACTGTGTGAGGGTGAGGTGTTGAGGGTGAGTGGGGGTGGGGGTGAGTGAGGAGTTGAGTGTGAGTGAGGTGTTGAGGGTGAGTGAGGTGTTGAGGGTGAGTGTGAGTGAGAGTGAGTGAGGGTGAGGGTGAGAGAGTGTTATTGTGAGTTAGGGTGAGGGGTTGAGGGTGGATGAGGGTGAGGGTGAGGTGTTGAGGATGAGTGAGGGTGAGTGAGGGGTCGAGGGTGAGTGAGGGGTCGAGGGTGAGTGAGGGTGAGCGAGGGTGAGTGAGGGTGACTGAGTGTGACTGAGTGTGACTGAGTGTGACTGAGTGTGACTGAGTGTGACTGAGGGTGAGTGAGGGTGAGTGAGGGTGAGTGAGGGTGAGTGAGGGTGAGGGTGAGTCAGAGTGAGTGAGGGTGAGGTGTTGAGGGTGAGGCGTTGAGGGTGAGGTGTTGAGGGTGAGGTGTTGAGGGTGAGGTGTTGAGGGTGAGGTGTTGAGGGTGAGGTGTTGAGGGTGAGGTGTTGAGGGTGAGGTGTTGAGGGTGAGGTGTTGAGGGTGATTGAGTGTGAGTGAGTGAGGGTGAGGTGTTGAGGGTGAGTGAGTGAGGGTGAGGTGTTGAGAGTGAGTGAGGTTGAGGTGTTGAGGGTGAGGATTTGAGGGTGAGGGTGTGAGGTGTTGAGGGTGAGTGTTTGAGGGTGATGGCGAGTGAGGTTGAGGGGGTGAGGTGTTGAGGGGGTGAGGGTGAGATTAAAGCACATGCTTGGAAAGTTTTCATTTTCCTGAGCTATTGAACGCAGAGCTTGGAAGCATTTATAACTTTTTAAACAAAAAGTAATTCCATTCACACAAATATGCCTTATCTTGCTTTCTAGGTCATTCCTTTTGGCACATACTTGTACAAACATTCCCAAAATAATAGAAGAAAGGAACTCCGGGCCACGGGAGGTGAGGGCCGAGTTAATTTGATTCAGAAAATAACATTTGTGTAGTGAAAAAAAAGTGATTCAAGGGCTCAACGTGTGCCTGTGGGGCTATCCCTCCCACCGAGAGCAATTCACTGCTAAAGCGAAACCCCCCTCGGCAGAGGGGCAGGGGGTGTTCTGGGATTGCCCCCTGCAGCCTCTCTTGGTTCATGTCCATGGCATTAAGCCCTAGCAGAGGAAAGGGAGATAGATTTAACTTGGATTGATGCTGTGTTTTTTCTTTCTTTCAAAAGAAGGTCCCCCCCGGCGAAGGAAGGAGAAATGACGTTTCCCCGTTTATTTGGGAGGTATAACATTGGGAAACCTCAAACCAGTGTGTGAGTCAGGTCTTGAAAAACCAAGTGTAAAGCTAGATTGTGGACACTAAGCAGTAACGGGACGGAAAACCAGTACTATAAAACAACTGAAAAAGTAGGATTTAAAGATGCAATCGTTAGAGGTGTCATTCTACTAGGTTGTAATCTGCTAAATGCAATGTTCTATTTTATACAATTTTATTCTGGCAGTTTTAGCAGGGACGGTATCATCCAAAGGTTTTCTTGTGCCAACATGAAACACAAAGTTATTATTGGGTGGCTAAAATGTCAAGCGTGCTATGTATGGCTAGACTCTTATTTAAGAAACCTCTCTGTTTGGCACAGCGTTGGGATTGCATTTACAGCAATGTGTCAACATGACCAAATGGAGAACACTGCCACCCATAATTCCACATATTTGCAGTAGAACACATTCAAGCACACCACAAAGGTTGCTCCTCCACTGCCACAATTCTAGTGGCGCTGAAATTATCATACAGAAGTGGATATTAAGGTAAGGTTATGAATGGGTCGACTTTGACAATAGCTCCAAAATGTCCCCACCTCACAACCTCTTGAGCCATTTTAGAATTCTCTACATGGGAGAGTACAAAATAAAGCCACTGAGCAGTGTCTAGGCAAGATTATTAGGCACCACAGAAACAATCCACAATAAGATGTTTTACAAACTGAAAAAACATTTAAGCGTGATGTGAGGGCGAGGTTTCTCAAGAGAATTGAAAGACAGATAGGGGAGGTTTGATTCTTAACATAAATGTTCTTCTGTTCTTTTAATGGCAACCCCCAACTTGAAGTTTCTAATACTTTTTTGCAGGTGTTTACCATCGCACTTGCATGCAAGGCACCAGAAATTGTGCTAATTTAAGATCTGTGCACGCCTGACAATATGAACTATAGAGGCAGTATTAGGCAAACCGTTTCAGGTGCCGGTGGTACTATACAGCGCCATGACTAGAGTGCCACTGTAGAGCCATATAGAGAAACGCCTAAAAACAAAGTCAACCTTAACGGGCAAGTCAGTCAGTCAAAAATTCTTTAATCGGCTAATAAGAGCACAAGATGAATACACCAGGAGCAATTATTAGAGCAAGACGAATGGAACACCATAAATGCACAGCAAATACAACTTATGCATACACATATCCCTACAACCATATTAAAATAAAAGGATAAATTATATCAATTAAAAACAGACTATAAAAATTCAACGTGTAAACTTCATCAGAGAAGAGTTCTTGTGCATTTCATCAGTGAAGGTACAAATTCATGTACACAGGAGGCATCTTACGCCTAATTATTATAGTGCCAGCGAAATAGCTAGCAACTCCAAAACAAATCATGGACGAGGAGCTCATGTGCAGGTATAGTAATGCTGACCTTGCTTGGACAAAATTGGCATGAGCTCTGAAGCGGAAGGATGTATTTTTGGCGCAGATGGACATAAAATTCACATAAAAGATGAAAGTGCAAAACGTCACACGGACATGGCTTTGAGTCTCAGGGCTTCAATAAGCCTTTTGGAAAGGTTAATAGCCAATGGATACGACTCAATCTGATTAACAGGAAACAATCAAGCCACAAACCATTCACGATTTAAAATAAACAAAAATAAACAGACTACGAATGAATAAGAACACAGAGCCTATGAAAAGAAATATGAATGTCGGATAAGTGAGACATGTTTGACCACAACTGCCAAGTGAACCACCACATCAGGGGAGACCTTCCTTCACTTCAGCTAGTCCTGGATTTTGAAGGCAACAGCACTTGGTAGCACGAAAATGCAAAATTACAAGTTCCAAAAATGTAATGGACTGTAGACTGAAAGTCAGGTGCTCTAGGGGGTATTTGAAGACATAGGTACCACTTGGAAGCGGCGAATCATGCGGCGTCAGCTGAGTTACATTAAACCTCTGAAGAATGCCGCAACCGGAACTCCGACAAAAGCATTAAATCATGGGGAGACTAACATGGGTGCAGAGACATGGGGGGCAGGGAGATGGGGCACGGGGATGTATCCTGCATTACCTCCCTAAAACAAGGCTTTTTGAAGCATGACTCGTTTGCCCTTTGCCACGGTGTAGGAGCGTGTGATTTTGCTTGTTTCTCCAGGCGTGCGCTCAGAAGCAGTACACACTCACGCCACAGGCTTGTGAGCCACACCTAAACAAGTGTTAAACAAGTGACGTGTCACGTTGGCGATGGAGGGGGGGGGGGGGGTGTTAATTAAGCATTTTGAGGCTCGCGCTTCTCCTACCTGCCACATGCTCATAGACAGCCGGATAAACAAGATGTCACCTAAATCTATTGTGCACGATTTAAAGGCACAAGGGTCCTTAAGAACAAAAGAAGGGAGCGATCCGCAGCAGAACGATGAGCCGCAAAGCGGCCATATTAAAAGTGTGCGGAATATAAACAGGCCACGAGGCCAATACATTTCAGCAGGCGGCGGGAGCATATTTTAATTTAAAAATACCTCAAACTGGAGTGAAATCCATCCTGTTACGGCCGCAGCAGGGGGCGGAGCGGGGAGAGAAATGTAATTGACACGGCCGGCCGGTCGTGAAACTGAAAGCATGGCCGGCCGGCCGTGAAAGCCTTTGATGCGGCAGGGGGAAATGCGAGACGGCGGGAAGGGGGCGGAGCGGGTAAACAAAGACGGACATGCACGCGCCCGTGACTTTTAAGGTCAATGCGCATGCGCATAAGCTTAATGCGCATGCGCATTGACCTTAAAAGTCACGGGCACTGCAAGGAATCGCCACGATTCCTTGCAGTGTAGATAAAGAGTGGATAACTCGCAATACTCTCGCCTTGCTCGATGCGCATGCGCATCGACAGGCGAGACCTAAAAAAGAAGGAAGAAGAGAAGATGTTTTAGTGATATCCCTAAACAACAAAACTGAAGCAGAATAATGTTAGCCCAGTCTTTCTTGGTGCTACCTTGTATAACAAAGTTACAATGTATTGGTCCCTTCAGGAAGAATTACAAATGACTTTCACTCATCTTTTATTTTCTATGAATAACACTTGGTTTGCGGTTGCAAAGGTGTTTTTTCAGTGTTTATATGTTTACACCAGTGATGGCTATTTTGCTTTTGGTGGGGGTTTATCAGTCATTATAGGTTTAAACCTAAAACCCGATAGCCTACCTATACACAAGCACTATCAGTGCTGAAAGCAAGCAATAAATAAAGTTAAATACAAATTCCATTAACACTGGAAACACACTGTTTCTGTTGTTTTTAAAGGCGCGAAAATGTGTAACCACTGACAACCACTGTTTTTTAAGATATTGAAAAAACTGAAAAAACACCACCAGAATTGACCAAAAATAGAAACTGAAAACAGGAAAGCCTACTTATACCCTCTCTTGAGACTTATATAAGCGCTATTCACTAAACAACATTGACTAATTTGATTAACTACCTGTGATATAATTATCACATTTATTAATGACATACCGCAGTGTACCTAGAGCGAGTGAGAAACCCTCCTCCCACTCCTCTGACACAGTTCTAGGGGTTAGGGGGGGGCAGCACCCGCGCTCCTGTAGTGGTGCTCTGCAGTTGCTTAAATGCAGAGTTTTCTAGCTTGCAGTATGAAATAAGTAGGCAAAGCTCACAAGAGTATTGGGTGCATCTATTTCTGTGTAGGAACTGGAAGGTAATTTACATATGTTAGGTGCGTGCGCGCACAGCTCCCTCTGCCTCCATTACAGTGCCTAATCCTCACAGCAATAGGTCACTGGTACACACTTGTCACTTATGCATTCGCCACCTCGAATAGGCTGGGTTTGGAACAAACACCATCCTGTCACACACACTCCAAGCAGAACATGGTGGAGGTGTTGACACCAGCATTAGAAGCAAAACAAGTTTAGCAAACTTTGTTGCATGATTCCGGAAAGCCAAGGGTGGGGCAAAAGAAAATATTTAAGAAAGAAACTACGAGTAGCAGGTTAACTGAACAAAGCACAGTAATTATAATGTTTGAACGCATTCCCAAAGCCACCGAGCTCAAACAAGGCGGAGTTTATTGAAGCAAGCATTAAGATGCGTAGCACTGTATTCATACAGCACGCACCACTGGGCTTATGTACTTCAACCCTGAGGAAGAGAACAGAGCTGACCCGCTAACAGAAGAGGGAGTGAAGAAACAACCAGCAACATTGGGAAATCTGAAGATTGCTCAAAGAGAGAAATGCCCTAATCAGCCTCTCTGATATAAAGGCATGATACACTCGCCACTAAAGATAGAAATTGTGGAAGTTGCAGTGAAGACGCACCCTCTGTTAAACAAGTCACGTATTGACAAACTCTCCGCTGCAGCCCGGCTTGCACAGGAAGCCAGGCAACCTGTGTTGGGACGGGGGCGGGGCCGCAAAAAGACAGGAAGCAGACTGGAGCCTACCCCGCGCTTCTGTGCCCGTGAAGCCAGCCGGAGGTGAGCGTGTAAACTAGTGGGGCTCCCGTGCTGGTGGAGAGCCACCGGGCTGCCGAAAATGACCAGTTGACGATGGAGAGAGAGACAACCAGCGTGGTACGCTGTACTTTTACCAGGAAGAGCAGCGTCTACCAGGTGATGCGTCGAGTGACGGAGCCTGTAGCAGCGGAAAGAGCCCGGTGAGTGGGGGGGAGGGGGCGTGTGCGCGTGTGTGTGCCCGCGTGTCTGTGTGCGTGTGTGCGCGTGTGTCTGTGTGCGTGTGTGCGCGTGTATCTGTGTGTGTGCATGTGTGCGTGCACGCATGTGTTTCCGGCATGCTGTCCACAGTCCCAATGGAGCACGTGTTCGCGCGCGTGACCGGATCCGAATCCTGAGGCTTCGTGTGCCCATCTCCTGTCTCCCTTTTAGGGCCCTTGAAGCAGACTCGACAACTATAGGTCTCGCAGGCGACAGCGCTTTCATGCTGTATCGCCAGGTGCAAGACCTAAAAATGGGGAGACGTAGGGGGTATACTATAAAGAGTTACCTCCTACATGGTCAACATGTTTCAAAAGCCATCCCCTTGGCTTTCTTCTTCAGGACCGTGCGTGAGCCCTACTTCACTCACACATTTAATATGTGTAATTAGTGTACCTAAATGATATTTAGCCACAGTTAATGCTCAAATTAAGCATGCAAAAAAATACCCATTTTGTATCTTTTATAACACTATTTGTAGGAACTTATGGCCTCATGAGTTGTCACGGATGGGGAGGACGCCTGTAGTCAAACAATCGTCAAGGCTGCACACTCTCCAGTAAATACCTTCTCGTGGCTTGAAACTACTAGATTGGCAACTTTGGCTTGAAGATGCAGATGCAGGATTATGCAACCAGCTGGTCCAGTCACAATGCTCCAACTCATGTTTGGATAACTTGAGTAAAGAACCAACTTGTGAGTCAGAAAGATGCACAAGCGATCTTTTGTTCCACCACCCCCTTCTGCCAAGTAGCACTGAAAGTCTGCTAACGTCAAAGACCTGAACTGGAGAGGAAAATTTAGACAAACCTTTTGACACCTTTTGGGATTTTTAATGAGGACCCAATCATTGACTTTCAATTCTACAGTATTAAAACTTTTCCCTGCATCATGCGCGGAATTCATGTAATTCTGCTGTTGCAAAACCCGAGATGCAAGATCTTTATCAACAAGAGTACCCTTGTCATGTTTGTTTTGTAACCAATTGGGGCACAAACTGGAGTGAACATTCCCACCTCTCAAAAGGGAAAAAAGAGGAAGACCTGTGGTGCAATGAGGAGAAATGTTATAAGACCACGCTTTGGCCTCAACAAAATCTTGAACATCTTAGCAAGAGCTGCTTGAATGCCATCCTTAACTAACCTGTTTGCCCTTTCAACTAAACTGTTGGATGATGAGGAATATAAGGCAATCTTAAAATGACTAACATTCTTCTCGATTAAGAATGAGCAAAACCTTTGAGACACAAAATGGGTGCCATTGTCTGTGACCATAACAGAAGGTGAACCTTCAACAGAAAAAACTTTTTTCAAAAATTTAATGGAATTGGTGGAACTGGCTGAATCACAAAACATATGATAAACCCATTTTGAATGATAGTCTACCAACAAAACGAGATACTTAAGGTTGTGGGTTAAAAGGTCATAAGCCCCTGAAAATTCTAATCCAACCTTGTCCCAAAGTTTATTGAGAAAGGGAACAGGATGCAAAGGTTTACTTGGTTGAATGAAGTCGAGACTTCGTCAAACCAGACAAACTTTGAGCCCTTACGTAGCAAGGCACGTAGTGGCTCAACAGTTTGAGCATAACCTTTGACAAAGCGAGCGTACTATTCTGCCAGTCCCAAAAACGATCGAAGAGAATCCTTGTCTTTGGGAGGGACAGCATGACTGATGGCCTTAATGAGGGATAACTTGGGTTTAACTCCTTCTGATGACAAAGTGTGACTCAAGTAATACAATTGTTGTGTACCAAATTGACATTTGTCAGACCTAATGGTCATGCCTGCTTCGTCTAATTTGCTCAAAACACTAATAAAAAATGTCATGTGCGTTTCCCTGTTATCAGCAAAAACCAGGATGTCTTCCTGACAAGCCAGGACCCCTGGCGTGTTTTTAAAAAGATTATCCATACATTTTTTTTAAACACTGGCCATGGAGGCCAGGCCAAAGAGAGTCTGAGATACTTGTATTCCCCAAAAGGTGTGACGAAAGTAGTGAGGTCTTGGGAATCGGTTGTCAAAGGAATCTGGTGGTAAGCTGAGCGAAGGTCAATAATTGAAAACAAATGTGTGCCCCCCCTAGGCTGTCCAGAAGTTCATGGATTTTGGGGAGGGGGTTTTGGGGAGGGGGGGGACAGTCAATTAAGATATTTTTATTTAAAGTGCGTAAACCCTCACATAACCTGACCTGCGCAAACTTTAACATCGTAGGTGATCTGAATATACATCTTGATCAGACGTCATCTTTTCCCATCAGCTCTTTGATAGCGGACCTTGAAGCCATGCAACTGAACCAACTAGTCACCGCCCCCACCCATATAGGAGGTCATATCCTTGACCCCTTCTTTACCACCTTGGCTCGGGCTAGGGCATCTGACCCGATGGTGGTGGGCTGGACCGATCATCTGTTGGTTAAAGTGTCATGTCCCTTGGATGACCCACAATTTAAACCTGTGGACAGACTGACCCTTAAAAGAAACTGGCGTAAGCTCAAACTGGAGGAGTTTGTTAAAATCTTGAGGGCGCAGCCCCTGGGCAACTTGCCGAATGTGGAACAGGGATATGAACAGTTTTGTAACTGGGTCCTTACTGCCCTTGATTCTCTTATACCAATGCGCTGGTCGAAATGTCACGCTAAAACGCGCAGCCCATGGTATAATGAGACCCTTGCTGAGCTCAAAAGAACATGCCGGCAAGCTGAGAGGGCGTGGAGGAAATCCTTTGATCCCACATTAAAATCGCTGTATTTCACCCAGCTTAAGACCTATCACAGAGCTATCTGTCAAACCCGGGCTGCATATTATGCCTCTGAGTTTTCAAACAGCCCTAACCCATCTAAATTAATATTTAAGGTGCTCTAAGATCTGATGGGAAAACGGGCCACCTCGCTAGAAATCTGCACGGACTCTCACTGTGAAAGCTTGGCATCCTTTTTCGTGGAGAAGGTGCAGGCAATCTACCGAGGGTTTATGCCATCTGTGCCCGGAGCTGAGCCCAGTGTTGAGAGGGCTTTGGTATGCGAAACTCTGTCCTCCCTGCCTGCGTTGTCGGTTGAGGCTTTTGATACTCTGAGCCTTAAAATTAAATCTGGCTCTCCCCTAGATCCGTTGAAGCCAGAGCTAATTACACTTCTCCCGCCCCTATGTCGAGAGCCCATATTGGACTTGATTAACCTCTCACTCGCTGAGGGCGTGGTTCCTGCCTCCTGGAAGCAAGCAGTGGTCAGCCCCATTTTGAAGAAGCCTAATCTTGACCCTCTGCTACCTGAGAACTACCGCCCCATCTCCCTCCTGCCCTGGACCGCCAAGGTCACTGAGGCACACGTGAACTCCATCTTGTCTGCCCATCTTTCCCGCAATAATATTCTTGACGAGAGCCAGAATGGTTTTCGCGCACAACACAGCACCGAAACTGCTCTGCTCTTTATGAGCGAACACTTACGTTCGGTGCTGGATGCGGGGCAGACAGCGGCGCTCCTCTTGTTAGACCTGAGCGCCGCGTTCGACACGGTGTCTCATGACATTTTGGTGCGGCGGCTGGAGGAAGTGGGAATTGAGGGGAAGGCTCTTCAATGGTTCCGCTCTTTCCTCTCGGACCGGTTTTTTAAAGTGGCCATTCCACCTGGTCAGTCCTCTTTCCATCCTTTGGGACTGGGAGTCCCTCAGGGCTCTGCGTTGAGCCCCACTTTGTTCAACTTGTATGTGAAACCGCTGGCTGCTGTCGTCAGACAAAGTGGCTTAACCATGACATCGTATGCCGACGACACGCAGCTGGCGGTGACACTCAGTGGGGACCCTGAGGTGACTGCTCCCAGGTTCCGCGCAGGGCTTATAGCCGTGGCGAACTGGATGCGTATTAACTGCTTACAGTTAAACGCCAAGAAAACCGAAGTCCTGATCCTAGGGAAGCAGGCGGAACTTTGGGGAGATCAGTGGTGGCCTCCTGAATTGGGGGTGACCCCCATCCCAGCGGCCGAAGTGAAGAACTTGGGGGTTTGGCTGGATTCCAACCTCTCTTTTACCAGCCACACAAAGAAGACTGCAGCTACCTGTTATGGTATTCTGCGAGGACTGAGACCAATCCTCAAATTCTTCGACCCCCTTACTCGGCAACTGGTGGTCCAAGCCTCTATTCTTTCTCGGCTGGACTATGGGAGTGCTCTGCTGCTTGGTGTAAATCAGGCCGAGGCAACCAGACTACAGAGGGTGCAGAATGCCGCTGCGCGGGCCATTGTTGGCCTCCCGAGACGTTGTTCTCTCTCTGCAGTTCTGACCTCCCTTCACTGGCTGCCGGTCAGACAGAGAATCAAATTCAAGGCTCTATGTCTGACATTTAAGATTCTGAAACTCTCCTCTCCTCCTGCCCTTGCGGGTCTTGTTTCCCCTTATGTCCCCACGCGGTCTCTCAGGTCGGAATCTCTTCATCTGGCGATTACGCCTAGGTTCAGACTGAGTAGGATAGGAGGTCGTTCGTTTCGAGTTTTGGCGGCCGGATTATGGAACTCCCTTCCTGTCCATATTCGTGCCCTTAATAGCCTGACTCTCTTCAGACGTGCTATAAAAACTCATTTGTTCACCTCTGTTGACTGATCTCTTCTCTCTCCAGCGGCGATTTGTTGTGTTGTGGTACTTGATCAGGCGCCAGGACGCCCCTTCGCTGGGGCAGGTGCGTGCTGAATAAAAGTTATTAACATAACATAACATATTAACATAACATAACCTCACCAGATTTTCTCCGTACACAAACAATGGGGGAAACCCATTCTGATGAGTCACATGGTGCAATGACTCCTTCATCACACAATGATTTGAGGACTGACTTAAGCTCATCCCTGGCACTGAGGGGTAAGGGACGAATCTTATGTACAAAACGTTGGGCGTGTGGCTTAAGTCTGCTTTGTTGTTGAAAACCTTTGACAGTGCCTAATTTGTTGGGAAACAGTTTGGGAAACTGATCCAAGACCGTTTTGACATCTTGGTTATGATCAGTGAGATTAAGACAATCCATTGTGTTCTGTCCATCTTCGAAAGACCCAGCTGCGGAATAACCTTGAGGAACATCACCAAGAGCAATTGGATTATCCAAGACCGGAACAAGATACAAGCCCATTTTAGCAAGGTCTTGCCAACCAACTATGTTGCATCCTTTGACTGCAACATAGACTTTTGTATAAATTGACCTTCCTAGACCTTCCAATCTTGATTTAAACCCAACATTTCTATATCAAATTCATTTAATGCTTTGCGATTGATGTCTGTTTGGACCAAAGCAATGGAACCTTGCCATTTTTCAAGAAACATGACATCTGATATAATGTTTATAGGAGATCCAGAATCCACCATAATTGGGATTTCTACTTTCCCAAATAATGCAACACCCAAAGGACCTTTAACATAATGAGCATTAAACACAGAATTATATTCATCTGTTAATGTGAGTGCTCTGTACAATCATGAAGGGTTTCAGAAAAAACGACACTATTTACTCTAGTAGGTTTCCTGGCAGATCTACAAATACCTTGAAAATGGCCTATACTTTTACACAAAACGCATCTTTTTCCTACAGCGGGACACTAAGATAGTTTCCAAGATGTGACTTGGAACCACGTCTGTAGCAAATTGTGTTCCCCTTTCTAATAGGTTGTTTAAAAGATTTGTTTGCGTTCAAAGCATTAACGGAATTTCCAGAATCATGTGCAAGTGTCTTGAAAGAGTTGACAGATTGATCATGTTGTAGAGCTTTTGAGGTAATAATAGATTTCTCAATACTCCTGGCAATGTCAATTGCTTCTTGTAGTGTAGGTTTCCTGCAGCTGAGAAGACGTTCTTGAATTTTTTTTGAAAAACTCGAGAAAATGAATTGGTTGCGAATGTAAATATCAGGATTTGCTTCAAACTCACAAGTGGATGCTAACACTCGTAAGGCAGCAATGTATTCATCCACCGTTTCATCTTCACATTGCTTTCTCCTGAAGAAATTATGTTTTTCAAGCATAATGTTTGATTCTTGTCCATTTTGTTTTGCCAAACGAGATAAGGTCTCTTTGTATGAATCTCAGTGATCTGCATCCCCAGCTTCTCTAGGAGGTGTAGGAAAATTAGGTAAATTTCGAAAACATGTTGTGCAGCAAGTCCTAGGCAACAATAAAGAATCACAGGTTTGCGAGCAGGAGAGAATTTAACGCCAGGGATTGCTGGGTAAAAGGAGGTGGTTGCGCAAATTGCTGAGAAGTGGCCATGATTAGAATGAAAATATAAATATTGTACCAAAGCTAAGAATGTAAATGTGAATTAGTGAAAAAACAAGATGAACACCAGATATTTGTCTCAGAGAATAAAGGACGCATCTTATGCACAAACAAGAGAGGGCACAACCTGGGAACAAAGAGAGGAAGGCACATCCTGGGAAGAAATAGCTGCAGTGGTAACCAGGGCACAAAGTGGAGAGGGTCCATTAAGGGCACCACCTGTGTAGGCACAAGTTGAGAGGAGATTGGAAAGGGCTAATTGTGGTCTTTGATATTAAAGAATATCTCCTGTCAGCAAACAGGAGAGGGCATGTTGTTGGCATAAAGAGACAAAGCACGTCATGGGCCAAAGAGACAAGGCACACCCAAGGCAAAAAGGGGAGAAGACATATGCTGGGCACAAGGAGAAAATGGTACTTACCGCTCTCAAACAGAAGAAGGCACATTATGAAATAAAAATAAGGGGTACATCCCGAGCACAGACAACCGAGGGCACATTCTGGGAATGAAAAGTACGTTTTCCATTGCACGAGGGGGAAAATACACATCTTAAGCACAAAGAAAAAAATACACATTCTGGGCATAAGGAGGAGAGAGCACATCTATCGTACAGACAAGAGATGTCAATCCTGAGCTCTGTGAGGATAGGGACTGACCACAAGCATGAAATATACTCTCTGGGCATGAAGTGGAGGGGCACGTCCTTAGCACAAAGAGGTGAGGGTACGTCCAGGACTTCCTGGCACCACAACGAGAAGCAGCGACTCCCTGGGCACACAGTAAAGAGGGCACACTCCGGGCACGAGTGTGATAATACTCCCTGGGCACAGATATGATGGGACCATCTCTTCCTGGAAACTTACAGGAGGTGCAAAAACCTGGTACTTCAAGCTGGGCGCAAACATGAAGGACACATCCTGGCGGGACAGAGAGGGGTGGTCATCCTTTGAAGCGCCAAACAGGAGAGGGCATACATTGACCTGAGCCCACACAGTGAAATGTCACAGCGTGTCAGCACTAAGAGAACAGACAACCTGGGCACAAAGAGGAGTCAGCCCACCCAGGGCATAAACTGCTGATGACACGCCAGGGCTCGTGCATGGGACGGCAAATTCTGGGAGCAAAAGGAGGGGGGCAACTCCTGGCATAGGCCTAACAGAGGATGGCAAGTCTCAAACAAGGCAGCAAAGCATGCCCCCATACCCAAGGATATGTCTTACCTTTTCGCAGCATCATGGAGTCTTGTCTCGGTGCTGGTGGAGATGGGTGGAATAGTCCAAAATCCAGAGAGCAAATCAGAGTGCCCGAGGTTAATCCGAAGGCAGGCGTTATCCGAGGGTGGGCGCTATCCGGCCAGGGGCAGTCCGCTCTTCCAGAGACAGTTCGTAGCAGTCATAGACAGCTTGGAACAAGGGTCAGTCATCCGTAAGAAGCAGTCATCGGCTACTGACAGTGCTCGGCCAGAGTGAGTCCCAGCCAGAGGTAGGCCTTAGCCACAGACAGCACTCGGCCAAAGTGAGTCCTCACCCAGCGAGAGGCAATCATCAGCCAGAAGTTATTCTCTGTCAATGCTGCTTGAAAGAGTCTAACGAGTCACGTAACCAACTAAGGAGATACTCCGGAAACAAGAGACAGGCGAGCCTGGCCAGCTTCGGAAGAGACAGCTGGGCGGCTCTGTGATCCCCAAAGAGCCAGGAACCGTGCAGTGTCCCAGGGGACGGAAGGTGGTCCGAGGAGAGGAACAGCGGCGGTAGGATCCTGTGAGAAGCAGTGTATGCGCCAGGCCCTGGGCCGCGCTGGCGCCTTCTTCAACATCTTGTCTACTGCCTGAGTGAGTGGCTGGTGGTAACCCCTCTCAGCCAATCCAGACGCTGCTCCAGCAGCGCCAGGATTGGCTTCAGCAGGGTCACTCCCTGCCCACAAGACCGGGGGCTGCGGCATAAATCAAAGCTCGCTCTCCTAAGGGGAAGGCTAGTGCGCATGTTCGAGCTGGTCATAAAAATGACCAGCCCAAAAATGAACATGCGCACTATTGAGCTGTCACTCAAACCCTGAGTGCTGCTGCATCCCCGCCCCCACCCCCTTCAGCCGCGTCCCTCGTTCTACTTCTGATGCTAATTCCAGGAGCACTGATTGCTGGAATTAGCATCAGAAGTAGAATGAAGAATATTATTTGTTATTTGTAAATGAGGCAGTGGCATTAGAGGGGCAACGCCCCAATGGACGCAATGACACTGAGTGAAATATAGAAAGGCACAGCCCATCGTTGAGGGCAGAGGGGCCCTGCCTGACACCTTTTGCAAAGTATGAAGTGTGTCTGTCAGGCTCAGCCTGACAGACACTCTTTATGTACAGATCAGGCAGCCAGTTGTTGTACATGTGCTAAATGCACAGGCGCCTGGCTTTTTTAGGTCGACTTTGCAGAGATGTCAATTTTACAGACCTGTGAGTGTGACTTCAGCCTGGCAAAGTGCTGTGATGGCTTCCCCCTCATGATGAGGGGGCATAGACTCTGACCTGGGTGCTTCAGTTTTCAGCCCTCTCCCATCCCACTCTGTGAGAAGTAAAGAAAGGTCTTCCCCTTACTGGCTGACCCATGACAAGGTCAGTCACTGGGAGGAGGCATGGGATCTTCCGGCAGTCCCTTCCTCGAAGCCTCCAGAAACCACTGAGGTTTCTCTCCCGCCACCAAATGTGACTTTTTTTGTATTTAAATGATGGGTGTCTGTATGAATGTTTGTGCTTGTGAGTAGTGGGTGTGTGTGCTTGTGAATCGATGGGTGTGAGTTCATGTGTGTGTGTGTGTGAGTGTGTGTGCGTGTAGCCCACCGGACCCCCTGCTGAGGCATATTACTGGCCCCCACTGATTCCCAATGAAAAAATGTCCAGTCCAGCTCTGGATAAAAGTAGGAAGGGATCCGTAGAATATGACCAGTCATTTACAAATACAAACCACAGCCCGCACTACCCAACTTTTCTGTGTTTTGTGTTGGGCCAGTGTCTCGCTTGATGTAAACTAGGGTGATGGTGGGATGAGGCATGCACATCACTGTCATAAAGGAGTACTCTTCTAGTAACTGTGTAACATAAATGGAGCCCAGAACTTACCCTCATGCCTATTTCTTCAAGCACACAACTCTTCCTGCCACTCTAGCTCACTCTTGAAGATGTATTTTTCATCTATGGTTTTTCCCCCTTACCACTGATTTCAGATCTTCCTCTACATCCCTCTTTCTGCCTGTATCCTTCTTACTGAGGTTCACTCTGATGCAAAATCAGTAACAGTCTCGAAAATAAGTGTCTGCCTACCACCTGCAACCAACAGCACAAACGAATCACTGATGGTACATCGAGGGAGTTCATAATTTGGAGTTTTGCCTTCCTTGCATGAAACACTTGCATGGCCTTTCCTTGGCGGCACTTTATGTGCTGTACTGTAACATTTGAATAGTGCAAACGACCCCTATTTGGGTCCCTGAATTGCTTGCGTACATGGGTAGAATGGTACACCATGCAATATGTCTGATTGGAGGGGTGCTGTCTGTTTTGACCCCAGTGTTTGTTGTGCAGTTATTGTGTAATGGAATGCAGGGTTTAGCAGTGTGATGGGTGAAAAACTGTCGAAGACAAGCGTGTAGTTTATGGTTTACAGTAAGCCGACAGCATTAAACTGGTTTGCGGTGTCCTTGATTGTATTTCTTATCATCATAGTCCACTGAGCTGGTTACCACTCACTATTGTCCATTCCTAGATTTTTAGTTTAAAGTGTGTGGTCCTGAGCAGGCGTAAGTTGGTAGGTGAGATGTTGGGGAGGTCTGCTGGAATAGACCTTGTTACTATCATCCCACAATATGATTGTCATTGTGTGACGTCAGGACGGTGGAATAACAACATGATGGGGGCCCCATCCATGGTAGAAAGGGGCCGCTGAGTCTCTCATGCGTCACATTCATTGGTCTTGGGTTTGATAAGGGCCTTGAAGAGTTAGGGGCCCTCTGAAGTTTTGGGACCCCCTGCATTGCAGGAGCTGTGTTATGACCCTGTGTAAATAAGCAGTCTTACTATATATGTACTGTGGACCCCCAGTGATGGACTAAATTATAGTCCTGGATTGGCCTATGGAATACTGTTGTAAACTAATTGCCTGTTTTTCCTGTTCTCTCTATGATCTTTATTCTTCTCTATGCTCTCTCTCTCATTCTAGAATTAGCATGTTAGCTTTGTGTCTCCAGGTTCTGCTTGGACAGTTGGTTGACTGGTCAGCAGGCGCTGGGTCCCTTACTGCTGTGCTCTTAAATAAATCTCCTTATTTACTGCCACTGACTGGAGGAGTTTATCTACAACAAATACGGTTGATCCCTTCAGTTGTACCATGCCTGCTCAGTTTATGTTTTTTGTGTGTGCTTTAGACTGGTACAGTACTCGGTGATGGACATGACCCAAAGCAGATTGGCCTTATGTTAGTGTGAGAAGTTCAATTAGTATAACAATTATTATACAGCTTGTTTGAATTACAGTCAGCTGCCTGATCGTTGAACATTATGATACATTATGATATTTGTATTAGGGAGGATCAGGACAGTTGTATATTAATTGACATAACAATGTAAAACCCAGGCCCAGCATATGTGATAACATACCTAGAAATTGGAAGTTGTGTGCTGCCTGGGCTGTTTCATATCTGTGGGCTGTAGTTTGTAGTTAAATAATTGATTATTCTTCCAGGTTCTATACTAGGGTTATGGAATGATATGTTTCGAAGAAAACAACCTCGATTCTGAAGTGTAAATGATCCTGATTGCTAAGAATCTTGGCTAGTAGTGAGTTCCAGAACTTGGCGGCTTGTACAGAGAGGCGGTGCCTCCTCTGGATTTCTTATAGTATAGTGTTGAGATGATCTGTGGTTCAAGCTGGAAGAGCAGTGTTCTATTTTGTTTGTAGTACTTAACTTATAGGTTTAGTGGGCCTCTTCCTTGGGAGGCTCTGTGGATGCTGTAGAGAAGACTGCTATTAATATGGCTTCTCAAGCTACACATAGCCACTTAAGTGATCGCAGGACTGGAGTCATCCGTCCTCTTGGGAGGAGGTGGAGAATGAGTCTTGCATCAGTATTTTTGATTAGCTCTATTTTGGGGATGATGAAACTGGGCCCACCAAAATACAGACCTTCAACCTCAAGCCATTTTGTAGGATTTTATGTAAAGCCTTGTGTGCCAGACTGAGTCAAATGTTTGAAAGTCGACAATGCCTGGAAATAAGTTTATTTTTCTGTTAACTTGTGTATTAAAGTTACACACGTGGTCGGTCGTACTGTGATTAGTTAGCTGCTTGCATGTTATTGGTGATCTGGCAGTGGTGATCATGTTCTGGGGGAATGTCAGACCTGAGTGGCAGCAAGAACTTTGTTAACATAGTTTGTTTGGCGCGGTTCTTGCCTGATTGTGTTTTTCATTTGCTCCTCTAATCTGTATGTCTAGGTTTGACCATTTTTACTTACACTCTCCAGGTTATGTATTCCATCTGTAGTAACCAGAGAGAGTCCATCCGTTTGATTCGAAAAAATGTCCACTTTTTAAATTAGGTAAAAAACAGAGCGTTTTCTTAAAATAACCCTCACACACCAGGGTTTCCCACTGGGGACATGCTTCATTATAGGGTTCTTCCCGGCCCGCTGCGGAATGGGCGTGCTACAACCACAAATACATGGGAGCACTACGATCATATACTATGAAGTATGGGGAGGTATAAGAGTGGGGGCATCTTATCTTGTTAGAATAATTATTACTCTTATGGGATGGCTTACCCCAGCCCCACTTTCTTCCACACAAGTGAAGCTGAATATCCCACAGCCAGTCTTTAACCCTATAGGATGCTTTGGGTTCTGGTGTTTCTGTGATCCAACCGGAAGCAGCATATTCGACTCCTTTCTGTCAAACCAGCCATAGCTACATGTTGAAATATCGTCTTCTGTTCACCCACGAGGTGGCAGCTTCATGATCCAGTGGGCCACAGCATGGTTAAAAGGCCAAGTCTAAAATTTGCAGTCTCAATTCTAATCCAAAAGTGATTGCTTATCAGAGACCTAACAATCTTCTCCAGAGGGGGGCCTGGGTTCATCAAGCAGTGTGGTAGCAAGTAGTAGTGCATCCGCCATATCCATATGCCTTATCAAAATGAAAAATGAACATTTGATAACAGCTGAGTTGATTTGGATTTTACAGTGTAAAAGCAGAAGGTGATGGGTGGAGTGTTTCAATAAATGTCAGCCACAGGTAATTCTTAGGCTGGATTCCAGTCCTTCATTTGTTTCTCACTGTTCCATTGTGCAGATGGACCTTGGTCCTGCAACCGAAGGAACACTGTAACCTGAACGGCTTGGCCACATCTGTCCTGAATGGGAACACAAGCCACCCAAGACCGCTATCAGACCTGCTGGACATCAGTGAGGTGCAAATTTAGTCCTAGGACATATTCAGCACAGCACCTATATCCAGCTTAGCGGTTGCTCCCATTCCATGTCTCTTACAAAAACAAATGAGCCTTTAGGCAGGTTCACCCCGAGACTTTTTGCTTTTTTCTAGCCTGTTTCTGTGACCTGGTGTTGGTGATTTTAGGCCTCTGCACACTTTTTCACTGTGGTACAGTATAAAGTGCTTGAGCTCTCTGTGTATGTGTGGTGAGTGACCTGCCCGCCCATAGGAATGAATGGGGAATATGTATGCCCATGGTAGTTCCTGATGTGTGGGGAGTGCAGGGGCGAGTTTGGTATGAGAGAACGCGTGAGACTGAATGCTGCGAAATGGTATATGCGGCATGAGTGTGTCTAGTCTAGAAGTGCCACTTTTAGAAGTTGGCATATTTGTGTAATTTGTGTCTGGCGTGTGATTGGCTGGTGAGCCTGGGTCAGGAGTGCCTGGGCCTGCTTGTGGATTGACTGTCTGGTTTGAGGGTGACAGGGGCTGGAGAGCCCAGGAGCTTGTCTGAGTCAGCCCATGGATGAAAGGCAGCATCTGCTGCCAGGGAAGTGGGAGGAGATGGCACCTGATAGTGAAGGGCTGTGCCTGCCTGACTACAAAGCTGGCTCCACCTCCCGCTGGGCGACTGTCACCTCTGTCCCTGATACTGGCAGGACTTCCCTATAACCAGTTCTAGCTGGTTCTCACACTGCCTACACAAAGACTTCAAAGACTTTTCTGTGTATAAGAAGGGGCTGTGTCCCCTTCCAAAATGTTCTTGTTTCTAACTTGAATCTGCCAGGGGCATGCTGCTGCTGGGGCTCAGGGGAATCCCTGGGCCCTGCCCAGCCCCTGGACCTCTGATGGACTTTCCTGGACTCCTGGGGGACCCCTCTGCCTTGCTTGGCTGATGGGGGGACTTGGCTTTGCCCCCTGGGAATCTCTGGGACCTTTTGCAGCATAGAGAAGCTGCATTTTCCTTGCTGGGGGCTATGCTGCTCCCTCTTTATGATTTCAGGACTGCCTGGAAGGACCTCGTTGCTGGACTGTGTGTCCTACTTTGCTGGGGACCTTTGGGCGCTGTTTTCCGCCCTGAAGCTGCTGTGGGCTGAGGAAATCGTGAGCTGCTGTGTGCGGTGAACATCGGGGACTGCTCGACTAAGCCCTGCTGATTTGCCCCGGGTAGCGCGCTGGCTGCTCTCTGTTCTGATTGAGAGCGCCGCGCTGACTGCTGCCTGCTGTGCCCCGAGATCGGCGTGTTCATCGACACGTGCTTGTGGGGGCCGAAGGGTTCTGAAGCTTCCCCAGCGCGGCGCGGGTTAATTCAGCTTGACCCGCATAAACATCGCCTGAAATCGACCTCGAGGGTCTGCTCGCAGCCACGAAGGGGCCGCGCTGGGGTTGGCTGCTGCCGGAGGATGGTCGAGAAGTGCCGCGACCCGATTGGCCGATTCCCCCAAAGCAGCGGTGACGTCACGGGAGGCTCGGCAGAAGTGCCGCGACAGGATTGGTCCCCGCCATCGAGATCGTCGACTGGCTGAGTAATCACTGCCGGGACCGGGGAAGACTGACCTGACCTCGCCGAGGGATTCAGAAAAGTGTTCGAGCCCCCGGCCTGCCGTCTCTGCTCCCCGCTGCTCCCTGAAGGACTGAGACCGGGCGGGGGGCTTGCTGAGACCCGCCGGGCCTGAGCGCGAGTGAGCGCAGATAGGCGAGGTGCGCCTGAAAGCCCTTAGACGTGCGAGGAAGTGGCGGTCAAGAGGCACAGAGTCAGGGCGGCCCCGATTGGCAGCGGGTCGCCCCACCGTTCTTCTCGAGCCCAGAGAGGCTCATCCCGCCTATGTTGATTTACAAGCCTGCGAGGCTCGTGAGGGCATTTGTTTGTGTCGAGTCCCCCGTGAGGGACTCCAACGAGGCGGCAGTATGAGAATTGGAGCCCCGAGGCTCCTGGTGGTATATTTGATGAGCCCTGAGAGGCTCCTCGCCCACAATTGTTGAGAGAGCCTGTGTGGCTCAGAGGGGCCATATTTTGTTTAAGAGCCTGTTTGGCTCCAGAGTTTGGCCATATTTAGTTAGAGGGGGCGTTGGGGCACATTGCCGGTGCCCGCACTCTCCTGCCTGCGAGGAAGGTGTTTTTAGAGCCTGTGTGGCTCCCACAGTGGGTGCAGTTTGCGCCCAAGGATCAGTGAGGACCCTGTCGCAGTTTCCTTGATGATTCCCAGCTGCCCAGCAATTAGTGGGCAGCTGCACCGTTTAGGTCTTGGGATATTCCAGGTGCCCAGCAAGTAGTGGGCACCTGCTACGTTTAGGCTTGTGCTTGGACTGGCGCTGCATGGCAGCGCGCCCTGACATTGGACACAGGGCGTCTGAGCCCCAACAAGGCCAGTTGGCCTAGGGACTGCCACAGGTGGTGGCTTATGTAAGTTGTGCGCAATGTGGTTATCTGCTATGTCTAGGATGGTAACTGCCTACTGTGTGTTTTTGCGCTATTGTATGGTTCTGGCACCTCTGAATGTTTTTATGTATCATGTGTCTTCCTTTTCCCTGCGTTGCACCTCTGAATGTTTTAGGCATCATGTGTCTTCTTGCGCTGCACCTCTGAATGTGTTTGTGATGCATCATGTGCCTTGTTCTGAACACCTCTGAATGTGTAGGTTTATGCATCATGTGTTTCTCTTTATTACTCCTCTGAATGTGTTTCATGCATCATGGGTAATGTGTTCTTGTTTATACCCCTAGGTGCTGTGTGATACTTAGGTGGTTGTTCTTTTAGTACAGGTGGTCCTAGTGAGGTCCTGGTACCTGTTCCCAGTAGTTACTGGATGTATTTTATAACTTTTATCTTTGTGCTATATTTATTCTAAGTTCTAAAAGTGTTGATTATGACAGTGGCCCATGTGGCCCTGTCCTGTAAATAATCCCTTGTAAATATTGCCCGTGCCAGTTGGCACAATGTACATGTGTGATTCTATCTGATATGTTTTGACGATACAGAAGTTATTTTTATATAACCTTGTGTGGAGTTCCTTTTTGTGGTGTGCCTAGTATGTTGTTGCTGTTGTGCGCTGGCGCAAATGCTTTACACATTGCCTCCGAGTTTAGCCTTACTGCTTGTGCCAAGCTACCAAGGGGGTGAGCAGGGGTTATCTTGGCGTGTGACTTCCTTGCCCTGACTAGAATGGTGGGTTCTGCCTGGCTTTGGCGTCAGCCTTAGCCTACCAGAAATAGCCAGTTCTAACAATTAGCAACAACAATAGTTCTGGTATTAATGGTCCGAAGCATGCAAACATCATTTATGCATGCCTGTATTTCCATTTACTAACACATTAAACCCAGACATATTGGCTTTGCCAATGCTTTTATCTTTTGGGTCTTCTCACATTAAGATGCCTCTCATGGTTTGAACACAGAGACAAACATTTTTTTGTTAGGGGCCGCTCCTGAATGCTTACTTGATTAATACCAAGGGTGCCTCTTCTTGAGTCCACCTCATGCCTCTTTCTTCCACCAGTCTAGATTTCTTGTCACTTTTATCTCGTGTGAAGGTTCCTTTTCATACCCACTTTCTCCCTTAGCCTCTGCTTTCATATCTTTTTCTTCTCTTGCTCTAGGTCAAAGCCTAAAAGTGGAAAATAAGTCCTGATCCACTAAAAAAGTGCTGGTGTCAACCACCGGCAATCATGGCACAGATTAAGCACTGGAAGAATGGTGCTCCCTTTTATGAGATGTACAATGTTCATGGATAACTATGATCTTGAAATTAGAAAACACTGGTGTAGTAGACCTGGTCTTTTTTTTATTTTTTTTAAATTAAATTATATTGGGTGTCTTGTATGTCTATAGGTTATGCTCATGTCTAGTCGTGAATTTTCTGAAGAGGGATATCATTCTTTGGCATCCTCTTTGTAGAATGTATTTGTTGCTATTACTATGCCTTGTCTTATATTGCATGGTATTGCGGCGTTGACCATTTCTGGCAAAAACACATTTTTGTTTGCTCTTCACCAAATTATTGACTGTTCCTGTGTTCGTTTACTTCAGTTGCAGGGTGGTGATGTAGGACTTTAGTTCTTAAGTTGCTGTTAAACCCTGTTTTCCACGTGATTGGAAAATGAAAGTGGACAGAATATGTTGGTGTTTAGATCTTGGTAAAGAACATAAATACCAACCCTCCCTGAGGTCGTCCCACAGGGGGCCAGCCTAGTGATTGATGGACAGGAGAGGAGTGGGATCTTCCATATCTCCCCTCCTTGGTGGTTTACGACCCAGACCCCTCACTGAGCCGCGGCCCCATTAGATGCTAGATCAGGGAAACCTGGAGGAGGAAAAGGGCAGGAAGGGAACGGATCGCTAAGGTTGTATGAGAATCCATCGTACTGAATCGCATCGCGGTAATTCACATCGCCGTCACTACATCGCAAATGCAGGCACATCGGCCATTTTAGCATTGCACGATGTTGCAACGCAAATGCGGCCATGCAATAGGATCGCGTGTCACATCGGCGACTTTACATCGTGTGACATGACAACGCGATGGTTTAGCCCGCGCATTGAAAATCGTTATAGCCAATGGGTTGTTCGGTGGGTGAGGGGTGTATATTGTGTTGCCCGTCGTGTCTGCAGCCATTTGTGCCTGTGTCGTAACCCTGAGGACGGACTTTTGCATCGGTAAGTGTCCACTGTTTTGGACTGTCCTTGCTTTGCCTCCCTCTGGTTTGTGCAGCCGTTAACTCTATCACCAGGCCTTATTTACCCGCAAATCATACTGGTGCATTGCACACAGGTGTAAATACATTTTTTCGGTCTGAGCAATTTTCACTTTTGGTGTCCGTCGCAACTGCGCCATATCAGTCTCTGCACCTGGCCAATGTATGTTTTCATTACGCCTCCGTCGTTCCCAATGCCCCCTGGTTTCGGTTGAGGGGGTAAACAATGATTGTGTGATATAATTTACACAATTGCCATTTTATGAACACAATTCTGCTCGTATATTATCTTGCTATGAGTGGATGATTGGAGGCTTGAACCATGTCTGACAGCACCAAAGTCTGCCTAGCTATCCGTCAGACCACATCTTGTTGGAGTTATTGGCGCTGTAATTGCCACATGTTGCATATCTGCTTCCCCTGCTTAAATAAACACAATTCCCATCTGTGCTCGCATATTGCAATATCATATCTGTTTCCCATTCATTTCAACACAACACAATTGCCGATTCATTATGTAATCGTTAACGATGTATATGTAAATAAACAAATTCTGCTCGCATATGCTAATTTTAATAATCCAATTTAGCTTCAATTTACTTAAATAAACACAATTGACATTTTATGAACACAATTCTGCTCGTATATTATCTTCCTATGAGTGGATGATTGGAGGCTCGAACCTTGTCTGACAGCACCAGTCTGCCTAGCTATCCGTCAGACAACATCTTGTAGTTATTGACGCTGTAATTGCTACATGTTGCATATCTGCTTCCCCTGCTTAAATAAAGACAATTCCCATTTGTGCTCGCATATTGCAATATCATATCTGCTGCCCATTTCGCATATGCGCTGATTAAATAAACTGTCTTAAATAAACAAATTCTGCTCGCATATGCTAACTGCCACATGTTGCATATCTGCTTCCCCTGCTTAAATAAACACAATTCCCATTTGTGCTCGCATATTGCAATACCATATCTGCTTCCCATTTCGCATATGCGCTGATTAAATAAACTGTCTTAAATAAACAACTTGTGCTCGCATATGCGCTGCTTAAATAAACACAATTTCATATCTGGGAACTTCACATCTGTTTCCCATTCATTTCAACACAACACAATTCCCGATTCACGATGTAATGCTTAAATAAACACAATTCCCATCTGTGCTCGCACAATTGCCGATTCACGATGTAATCGTTAACGATGTATATGGAAATGCGATGCACTTGCATGCGTCCTGATGACATGCGATGTGGTGTCATCCACATGTAACAGCCGCGTTGCAATGGAAGCGCGATGCGATATATCCGTTGTAAGCGGTGCTTCCCGATCGCTAACTGAGAGCTGGCCAATTCTGTCTGGGTATGTCTGATTACAGTCAAGTTTCTACATGGATTTATTACATCCATGAACTGCTCTGGAAGGTGGATAGTCAGCAACAGGTGTATACTTTTTTGTAGAAATTTATATAATTCAATAATTTATTTGAAAAGGTACAAAACAACATTCACATAGACAAAAGTGACAGAGATAGACATTCTTCCAGATAAAATTGTCTATTAGTCACTTTGGTGGTAACCTCTTTCAACAGCCTATTTATAAATAGAAATTTTCATTTAACATTCAATAATAAATTACTATATAACAATTTTTCATGGGAAATGGGTTAAACCAGTTGACGTTGTAATCTTGTCTTGTGATACATCTAGTAGACTTTCTTCAGGACAGGAAACAATTCATATGTGCTATTTTTGTTTTTCATAAACCAGCCCCACCGAGTAATGGTTTGTAGCTAAAAAATAAACAATTAATGACACTGATGAGCAGATTTTCTTTTCTTCCCACCTGTGCATGGTGGCCATGCCTGGCTCCCACCGCCTCCATGGTGGTTCCTGGCAGTGGAATCCAGACAGTTGCTTGCCCTAAATACGGCTGAGCAGCCCAGGGACAGAGGCTTCCAGGTCAAGGGTTTCCACTGCCATAGCCAGCTGAGACACCACCAATGGAAACCCCCGCCACCACCTAAAATGGGGCTGGGAAAGTGTGACTTGGCAGGGTTGGAACACTACAAATTCACAACAGTGTTTTTACTACGCCGAGCTCTAAATGACCCCTAAAGTATCCTTGATAGTGTGAATTTATCTAATGATTGTACTATTGCAATATTTATGACATAACCTTCCCTCAACTGAACTTGATCAGAATACTGCAAAGCACTGCGGCAATCCAGGTCGAGTCACATGACCACAAGCCAAGTTCCTGTGTCCTGAAACTCCAGGTTGACTTTTAATAGCCCCATTACTGCAGCTTGGAGTATTTTATTCCTTAAACTGGCTGACTATTCCTGTGTCGTGCACCTAGATGAAGGGCAGTATGGGTAATTAAATATGCTATTTCTTCATGGAAAATTGCTCAAACAAATAAGTGTACGTTTTGCAAAAAGATGTAGGCACAGCAGACAATGAAAAGAGTATTTGTTACATAAAACTGTTTATTGTGGCGGTATAACATGGGTTCAGCACATTGACCTGTTGTGCTTAGAGCGCCATTATTGGGCAATTAAGAATCAATAAATCTAAGCTGTTCACAGCATAACTGTTTGATTAGATTTGCATCCACTGTGCTTTCGACCAATAGTTTCTGTAGAGCTTTATTCCGGGTTGTACGGAATTATTTTATGTTAAAATCATCCTAGGATAAATCCATTACTGCATTTTGTGCCGTTACACCACGGCAACTTTACCACTCCATTCCTGGTGTTTGTGGTCCGAATACAAATTAACTTGCAGATGCAATTTTACAACACTTTCCCCCAGCCCAACACCAACTTTTTTACTGTGCAAATCTATCCCGGTGTTCCCTGGAGGAATTTGCGTTGGGTGGGGGTGGAGGGGATTGGAGTTTGGTAATTACATACGTCATATTACATTTTTGGGGCACTAACACTTTTTTTGCATCTAACTCTGAATTTCTGACCCCTTCACTTTTAGCAATATAGTCTCACCTTTTCATTTGTGCTCACTAAGCTACAGAAGTAACTTTGTATATCTAGTTGTATGCTATATGCATTTCTCATGCTTAAAGTACCACGGCTTCTGTGCTCATTCCAAACTCAAACCCCAAATAGAATCTGATTTTTGTGAGTCTCTGCAAAAGTCAGACCCAGAGATGCACCCAGTGTTCTGGATTTTTTGGAACATGTTTAACATGAGGTATAGTGGGTTGGCCTTGGGGTGACCCAGAAGGGTATACATTGAATATTGCTTACATTCATTTAACTGTGTTCAACCACAGAACTCTATTTTTAATATTTTATACATGTAATCGCTGTTCTATGCAATGGTTCCTTGACAGCCACTTTGCCCTGTAAGTTCCCTGTACATCCAATTGTCAACGACCGAACGCAGAGAAGGTGTCCTCGGTTACTTTATAATTGGCAAGTTTGTAACTCTTTAAAAGTATTCGAAGCCAATGGTTCAGCCATAATGCTTAGCAATGGTAGTTCGAAGGAACAGACCTTAACATCTCAGTACTTGTTCCACCGTCAGACTCACTGCCAATCCCCCAACACCCAGGGGCGTAACAGAGGCCCCCGCAATGCGGTGGGGTCCCTGGGTTACCCACAGTGGAGGGAGAACCTCAGCCCCTACTAATGTGAGTTTGGGGGGGGCTTCTTTAGCATATCTGGCAGGGGCCCCCCTCATTTTTTGTTACACCACTGTCAACACCATGTAGTATGTTATCATTTCGTAATTGAACAAATATTAACCCCAACACTATTGTACATGAATCTAGCATCTGTGTCACAAAAAGGAGACCCGTCACCTCCCCCAACAAGATGCACAGTCAAAGGTATAATGAATCCAACATTTTAACCTTTTCATTATATTTGTATTCCAGTAGTATTCCATATTTAATCCAATAATTTGTCATACTCCAATTCATTTTCATCCATATTTCTTCACAATATTTTCACAAGTGCCTCTTAAGGCTTTTCTTAGCAGCACTAGAGGGTTCGATATTCATCATGACGCTTTCTCTTTACATTATACTCAATGCATTTCAGGATAATTCCCTTCGTCGGGGGTAACTACAGTGTGAAATAGTAAAAAAAAAAACACCCGTCAGTACTATAAATTGAACATGAGATAAAATAAGTCTACTAAAACTACTTTAATGCTTAATGCCAACATAAAAAAAACTGCGAACTACATTACCCATAATCGCTCATTCCTAATACTCCCAAGCATCATTTCAATCATAAAGGATCGAAAGTATATGTTGGCTCCCCTGTGGGAACCTAACACTACAAAATACATCCAATTGTTCAATCTCCAAATCTGTGTGCATCAAATACCTGTGACTCTTGCATGCAAACCGTGTTATCTAAACAACACCATCCATACTTTTCAAAAATCAAATCAAATAAAAATATGACTACTTTCACCCAATGAGCCCGCAAAAATTCACCTGTAACTTACGAAGGAACGCATATGTCGGCTTTTATGATTGTATACACCGTTGCAGACTGTTGAAGCCTCTATATTAAATGCCGTCCGTAGATCGGCCTCGTAGAGGTTTCCAAATGAAACCAGGTGCAGTAACCAAAATGGTTAAAATGTTGGATTTGCTACGCTTTTGGCTGCGCATCTTGTTGGGGCAACCGGCGAGGCTCCTTTGTGTGACACAGATATACAACGCGCACTGTCAGAGCACGAATCAAGGTAGCACACCTTCCATGCTGTTGAGCATGATGGATACTGGAGTATAACTGTTGAGTGCATTCTACCATTCTTTGGGTGCAAAGAGGAATCTAGCATGCCCTCTCCAAGTCTTCCATGTAGTGTGGGTATGCCTGTAAAATATAAAGACTATTGCTTGGACTGAGTTTTCCATAAGGAGGAAATAGATGTAATGCCCTTATAGTGCTCACCTCATTGTAATAAATGTATACAGTGCAATGCATGCACCATGTCTTTGCCTATGTCTCACTTTTCCCCGAGTCTCTTTTCCCTCTCCTGTGTTTGTGCACACAAGGAGCCTTCCGACTGGCTTAAAATGTTGGTTGAGGTGGGCGTTTGGACAGGGGAAATGGTGTTAACGATTCGAACGCTGTTTCTCCTAATGTGAGCAATAACCGGGTTTACCTCTGCATCCGAGTCTGATTACTACATTGACCTCCAGTGTCCCTTCAGACACCTCTAGATGGTCTTCAGTCACCCCATAAGCTGGCAACATCAACCCTTAGAGATCAGTGACAGGGGAAGTAGGCCGCCGACCTGTTTCTCCTCTAGTACTCCACTGCCACTCAGCATCTCCTAATGTATGTATGTGGTATTGGTGTAGCGCAAGCATTGCCAAACGGCACTGGAAGGCAAGGTGCAGTCAACAAGTGATAGATGTAGCTGGTTTGTGGGCTGTTGTGGTCTCACGATTCAGTGTTCGCTAAAGAGGTGTGTCTACAGATCTTACCTGAATTGGATCAGAGTTGGGGTGGTCCTGGTGGATATGGAGGTGTTGTTCCAGATCCTGGGGGCATAGATGGAAAACAACTATCTCTTTTTTTAATTTTTACACTCGCTATACCAGGTCAGAAGTGACCAGTAAGGTCAAAGAGAAGTGAGGAAGTAATTTTGGTGCTTGCAGTCATTTAAAAAGGTTGAAGACACAACAGTATAACCCTGGATGTAATGAGGTTGTAACACAGTTTGAGACCGATATATCAGGATATGGTTCCTAACTTTTTCTCAGGCCCAAAAACAGTTTGGTGTTAAACCATGGCAGTTTCCGCACTATGCTGAACTGACCTAGACAGCGAGAAGAAAAGGTAACCCATAGTTCTAACCCAGCTGAAGTGACAGAAGCATTAGCTATGATGTTAAATCTGTTGCAAAGAGGAATGTTGGTGACTCAACCATACACCGCCTTAAGGACTGGTCTAGGTGGGAACTGATTGGCATTCTGATTTTCATATTCTTTTGATTTTCAATCACAAATCACGGACCAGGATTGGCACATAACTGTAAACAGGTTAAGAAAATCTCGAGTAATTCTACAACTGGTCCCGTTTATTTATTTCCATAGAATACACCTGTTCCCGTTGACATTGCACAGGATACAGCCGATGCGATCAACTCCAGAATGTTCAGGTTGTAGAGAGGCATAGAGAGTCTTCCTTCCATATGTCCTGGTTCTGTCCTCTGGTTGTGGACAACTGGACGGATGTTCCTCTAACTACACCCATTAATAGGGTGCATACCTATGTCCCAACCCGAGGAAGGTAAAGTGTGATATAGGTTTGGTGCAATACCCAGTATGGGAGGTATAGCAATTCTTGACAATGACTTAATGAACCACAGAAATGCAGCTTGGTGAAAGGCATATTAGATGGTCAATATAAAAAAATAAGGCTAAATGAAGCTTGCAGTTGCAGACATTAGGCTAACTGTAGCCCAAGCAGACTGGACACTGAGGGTACAGAGACTAGCTGATCCTCCGGACACTAGACCGTCCTGACAAACCCATCGGTTGGGAAGAGTCACTGGGAATAGTCTTCTACGGACTAAAAAAGGCAAATTTACTGTTAACTTACATTTGCAGAAAAATGGAAGAAAACATTGTTGTGTTGTAGAGCGGTCCTCTAGTAGGCCTCAGCACCGCACCAACAGGTAATTGGGGTCTATGTATTTCAACAATGTTACAGATCGACTCCTGTACTCAGTTTTCCAGAAATACCTCCCTCATTCTTATTGTTCCCAGCTTCATACCCTGGTTATGCCCTCTTTCTTCACTTGTCCCCAGAGCATTTCCCGCTCCCCACCACTGACCAACTTGATGGCCACCCTTGTCCTTTCTTTGTTGCCATCATTGTTTCCCACACCCGAGTGAAAAGTTATTATTTGTGTGATGAACACCAAAACCTAAAACCTAGTGAAATGTAAACTTTACAGAACGTATCATTATGCTAAAGTGTGCGGCCCTTTTTGCTGAGAGCGTCACTTGGATAATGTTGTTTACTTGAATCAGATATACTTGACTTAATAATGCCTGTAAAGGGTCTCTATGAAACCTAATGGTCCTTATTGTTATCTCTTAACTGTTTTTATCTTGAATTTATAACAGTTTAAAAGTAAGAGCTGTGCCATGTGCAGGTGGGGCTGGATTGCCCCTTGTAGGCTGTGCATTGCCATCTTTTGCTGTAGTTGTGCATTTGAGGCCATTATAAATTAATACCTGGTCATATAATGGCGGTGCCTGAGTATTCAGAGGTGGGCCATTGTATTAGAGGGTGTGTCTGGCACTTGAGTGCCTGCCTGGCCATTCCACGTACTCAATGGACATTTGGGAATGTGCTTGGCCGTATGATGTTTGTGTTTGGCCAGTTGGTTAGCAGGGACCGGATCCTGAGGTCTGCAGATTGCACAGAGATCACTGCAGCAAATGCAATGAGCATCTTGACTCATTTGCACATGCTTGGGACCTTGAACTGTTTCTAACTTATCAGGCTCTTTTTATGTAATACAGTTATTGCATAGGTTTGACGGCTTCTTTTTACTCCATTCATGTGATCCATAAGCAGTCTAAATAACCCTTCAGAGACCCCTGGTGGGCCCCAGATACCATCAACACACTTTTATGAGACCCCTAGTCTGCCTTTATTCACCTCCCGCTTGTCCTTACACTCCCCAGTCCTCCCCTGACCACCTGCAGTCACTCTTGAGATACCACCAGCAGGCTTTCCAAGTCCCTTGTTGCACCCACAGAGACATTCCACCATTACTTAGAATGTACTTCCAGAAACAACCCGCTGGCCCTCCAAACAATGCCATCCGGCCGTCTGACACGCCCCAATTGTTCCATACACGTCCATGCACCTGTCCCTCATACTCCCAGTTACAAAGGATACGTGCCACTGCCACCCCTGGTTCTCCAAGCTACTCCACTCACACCCCTGGCACTTACTAACATCAGAGCAGAAGCATAATTCTTGAATAGGTTTGACTCTCTTCTTTTCAGCTCATTCTGTAAACTATTATATAAACATAAGTCATTGAGGTACACACAACACACAAACTGTATGGCATAAGTGAATAACCTTGTGGCACCAGTGAACATCCTTGTGACGCCCATTAATGGGTCATTATTACTTTATTATTAATATACTCTTAGGCACTTTTGTGTGATTTATGCCAGGTCCTGTACTGGAAATGTAGCCTTCCACCACAAAAAACTATTCTTGGACACATTTTAAAACGTTGCCAAAGGTATATGTGCTGCACAGTATAGCATGCATGCAAAGTTTGAAAAGTTTGGAGGGGAAACATATTTTTTCTAACTATACACATGCCTTGGAGGCAGGCATTATTGGTGCAAAATGTGCCTACAAATGTTAGTAAATAGAGCTTTGCATCAGAATCCATGGGTGGTTGCAGGGAAGCGTCCATGCACACCAATGGGACGACCCTTGACATAAAGTAGCCTTAGGTAGCGCATTGCACTACTTTGGCTAATTTTATGGCTACTTTCCAATGTAAAACAACTTTCACGCGGTTAAGTAAATCCCAATTCACACTTTGGACTGGTTAGCGTCACGTTTGGTAACAATGCACCGGCGTTGATAAATCTGCCCATGAATGGTTAAGGCATACCTGATGGGTATAGATATGTCTTGAAATTGAAGACCAGATAAAGTGACAAGTTTCACTTTATGTTTAATTTCACAAAAAACTGCCCGTTTTGGGGAAACAAACAAAAATAGAAATACTTTTTCTAAATGCCAGTGCTCAAAAGCTGGCTTGGCCATCTGGGGGGCTTTCACATATGGAGCAGAAAAACCTAAAAATCCTGATACAGTCCTACTCGATCTTCTGTTAACAAATGTACTAAAGCAGTGTTATGGCACTGGAAAAAACATGAAAAATGATCATTTTATTCTAAGTGGCCATAGAGGCTGTACAAAATGACACAATAATCTACTGCTGACCAACTATTCTGTAGCAGGCAAGAGTCGCAGATAGTGGAACAAGCTCCTGCAGTTAATAGCATCAGGGGTAGAGGAGGACTCCCCAAAGTGGCTCCCCTGTTTAGATCACTTAAGGCCTGGGAGGGCATTGGGCCCTATCCATGCTACACAATGGCAAGTCCGACCACTCCCAGCAAGTCCCCTATAGATTCACCACTCTATGTACCTACAAGAAACAATCATCAGCCCACCCAGCAAAGGTGTGGTAAAATACATTCACTTTTCTAACAATACACACACCAGTGTTACATCTATTTATAGACCAATAGTTCCTCTGTCGATCCTGCATGTACCAATGAGAATTTATCGGACTGCCTGAAATCAATGCATGCCATGTGTTACTCCTCTGTCACTTCCAAGTGTACCCGAAGGGTATTTATATGGCTTCCTGTAACCAGTGCACACCATGTGCTGCTCTTCTGTTGTTCCTGGAGGCTGTATTGGATTTATCATGACTGCCTGTAACAGGTTTATGCAGTAAGTGACTTCTCGGACATTGGGTCGACCCAAGCAAGGAAAGTCTGGAATCTGCCAACTCTTGATGACCCCAGAGTGAATATCTTGTGCAAACTGAGCATTAAGCTTTAGGCTCAGCTGCCCTTTTGCTTTGATTTTTGCCCTTTCACCTCTTACTCCCTCGCTGTCTCTTCACTTAATTTATCACAACCTTATGGGCACCCCTAGATGTCACTTCAGCAGATTACAGTGTGTACCTCAAGTTGAGCCGCAGATCATCTGCCATCGTGTCTCTCACACTCTCCCGGTCCTCCTGGTGCCTCATTGTGGCTGAACATTGCCCGGGGGGCTAGGAATTTGTTGGTCCTGGGTTAGTGTCTGGGCACCAGGTAACACTACAAGGATCTGCCACTGGGGTTGAAATTCGGGCACTCCTGGGTTAACTCCATATTGTTCGTCCTGGTGGCTTAGTGCTACCACTATGGCCCAGGATTCTGCTGGTTTTGCAATGACTGCATGTAATACTTCACTTGTACCACGATTGCCAGTATGTTAGCATACAGATGTAAGACTGCTTGCTTGACAGCTAATAGATTGCATGTGCATTCACCTAATGACTGCCTTCATGATGAATTGCATGTCCCCATGAGTAGATATGGTGTGGCAGGATGCATGGCGAACTAATTTAAAACTTGTGACAGCTGTGTGATAAACTGGAAGATGAAGTGTATCTCAGTATTCATGACAGATGTCTCTAATTTTGCAAGCAGATCCCTGGTTATACTACCAAGGGCATAGCTTTTAGGTGCAGCAGTAGCAGTGGGGCCTGCTGGACCCTAAACATAGCTGATTTGTACTATCAAAACTGGTTGAGGTTTTTTTGGGTGGAGGAGGGGTGGGCCAATTTTCATTGCCTGCAATAGGGCCCATGGTAGCTTTGACAGACCACTGTGTGCTTCAAATCTGCATAGCATTTGATCATATATTAATGCCAGTGCAGTACAAGCAATGCCTTTTGTCTTCCACTAGCAAAAGTGCCCCCATAGGTAATCACCTATGATTAAACAAACCCAAAATTAGGGTTGCCACTTAACCTCTTTTACCAGGCTGTCTTGTATTTTTATGCCAGTAAAAAAATATGAAAAGTGAAATCCGGGATCTTTTACGTTTGGAATCTAAACCTAAAACATTAACCACATGCAGAAAAAAACAGAATACTGACCATTTTATGCAGTTTTTAGGTCGAGGGTTGCTGTGTGGCATTTTAAGCTCCAAGTGTATTTTCCCGATTCATGCCTTTATATAGGTACAATTCACATTGCCCTTATATAGGCATAGAAATCAAGCCCTTATTTGGGCATAGCTCATGCTACCCAAATACAGGCATGGCTACTTCCACCCATACCAAACGTCACAACGACTTCTTGGAAAACCAGCTTAAGCAGTCAAGGACTTCCCCTTGCCTGAATATTGATTTGTCCAAGAACTCAGTTACTTTAGAAAGAACAACTATTCCCTAGGGGTTCTTTCCTGACGTCGGTATGCCCAACTTTGCGTCAAACTATGGCATTCCTAAAACACTTTCAAGGTATAAATATACCTTCACTTTCTCTAGCAAGTTACAGTGGTTCGGAGCAGTTTGAAAACCTACTTGCCCGACGCAGCTCGCTACAGCAAGTGCAGAAGGAAGCCGACTCTCCAGCTGACGCACGGATCAGGAAGCTGCTCTTTTCCTGCCGAGAATCTAGCTCCAGTGTTTCCGGCTCCACTTGCGAGGTGTTGACAAAACGAGTACAGAGAAAGAGAAACAAGACCTCCTTCATTCTAAACAAGGTATGGAGCTAATTAGAACCTAGAGAAACCTTCGGTAGATTCTTAGCAAAAACGAAAACTATGCTACACAATACTTACTTCTTCCCTCGTACTAGACTTAGGTTAGGGACATTGGGGTAGGCGTATTTTATAAGCACCAGTAGAGTATTTTAATCAGTGTTATTTATGTATGCATTTTTATATGGCTTAGAAACCATACAATGCTCTTACAGTATTATTTCATATTACTGTTTACGCTGTGTGAATTATACTTTGCAGTCTGCATAATGATTGTAGCAGTTCACCTCTCTTGCTTGCGAAAGAAGACTGTTCATTAAACCCTTTTTAATGAAAACGCCCATCTCACTATTTCTCTGCAACTCAGTAGAAATAAAGCATGCACGATTGACTGAGTGAAATACTTAGCTATTGTTTCCATGACTCTGAGATATATATTCTAAGCAAGGGAGGATTTCGCGGATCCATGATCCGTGGAATTGCGGATTTGCGGATTCGCTGAGCCGCAAAATCCGCGAATTTGCGGATTTGTGGATTTGGCGGATTTTTTAAATGGAGGGGGTCTTCTGTGCGAGTTCAAGTGCCTCTTGTGTGTATAAATGGTCAGAGACCGATCAGAGCAGCAGATCAAGAGAAAGAAGCTCCTGGTCACAGGAACAGCACGAGGATTGCGCTAGTGAAAGTCAAGGATAAAAAGGCCTCTATCCAGCATCACAGCTGATTTTCGACGGTAGATTTGGGAAGAAGGCACACCTGCCCAGCCTCGACTACGCTCACGATTGTTTTTGGACTGATGAATGAGTCACTGAATTTGAGCTTCAACTAGTTCCAGGGACCATGTGTGTGTTACTATGCAATCGCACCGAAGGGCGCAGGGGTCCCTTAAGTGAGCTATCATCATCCTGTAACTATTTTAGGATGGCACCGGCAAGCTGCCAGCGCCATCCTAAAATAGTTACTAAATTAGCTTCATCAGGAAGCACTAATAGATAAAATAAAGCAGGTGCTCGAGCACCTGCTTTATTTTATGTATTAGTGCTTCCTGTTGAAGCTAACTTAGTAACTATTTTAGGATGGCGCTGGCAGCTTGCCGGCGCCATCCTAAAATAGTTACAACAACTTCAAGCTTGAAGGCTTGAACTTTTGCCCCCCGGATCCGCCGCTCGCGGATTTGCGGATTTTCGGTAAATTCGCAGGAGTTCGCGGATTGCGGATTTACCGCAAATCCGCGAAATCCGCGAGCGGAAAGGATTTTGCGCTCACACCTAATATATTCCTATTCTTGGGAAACAAAGTTGTCATGTTTGTCAGAAACTAATCCCTTCTTGTGTATTCGAGAAAGTTTCTAGTGGCCTCTGAGTTAGCTGGCACACTCACAATTAAGTTTAGTATATTCGATAGAGACCTAGTTGACCTCAGTCCTACGTCAAATCTATAGGATATATTATTCCAATGCGCAGAGCCTATTGGGAATATAGGAATTACACTACAGGGTGGCCAGCACATGCGCTGCTCTGCGAGGCATGCTGTATTAGAGTATGTACTTGAATCCCCACCCACTCTCCGCCCATATTTTTTATTGGCTTGTGTCATTGTCCTTCGTAAACACTGGCTTCTGATTCGTTAATAGGCTTGTTAGTCCCTCCTTAGTACCACCTTGTCTTCATTTTTAACCTCTCATGAGGATTGGCCCTTTTACTTCTGTTGTTACACATATGTCTTATTTAGTCTGTAAGCCCTATTTTCTTTAATGAGTTTCTCCTACTGCAGGAACGGGATGCTTCCCTGCAACATTCAGTATTTCATGCATGCTTTCGCGTTCCAAGCAACCCGGTACAATGGCAGCAGCTTCTTTGCAAGGAAATAGGTCTTGTATTTACAAAAGTTTGAGCTATTGGCATTGTAAATGACAATGCCTTTTATCTGTGTGTTAATTATCAAAACAGATAAATAAAAGGCATTTTCATTTACAATGCCAATAGCTTAAAGTCTCGCAAATGCGAGACCTATTGCATGGCAAATGCTTGTTTTATTTGTGTACCAGCTCTTAGCCCTTCCAGAAATGTAAAACATAAAGAAATGGGGAGTATGTGTTCTTTAAAGGCGAGCCTGCGTGAGCAGCATGCGATCATGCTTGCAAGACCCTATTCTTTACAGAAAGTGTTGAAGACGTTCATCGCTTACCATTCGTTGGCTTCAGTGTCCCTCTTCTTTAATCTTCTACTAATAGCATTTTAAACCAGGCAGTGTGCAAACTCTTTGGGTCCGTCCCGTATTCGCTGCTCCTGGCTGATTTCCGAGCAGTCCCCCTGCCGCTCAATCAATCAATCATGGTTGCTAAAGTGCAACTACTCACCCTTGAGGGTATCAAGGTGCTAGGGGGAGAGGGTTGGCTCCATTGAGTGCTGGGGTCATCCCTCTGACATCCTGCAAAACAGTAGTCACAATGTTGGCTCTATCGAGACTGGACTACGGTAACGCACTATATGCAGGGATCCAGACCCAACATCTAGCAAAACTCCAACGCCTACAAAATGCAGCAGCGCGGTTGGTGCTAGACATACCCAGACATAAGCCAATAGCCCACGGATTGAGATCTCTGCACTGGCTCCCCATTAAAAACAGAATAAAATTTAAATCCTTATGTCTGGCTTATAAAGCCCTCCATGGGGTAGGCTCACAGTTCCTAAAAACCCACCTGGTAAGGTACCAGCCTACTAGGTCCTTGAGATCCAGTAATTTAAAACTGATCCAGGTCCCAAGATACAAACAACTCAGGTGGGGGGGGAGAAGCTTCCTGCTGTATACAGCAAAGGCTTAGAATCAGCTTCCAATTTCAATTAAGAATAGCCCCTCACTAGTCTCCTTTTGGAAAGAGATAAAAACATGGTTATTCATCTTGGGCTAGTTTTGCTTATATTGAGCAGCTCGGTCACGTACTCTGACCTCAGTGCCAAGACGCCCATGGACATTCGTTGTGCTTTATAAATCCACAAATCAAATCAAATCAAATCCAAGGGCTCACACGCTCATTTGGTAAGTGAGTAGGTTAAAGTAGCTGAAACTAACATTTCACAACGGGCAAGTTTGTGCTGCATTGGTGAAGACTGGTTTAGTACAATTATTTGCACCAACAGTCTTGTCAATAAATATTTGTGCTGGCCAACCAACACGAAACAACACTTGATCCGACTGAGCAGTGCAATTGTTCGCCACTGGGGGGAGCAGTTTGTAGTTTTAAATTTGTCGGCCGATGGCCAACGCAAATGTCAGTGTAACATTAAAGTACGTGGGTGCAACATAATGTAAGCAGAACCCAAGAGAATTGTTTTCTGTTGCTGCTGCTGTCCTTTGGAAACACCTATTTACTCTAGCATTAGACTGTTTAACACATCACAGCAACTAGCGCCATTGCGACCACACAGAGGTTTGGATTGGGATCAAAAATAGGCCCAGGCATGCAAAAAAAAGTGGCCCACATTTGCAGAATGTCTTTCCGCAAAGCACTGATTCTGCAAAGTTTTATGAAAAGATGGGGGCGAGGTCTCTGACAGAGGGATATTTTCTTAACTTCACTTAGATTTAAAAAAAATACATGGATTAGTTCACACTGGTGAACCACACATGAATACAAGTGAGACCACTTCTGCTCAGGCCCTCACCCCCGCTCAATCTGCATATATTAATGGGCTGGTGTTAAAACCTGGCCCAGCGAGAGAAAGGGAATGACACCTCCGCCCGTTGGTAAAACGGAGGAAACAGAGGCCCATCTGCCTCCAGAAAGGCCGCACAGGCACCCACTGGGCTGCTGGTGGCATCCGAGCAGCACAGACACAACCCAAATCAGCCCCCAGACTGCCAAAAAAAGTGGCCCAAAGCTGCAACTCTGATACCAGCCCTTCGGCCAGTGCCAGCCTTACCAATCCGACCCTGACCACACATAAGTGTTCCTCAGAATGAACCTTAGGTATGTCATAACCTGTCAGCCTTTCTCACAGTATTCTTACACCTAAACTGATTTTTAAAAAAATTCAATGTCAGGCTTCAGAGTGTGACTTCGGACTCCGTGAGAGGCACCACTCTTCAGATACAAATGCTTCATAATAGAAAATTTTCCAGCTTAAGCGACAAGAATTTTAGATTCTATTAAGGACACGGAGGCTAGGATTATGCTTCTCAATCTTTACTGCACCATAAAACAGCAGCCAACTAAAAAACAGTAAACATATCACAGCACTACAAATCCCATGAGGCTTTGACCGACGCCTACTTTGAACACCAATCACGTTATTCCAAAGTCTACAAAATAACGAGGCACCATCTTCCTGCCTCTCTCTTTGCAGGTGCAGTCCTCCATAAAGTGCATCAAACAGGATACATTCCAGCTCTCAACGGAGATCAACTATAAATTGAAAGTCCCAAGAGACAACTTCAGCCAAAAGAGGGCGGCAGACCATCCGACCAAATTCCAACTTTAGTTTTACTTGGAATCTGTTCCTAAAATTAAAAAGGAAGTTTGACTACTAAAATCCTTAGGAGTCTGATTATTTAAGGGCGGGTAGATTAACATGAATTCCAACAATATCACAAATCGACTTGTCAGTTAAAGAATTCTTCTAGCCTGTCCCACTGGGTGGGATAATCCTCGCGTCTGTGTCCTTAATAGAATCTAAAATTCTTGTTGCGTAAGCTGGAAAATGTTCTATTCTATGGCAGGACCGGATTATGCTGGTTCAAAGATGACCAACAACAACAGAAGCCACATGTACAATCAGATGATCAATCAGCTGCCTTAGAATATCTTCTAACCTAGAACCCATCACAAAGGCTTTGGTGGCCATAGCACCTCTGGTCAAATGAGCCTATTACACAGAAATGTCAATGCTTGCTTCAGCCATGACCCATCGAACCCAGCGAGCGAACGTAGCTGCAGACACAGCCCTAAAAGGTTTCTGAATGGCTAAGAGCACAGGACCCAGAGGATCCGTTCTGTGAGCTAACCTACGCTCCTCGTATATTTTCAAACATTTCACTACACATAACTTGTCATTATGCGGAAACGCAGGGTATTCAATTGACCTTAACATAGTCTTAGTTCTCCTGGATATAATAAATGATACCCCCTGAGGAGAGAATAACCTACTTGCTAAAGCCAGAGCATGTACGTCAGAAACTCTGACAGGAAATAAGACACAAAAGCATGGTAAGTTTTGCAGAAATTTGTTTTAATGTTAAATCTTTGTTCTCCGGCCAAGATTCTAACAATGACAACACCAAAGAAACATCCCATAAAATGAAATACCTGGGCTTCGCGGGTCAAGAAACCCTAATGCCTTTTAACAATTTACAAAAACTGGGTGCACACCAACTGGTTTTCCATCAATATGATTATGTCCGGCCGACAAGGCTGATCTAAAGTTGTTTACCGACCTGTAGCAAAGTCCAAATTCTTCACATTCTGAAATAAAATTCAAGATATCCTTTAAATCGGATCCCATGGGATCCACCTCCCGTTGAAGGCACCAACCCGACCAATGTTTCCATGCAGAAGAATATTGTTTATGGGTAGATGGAGCCCAAGCCGGCTGTATAAAGTCGGCAGCTGCAGATGAAAGGCCCTCAATCTGTTCGCATCTCCCGAGATCGTCCACACCATGAGGACCAGCTCGTCTTGAAGAATCAATGGGTGTGGGACCCCGACTGGGTCCAGGAGAAGCTGAGGGAACACAGGAAGTTGAAAAGGTAGATTTACTGATAATTTTAAAGGCTTCGGAAACCACAACTGCGTCTTCCACAGAAGAGTGACTAAGATCAATGATGCTGCTTGGCGGCGGATATAGGCTGCTACCCTGGGGATCATTGAAAAGGGCGGGAAGGCATAATTCATCTGAGTTCACCAAGGATGGAGAAAGGCGTCTTTTCCCATTGCCATCGAATCCAGCCTTCAGCTGAAGAATTGGGGAAGTTGAGCATTCAGGCAGGATGCAAAACGATCCACGAGACACAGGCCTCGAATTTAAATGATCTCTTGAAATCCTGAAGGGTGTAGCCTTCAGTCGCTGTAATCTTGCAGGAACCTGGAGTTCCAATCTTCCACTGAGTTGTCTTTGCCTGGAATGTACTCTGCTATGACTGCAATCTTCTGCACAAGGCAGAAGTGCCAGAACTCCTGAGTTAGGCTGGCCAAGAGGCGAGACCTCATCCCTCCGAGACGATTGATTTAACGAACCGCTGACACATTGTTCATCCGAAGGAGGTTGCAACAATTGCTCTTCAACTGATAAACCGACTTGATGGCGAACCAACCGACAATAACTCCAGACAGTTGATATGTATGTTCAAGTCTTCTGCTGACCAGCGACCCCCAGTAGCGAACTCTCCGCATCTGGCGCCCCAGCCCCAGCGGCTGGCGTCCGATTCTATGACTGTCGGGAGAAACACCGAAAATGGCCTTGCCATTCCAAGCTTCCATGTGTCAACCACCATCTGAGCTCCTCCTGCGCCTCTCGTGTCAGGGCAATGGAGTGATTGAAGGTGTAGTTCTGCGGGAGATAGTAAATCTTTAGACGCTGTAGCGCCCTGTAATGAAGCGGTCCCGGAAAGATCACTTGGATAGAAGTCGCCAGAAGCTCGTCAATCCTTGCTAGGGACCTCAAAGACACCATCTGTTTCAACAAGATGGACTTGGTCTTGATGGATTGTATTTTGGGTTGTGGGAGTAGTAGTTGAGCAGACACTGAATTTATCTGGAACCCCAGGAATTCTGTCTGTTGAGACTGCGTTGTTACCGATTTCTTGAGATTGATCACAAACTCTAGCTCCTTTAAAAGGGATATTGTCCATTGTAGGTGTGTTGTAAGCAATGCATGACTCTGTGCAAGAAGAAGCATGTTGTCCAGGTAGACAATCATGCAAACTCCCATCTCTCGTAAGCGAGTTAACACCGGTTTCAGGAGTTTTGTGAAAATCCATGGGGCGGAGGAAAGGCCGAAGAGCAGGGACAGAAAACAAAACCACTGGTCCTTCCATCGAAACTGGAGGAAACGTTGGTGGGGAGGGTAGATTGGAACTGTCAAGTAAGCGTCTTTCAGATCCAACCAGACCATCCAGTCCTTCTCCAATAGATGGATGCCTTCCATCTTGAAATGACGATAGATTACAAAGGGTTTGAAGGATCTTAGATTTAGAACTAATCTTTGCCTGCCGCCCTTCTTTTGAACCAAAAAGACGTTGCTGCAGAAACCTTCGGATCGGAAATCGCCTACAGCAACGGCCTATTTTGTCAAAAACACTTGTAGCTCTGAGTCTACAAGAAGCTGCTCTTGTTGGGAAAATTGAAGAGGAGGGGAAGGGGATCGCTGGGTCGGATGAGCAATCAATTTTATCTGATACCCCTGCACGGTGTTGGGTACCCACACATCTGATGTGATCTTTGACCAATTGTGTCTGAAGTGCATCAGTCTGTCCCCCAAGGGAATAGCAGGGAGAAAGGGATGAATAAATACAGGAGGATTAGGCGTCATGGTTGCGGAAGCCTCTATTGACGTCCTGTAATGAAGAGGGTCAGAGGGTGGACACATGGACATCAAAGGATGAATGGTGGGTCGCTGAACATCCTTCCCCTCCTTCCCCTCAGGGCGACTGGCCTCCATGGCCACTCCTGGACGAAACAGACATGAACAAGGAAGGCGCCTTTAACTGAGCGTATGCAGAGGACGAGAACACACCCACCCGTGACGTCGGCTTCACACGAATGGAAAAAAGACCGGAAGAGGAGGAGGAGGTGTGTGACGACACCTCGGAGGAAGGAGCAGGAGCGTGGTGGAGTATACGGAGAGAAGAGAGCGGAGAACGGAGTCCGAAGCGTCGGAACGGGAAGAAGGAAGGCGAGCCAGGAGGCCAACGTCCCCACGAAGCCCCATGCCACACTCCCGAGGGAGGAGTGTGGCTGAAACAGGTACGGGAGCATATTGCAGGCTGGGTTGGGAGGCGGGGAGTCTCTCCTCCTTAGTGCTGCAGCGGCTGACATTGCCCGCTTTGTATATATTGTATATAACCCTTCCCGAGTCTATCCTTGTCCCTACCTTCCCCGACACTCTACCCTCACCACGTACCCCTTAGCACCACGTCAGAGTGTATATACACAAAGAGCAACGGTGTCCTTCACTTCCTGGTTTGCCCGGGGCTCCACTGTAAAGAGTCCTAGAGTCCTGACACTCACCTGAGAGGAACCACTGGGAACCAGGCACCGTGGAGACAGAGGACGAAGAAATGAAGCCAGCCGGTGTGGATCCAGCGGAATTCGCGAAGAAAAGGCTGATCTCTCGCACAAGAAAGACTCTTTCTAAAATAAAGCCTTATCCACAATTAAAGAGTTTCCGGTCCCTCAATCCACCCACGCTACAACTGGTGTCAGAAGTGGGATCCGCCACTTCCCTTCAGCAACCTCTGATGGAACAAGTAATTGACCACCTTATTAAAGGGCAAGAAAAACTAGAATGGGCCATAGAAAGACAGATAACCATGGCAGATGCAGACCGAGAACTGTTCAGGAATACGATCAGGGCCCAAATTGAAGGACTACAAAAGGTCGTGAAGGCCCCACGCTCGGGTTCCGCATTCGAAAGAAGAACCCCCATGGCACATCCGGCAGGGGTATCGTTACAAACGTATGTACAAGGAGAAGATCCGGATGCGTTCCTAACTAACTTTGAGAGGGCCGCCCGTGCCTGTGGATGGCCAGAGGATAAATGGCCCTTCTTCTTGGCACCTTTATTTACAGGGGAGGCAGCCTATCAGGTTGCGAATCATGCAGGAAATACCCATTACCAGGAAATAAAAGAAGTTATACTGGATCACCTGGGGTTAGACGCGGAGGCATACCGGGTGCGTTTTCGTAAGGAAAAAGGGTTCACAGGAGAAAACCCAAAGACACTATATCTACGCCTTAAGATGGCAGCAGACAAGTGGTTACGGCCGGAACAGAGAAGTAAAGAAGACATCATGACCAGCATCTATCTTGAACACTTCCTGGAGGCTCTTCACTATGGAACCCAACAATAGCTAAAACAGCACTCGGGACTCACTGCCGTCCAAGCCATTGAAATGGCTGCTAACTACTCGAGGGCTCAACCCCGCTCCTTTTCATGGAATAACGACAAAACCCCCAAACCAAGCCCGATGTTGAAGCCAGAAAAAAAGAAAACCGGCCCAGACCCGATAAAGGCAAAACCATTTAGGGTGGACACTGCCCCTGTTAGAGGACCGCAATGCTTTGAATGTGGCGAGTGGGGACACATCGCTCGCTTGTGTCCTCGAAGAAAACCACCGGAGGAGCCCATGGAGGTGGGGTATGTCCCCAGGGCAGTGATGTACACAGCAGAGATGGAACCCTCCTTCTATGTACATATACAGGTCAATGGAAAGGAGATCAAGGCATTATTAGACTCAGGGTGCAGACAATCTGTAATCTAAAGAAGGCTGGTGTCACCCTCCCAGATACTCCCTAACACAGTAGTAAACATAAGGTGTGTACACGGGGATGTGAAGCCCTATTCCCTAGCACATCTCATAATTCACTCTGTAGGTAGAGACCTGTGTCTGGTAAAGGTGGGTGTGGTAGAGTCGCTGCCTGAAGATCTGATATTAGGGGTGGACAACCCGAACTTCTTGTCTCTATTCCAATCAGAACTAAGGGAGGGAGGGGAAAACAGTTACACCAGAAGTTCCTTATTAACGGCCGAACCCTGGATATTGGATATTGGTTAGAAGCTTTAAGTTTGCACAGTCCAATGATGCCACCCTCTTCAACGCATGGGAAGTAGCCCATGCCGCACAAGCTGCCCCTACTACTGCCACCTATCCTAGGTTCCTGATTAAAAACGACCTTCTATATAGAGAAGGAAAACCCAACGAACCTTTACAACTAGTAGTCCCAAACATCTTTAGGGAACAAATCCTTTTTTACGCACACACACACCTAACGGCCGGACATTCAGGTGCAAAAAAAATGACACAACACATAACCAAACATTTTTACTGGCCTGGTATATACAAGGAGGCTGAGTTGTATTGAAAACAATGTGAGGTATGTCAAAAAAAGAACATGTATAGACCACCAGCTGTGCCTCTACAGCCATTGCCTATCATAGGGAACCCTTTTGAAAGGGTAGGTATGGACCTGATAGGTCCCCTCCCTCGCACATCTAAGGGAAACACCTACGCCCTGGTCGTAGTGGACTATAATACACGGTTCCCTGAGGCTTTCACGTTACGCTCTCCTACCACAAAGAACGTGGCCGAGAAACTCCTAGAACTATTTTCCAGAGTCGGTTTTCCCCGGGAGATCTTAACCGATCAGGGGACACCTTTTGTGTCACGCATGATGAAGGAAGTATGTAAATTGTTAGACCTGCATCATATCCGCACTTCAGCATATCATCTACAAACCGATGGTCTCGTCGAACGGTATAACCGTTCTTTAAAGGCCACCCTAAAGAAAATGTTCACAGCCGGACGGCTCAACGAGGTTTTGTATGGACTTCAGGGTCCTTAACGCAATTTCCTCATTTGATGGCTACCCCATACCTAGGGTAGATAAGTTAATTGAAAGAATAGGAGAAGCTCGATTTATAACAACCTTAGACCTAACAAAGGGCTACTGGCAAGTTCCCCTGAGGGAACAACATAAACGTAAAACAGCTTTTTCCACTGACGAGGGTCTATTTGTGTTTAATGTCCTTCCTTTCGGCCTCCATGGGGCTCCAGCGACCTTCCAAAGATTGATGTACGAGGTCCTGGAGTCCCATAAGGAATACTGCTCAGTGTACCTCGACGACATCGTTGTATTCAGTAAGACGTGGGGACAACACTTAGAGCATATACACAAGATTCTCACGGCCCTACAGGCTGCTGGGTTACATGTAAACGCAAAGAGAGTTTGGACGCCTGGCGGGCGCCATTTTGAGACAACATTCGAGTTGTCAGGCTGTCAGGCGGTCACCTAAGACGTCTATTTAAGACGGGCTCAGCTGCGGGACGGCCTGTACAAGGTAATTGATTTACTGACACTACGAAGAAGGCTGTGATTTAAACGCGCTTCACGTGGCTTGCGCGGTGCATTTGCGCAATTTTCGGGCTTTTGGTTTTAATGAAGGGGACTCTGTTTTTTAGTTGCAGACCACAATTTTAATAGAGAAGGGCCACTTACTTGCACTATAATAGTGTTTGCACCGCTGCTTAGCAGGTCCTTGGCACCACTATGATCTCATTGGATGCCATTTTGGCTGGGGGAGAGTTTGGACGCCTGGCGGGCGGCATTTTGAGACAACATTCGAGTTGTCAGGCTATCAGGCGGTCACCTAAGACGCCTATTTAAGCCTGCCTTATGCCAGCGCGCAGCGCCTGCGCGCAGCGGGAGCGCGCCAGAGGCGAGCCCATCTGCGCCCATCCGCGACCTACCGGGACCAGGGGCCACAAATCCTGGTCCATTTGTCAGGTACAGTAGATCGGAGTTGATGTCTTTACATCAGGGGAACCCTGAGCTTAGTGAGGACTGTTTAACACTGTTACGGAGGGAAGGATTACTCAAATCAGTCTTTGAGCTGAAGAGTGTGAAGATTAGGAAAGCTGATAAGATCCTGATGTATGGTCTTTTAAATACCAGATCGCTCCAGAAACATAATCTCGAAATCTTCACATTACTACAAGATGGGGAGTTAGACATCCTAGGGGACACACAGAGACATGGCTGGAAGACTCATCCATGCCAGATGTGGTGGCCTCCCTTCCCCCTAATTATAGGGCTATCTGTCAGAATTGAGCTAACGGCAAGGGAGGAGGGGGGTCGCTTTCCTCTATAAGAGCTGTTGGAAGGCTGAAATAGTCTGTGCTGAAAGCCTGGGCGATGCAGACATGTTAGGGGTTAAACTTGAGGTGGGTATGGACTGTCTGGTCATCCTTTTGGTGTACCGTCCCCCTCGGGCTACCCCCGACTTCGTGGATGATTTTATAGAGCTGGTCTACAACTTCAGGTCTCGTTATAAGGACCTGTTAGTCATGGGAGATTTTAACTTCCACTGGGAGATTTCTCCCAAAGAGGGGCAGGCTGGACATCTAGAAGAAGCATTAACAGCGTTGGGACTGCTACAACTTGTAGTAGGTCCTACCCATGACAAGGGCCATACGTTGGATCTGGTGTGGTCAACCGACCCCGGGGCCAGGTCGGTAGTGTGCACTCCATGTATATGGTCTGACCATTATCTGCTTAGAGGACAGAAGGAGGTACCAAAAGATGGAGGGAAATCTAGACCAGCATGGAAAACCGTGAGGCGATGGAACTCCATAAATGAGGAAGCTCTGGTGGGATATTTACGAAATACCACTGCACTAACCACCGGGGATGACAACATAGAGGTCACCTGTCAGAAGATAGTGGACAAACTAAAAACTACCATCGAACTAGTGGTGCCGGCTAGAAAGGTGAAAGTGGGGGATAAAGGAGCAGGAGCGCCCTGGTTCAATGACTCGTTGAGGCTTAGGAAACAAGCCCTTCGGAAGGCAGAGAGAGCATGGAGGAGGGATTATAATACGCTGGCACAAAGCCTATATCAGCAAGAGCTGGCCACGTATAAAAAGGCCATCCTGGCTCGAAAATCTGAGTATTTTGAGACCAGAATTGCCGAATCCAAAAATCCACAGAAAGAAGTTTTTAAGGTGCTCTCTGAATTAAGGAAAAATAAGGAACAGAGGCCTGACGTCTCGCTGGAGGACTGTCAAAGATTCCAGGATTTTTTCATACAAAAAATTGAAGATCTTCTGTCAGAAATCTCTCATGCCCCTGTTCTAAATTGCTCACTACAAGTCACTCCTCTTATTCCGAAAGTTGATAGTCCCTTAGTAACTTTTCCCTTGATTACAAAGGAGACGCTAGCTAGCTTGGTAGGGAGGGTAAAGTCAGGCTCCCAGGTGGATCCTTGCCACCCGAGCGTTTTTAAGCTAGCTATGCCAGGGTTGGAAGTGATGTTCTCAACCTTCTAAGTAAATCTCTGGAAATCGGACAAGTACTGGTTATGCTTAAGGAGGCCCGGCTGATCCCGCTGCTTAAGAAGCCAGCGGCGGACACAAAGATCCTAACAAATTTTAGGCCCATTTCCCAATTACCTTTTTTAGCAAAGGTTTTGGAACAGCATATGCTGACATACCTCTCAAGACATCTGGAGACCAATGATCTGCTAGAGCAAAATCAGGCAGGCTTCCGGGCACATCACAGCACGGAGCTGGTGATGGTGTCTATCTTAGACGAATTGAGGTGTAGAGCTGACAAGAAGATCCCGGGGGCCCTGGTGCTGCTTGATCTCTCCGCGGCTTTTGACACGGTGTGTCATAGTCAACTGCTGTCGCGTGTGAGACTTGGGCATCGGGGGGCCTGCACTAGGTTGGCTTACCTCCTTCCTGCAAGATAGATTGCAGAAGGTGCAGCTGTCCGACCTAGTATCAACATCAGCGGCCATCAAATGTGGAGTACCGCAAGGTTCGGCTCTTTCACCGCTCCTTTTTAACATCTACCTGCAGCCACTGATTTCAGCTCTCAATCAGATGGAGTGTCAGATTTTTACTTATGCTGACGACACACAGATCGTCATCCAAATAGAGGATTCTCCAGGAGCACCAGACAGGTTGCATAACATTCTAAGGTATACGGTAAATTGGATGTCCGCAAACTCCCTGAAGATTAACCCGGACAAAACAGAGGGGCTGCCTATAGCCACCTTTGGCAGCCCCTGGAACGACGGGTTTTGGCCCACGGAGTTGGGCAGGACGCCGGAGCCAGCAACCGTGGTGAAAAGCCTGGGTATCCATATTGATAGCACTCTATCTATGAAGAAACAGGTGTCGGTAGTGGTAGACACGTGTGTTGGTCTCCTGAGGCAGCTCCGCAAGATCGCCCAACTGCTGTCGTTTTCCACTCTAAGAAGTGCGGTGTCAGCTATAATCTTGGGACGACTGGACTACGGCAATGCGCTGTATATAGGGATGCCCAAGCAACAACTTACGAGGCTTCAGACAGTAATGAACGATACAGCGAGATTGATTTTTAAGAAGCCACGGAAAACACATGCTTCACCTCTCCTGCGTCAGTTACACTGGCTCCCTGTTAGACAGAGGGCACTGTTTAAAGGACTATGTATCACACATAAGGCACTCTACGGGAATGCGCCCAGTTACATCAAAACTAGATTATCTAGCTATGTTCCTGGTAGGGTGCTACGGTCCTCTGATGCCACTCTCCTAGTTAATCCACGCTTCCGCCTATCCACTTTGGGAGGGCGCACTTTTTCCACTCTACTTCCTGCAGCGTGGATTAAACTACCAACTAATCTTCGCAAAGAGCCCAATCTATTGCCTTTCCGTCGAATGTTAAAAACTATTCTTTTCCGGGAAGCATGGTGAGGGTTGTAAAGTAGCCAGTTTTTTTGTAGAAGTCGGTTTCTCTCCTTTCTCTGTACAAGCACTTAGAGACCTTGGGGTGATAACGCGCTATATAAATTGAAATAAATAAAAAAATAAAAATAAAAATAAATCCAGAGCAGCCTACCCAAAAGTAAAATACCTGGGGTTCATGTTGGGGGAAGGTGTTATAGCCCCCCCAGAGGAAAAGGTGAAAGCCACCCAGAGTACTCCTTTTCCCTCTACTAAAAGGGAGCTACGGGCCTTCCTAGGCCTGATAGGCTACTATAGACGGTTCATAGATAACTTCGCCGAAGTAGCCAGTCCCCTGACGGACCTCCTGAAAAAGAATGTAAAAACTGCCAACATAGGGCACCCCTCTGACCATGCAAGACAGGCCTTTCAATTTCTCAAACACGCCACAACAACGAGCCCGGTATTGATATCCCCAACTATGAAAAAACCTTCACGCTTGCTACTGATGCCTCCAACATAGGTATAGGCGCCGTCTTATCCCAAGAAGGAGACAATGGTATGGAACACCCTATATTATTCATCAGCCGTAAGTTACACCCTCGAGAATGCAACTATCCCACTGTAGAGAGGGAATGTTTAGCTATCAGATGGGCTATTGAGAAATTAAAATACTACCTAGAAGGACGGTCCTTTGTGTTATACACCGACCACGCCCCCCTTCAATGGATGCAGAAGAACAAATCACAAAACCCCTGCGTCCTCAGATGGTTTTTATTTCTGCAACCCTTTTCCTTCGTGATTAAACACCGAAAAGGGGTGAACAATGGCAATGCAGACTTTTTGTCCCGGACACCTTTTCTCCCCGATCGGGAGAATCCAGGGGGGAGGAGTGTAACGAAGAGGGTTGGAGGGTGGACACATGGACATCAAAGGATGAATGGTGGGTCGCTGAACATCCTTCCCCTCCTTCCCAACAAGGCGACTGGTCGCCATGGCCACTCCTGGACGAAACGGACAAGAATAAGGAAGGTGCCTTTAACTGGGCGTATGCAGAGGACGAGGACACACCCACCGGTGACGTCGGCTTCACACGACTGGAGAAAAGAACGGAAGAGAAGGAGGAGGTGTGTGACGACACCTCAGAGGAAGGAGCAGGAGCGCGGTGGAGTATACGGAGAGACGAGAACGGAGTCCGAACGGGAAGAAGGAAGGCGAGCCAGGAGGCCATCGTCCCCACAAAGCCCCATGCCACACTCCCGAGGGAGGAGTGTGGCTAAAACAGGTACGGGAGCGTATTGCAGGCTGGGTTGGGAGGCGGGGAGTCTCTCCTCCTTAGTGCTGCAGCGGCTGACATCGCCCGCTTTATATATATTGTATATAACCCTTCCCAAATCTATCCTTGTCCATCCCCTACCTTCCCCAACACTCTACTCTCACCACGTACCCATTAGCACCACGTCAGAATGTATATACACAAAGAGCAACGGTGTCCTTCACTTCCTGGTTTCCCTGGGACCCCACTGTAAAGAGTCCTAGAGTCCTGACGGCCTCCTTTCTCTGTTTCCCCTTTGCCACTCACCTGAGAGGAACCACCGGGAACCAGGCACCGTGGAGACAGAAGATGAAGAAGTGAAGCCAGCCGGCGTGGATCCAGCGGAATTCGCGAAGAAAAGGCTGACCTCTCGCACAAGAAAGAGTTTCCGGTCCCTCAATCCACCCACGCTACACGCCCCTGTTGAAGCGGCCTCTGAAGCCTCGAGATCTGGTTGGGTAGAATCCCGCTTGAGCTGGGTCTTTAGCATACCCCTTGCTCTTGGGGTTATAGCCACGGTGAGGACCTTGTTGGTTGAAGCAGTCGGTCGAGCATCCTCTGCCACGACCGGCCCCATCGAGAGGGGATGGAAGACTTTCTTAAGGGATGCCTTAGATTTGTCTAATGAGGTAAAAGTATTGAAAAGTTTTGCTATGTCCTTCATGAATCAGTCTCTGAACAACTGTCTCTCTGCCAGAGGGCCAGGTTCCGCAGAAGCCAGCTTGGCTAACTGAGGGTCAATTCTTAGGAGAATTGATTTGCATCTTTCAGATGATAGAGCGCAGTTTGAGTTGACGAGGAGGCAAATCGCTCTCTGAGTCGATCCTGCAAGGACTTCTGGGTGAATTGCAGCACCCGTCACTTGTGCCTGTAGGGCTAGCTCCAAGATCTTGGCCAGCGGGCCAGACACATCAAGAAGTTTGTCTTGACACGCTCGAAGAGCCCTGTCAATACCCTTTTTTGACTCTTTGCGAAATTTTTTGAAGAAGGTTTACATGGACACATCGATGTAAGGGCGAAAGTGCAGTCTTGTTAGGAAGATCTGATTATGGACATTCTGAGCGGAGAGATCTAACCTTGTCGAAACCTTTTCTTAGATGAGAATGCATATAGTCCGCGACCGCCGGGGCTGGGGATCTAGGGTGAACATTAGAAGTGGGGTCGAAAGTGAACGGGGAGTGATTGGAGGGGGAAGAGGGACGTTTGCACTTCTTAGAGCGTTTACTTTGTAGTGACTCCTGGGAAGAGGAGGTGTCAGTATTTGCGTTTCTGGTAGGTGAAAGAGGGGGAATAGAAAGGCCTGGAACGGGCGCCGGACCGGTAATATAATCATGGTCCTTTGCCTTCCTCGTGACTTTAGTGTAGATTTTTACTTGAGGCCAGGAAGGGGCTCTATTGGTGGTAGAGGAGTAGAGAAGGGATCGGAGGGAACTGGTGATGGGTCATTTACCTGTCAGTTTTTCGAGACGTTGGGAAATGGGAATTAAGGCTGTGAATAGAGCCTTATCCAGTTTCTTGTTGAGGGTTTTGTCAAATTAAGTTTCTATGTTCTTGTTCTAATAGTAGTCCTCATCATATTGGGGACCATAGAGAGCCAGGTCCTGCTCACATGCTTCGGAATCGGACATGGTGTGAGGAAGAGACACTTCCCAAATACCCAGAGGGAAGCCAAATTATTACAGCCCCCTTAGCAGTAGGCAAGACGTAGGACAGGAGCAAGAGCTGTCTTTCGGTACCTTAATTGTGCCTTAGGTCGTAGAAGGGAAGGAGGCCCTAAGCCTGGGCAACAGTTGAAAAAGTAAAAAAAATTATGAATCCTGAGAATTACGTTTTTTTTAATCTGCAACACGCGCCGAGGGAAAGAAGGAGAAACGCGACCGCGAGAACGGAAGCGCGCACAGTAAGGCAAAGTATTGCTAACCATATAAAACCTGCAGGGCGACAAGCATCATAACAGAGATATAATTACATGGCAACTTGTCATGAAGCATAAATCCAATAAATATACATATCACTGCTTAATCAACCATACATTTAGCAACTATCGATATAGAAGTTTATCAATTAGAAATAGTGTATACAAAATAACGAGGTACTTATCTTGACAGTGGAGCAGCAAAGAAAGAGGCAGGAAGATGGTGCCTCAATATTTTGTAGACTTTGGAATAACGTGATTGGTGCTCAAAGGAGGCGCGGTTCAAAGCCTCATTGGATTTGTAGTGTTGTGATATGTTTACTGTTTGTTCTTTGGCTGCTGTTTTATGGTGCAGTAAAGATTGAGAAGCATAATCTGAGCCTCTGGTCCTGCCATAGAATCCGGCTTGTGTTTTTGAAATACTCTTATTTGGAATCTCTCCGCTTCCTGCTTCGGCAAGGAAGCCGTAGGGGCCTACGTATATTTGTTTTATTTAATTGAATTATGAATGAATTAGTTTATTATAAGGTTAATAATAACCTCAACAAACAGACATACCAGGCCATTATTAAAAATAAAAGCATAGGTTTCGCAGGATATTTGATCACTAAAGAAATATGTATACGATTACAATAGAAGAATAGACAGTGCCAAGCCCGTTAGGGCACGTGGTGCCGCCATGTGCAATAAAACTTTGAACCGTAGCATTCGTATCAAAACATTTTGCAAGCATAGACCAGCAGAATCAGTTGCACAGGTGTTTGGAACTTTGAAGAGAAAGAAAGGGTGCAATGTTTTTAGTTTTTTTGCAGATTTATATAGCGCAAACAAGACACAAAGGTATTGGAGCACTTTACATCAGCACCAATTATGTTACATAAGGACACATCCATTTTTTTATTGTTGGGCCTGGGAGATTAAGTCATTTGCTCAGAAACACAGGATATAAAGTTGACCCCGAGGCTCGAAACTTGGTTTCCCAGCTCCAAAGTCAGCAGTCTAGCTGTCAGACCACATCTTCTCAAATCACATCTTTTTGTTCAAGACAAAAAAGAAAGGGTGCTTAAACTGCAGTACTGGACAGCAGATTGTTAGAAGCACGGTTAGGATTGGCATCGTCCAGTTTGTCCACAGCTATCCATCTGCAGGAAACGTAACAGTTTTAACTTTTAAAAGGGAGTTTGCAGGGTTCAGACTGGCTATTACTGCCTGTAGGCAGGTGCGAACTCCTAAGCGAATGAAGTCTGCGCGGAGAAGGATTTTGCTTTGCTGCAGCAAGTGCATGGGATATGAATGAAGATTTCTTTTCCCTGACCACAAAGATGGCATCTTATATCGTTGGGATATTTTAGTGTGAATTCTGTCAGTCAGAAAGGGACATACTATAATGTCCTTCAGATCTTCTCCGACAGGAAATTGAAATCATTTGAAAGGTCTTTACCCCTTTTACATTCCTGGACAAGCAGCCTCCCACTATATTGGCTTTTTAGACCCCGCCTGAGACCGTGCATGCTGTACTACATGGCTAAATAAATTGACACGTCCATAAGCTCTCTGATAGGGTAGATTTATTGGCTTTGCCTTACCCAAAGCTAGTTCTACCCAGCATGATTTTACATGTCCAGCCAACTCGTTTGTTCAAGCTTCACTTCTTCGCAAAGTGGGTAGCCGGGGGGGGGGGAGCTCTTTGGCTTAGGCCCGACACTTAGGGGCCGATTCCGATCTCGGTTGGAAAGTACTCCGACCAAGCCGGATCCGGGGTGTTTTCCGACCGAGCTGGACTCCCGCAGTCCGACCGAGCGAGGACGATGCGGCCTATGCTGTCGGACTCGGTTCGGTAGGACTCCCATAGAAGTCAATTTGAGCCGATCGTACGACGCATACATGGGCTCCCATTGACTGAATTGGTACATTGCGGACAATTCGCCCCCTACAGTGGGTACGCGTTGGTGCCATCTGCACCATACATGCCTGTGTTGGGGAGACCCATGGGTCTCTCCCTGTGTCCGAATCGTAAGGCTGCGGGTAACAGGGGGTCCGATGGTGACCCCCAAAGTCCAACTCCGGGAGCTAATGCGAGCCGGAAGCTCCAACTCGATGCGGCTGTCCGAATCGAGCATCGTACTGGCTCGGTCGGAACTCGTCTCCATTCTGCGCCATGGTTAGCTTACGGCCGAGACGTACGGAACGGTTCGGACCCTGAAACGATTCAGACGGAGATTTCGCACTTGGTCGCATCGTACTTCGACGTCCGGACCCGTGTATAAATCGGATGGAAATTCAGCCTCCGAATCCGATATGCTAATGTAAATGTCAATGTGAATGTGGGTGTACTTGTAAAGCGGCACTGTGACTCCAAGGAGTATCTTGGTGCTGAAGACCGCTGGGGAACCCTTCCTGGTTTTCCCTGTGAGATGGTCCCTTTCTGGGTATCTCCAAGGTGAAACCAGGCATCCCCGGCGTCTGTGGGGGGCCGTTGTTATGATGAGGCAAGCTTAATGCCCAGAGTTGCCGAGTGTGTTCCCTGGTTAGAGTAGGCACCAAGGCGAGAATTATCGAGTCCGTTTGACCCTGGTCCACGACCCTGCCGCGTCGGGAATTGAACCCTGGTCCCGGGCCGTTCTCTGCTTACGGGTCTGCCGCCTCTAACCAGTGAGCCACACCACTCTACACCAAACCCGATTCGGTGCCCTTCCGACCGAGATCGGAATCGCCCCCTTAATGGAAGCCCTGAGCTCCTGTTACAATATGAATTATTAATAAAAAAACAATTACCTGAACAGACCTGTTTATCCGTGATGCAAATCATTTTGAAAGACCACCAGGGACGCCAAATACTGTGCTGTCCCTTCCATGGTGGGCTTTTCTTTCCTAACATTCCGCACTACAACTCAAATCAGTTCAGTTCACACAGCTTTATTTGATCTTTTATAAAACAGACTATAAAAGCATAAAACATCATACAAATTTCATGGCAAATATATAGTCGTATATACAAGATTTAAAAAACGATTAAACAAATGTGCCATGATCATAGTGAACAATTCAAATAAAACCATGTAAAATCAGTTAAAATAGGGTAAAAAAATACTAAAGTCTCTTAGGGGCAAGATTTAGAACGATAATAAATTTATGGGACCAATTTATATTAATTAAATACTGATGGGGTGCCTTGCCGCAATTTTCCTCATTTTAAGGCAGGCCATAAAAAGGAGGCTACCGAAAAACATACAAATGGGTCTAAAAGGGCCTTTAAGAAATAAATAGCCACCCAACACTGTAAATGTATGATGCCTCAGGATTGGGAGGATATATAATTTCCTTTCATCAGAGTAGTTTTTGCAAAATAATAAGATGTGGAGGTCTGACTTCACAGCAAGGTCATTGCAGGGGCAGGCCGCCAAATCTTCCAGTTTATATCTCTTTTCTGGGTACCCTAAAAGTAACAGGATCATGTTAATACGTAAGTGCAGTAGAATAAATCTATGCTGCGCGTTGTTAGTACAAGAGAGATAGTGGAAAACTTCCCCTGGTCTAGCCGGAACCAAGTCATATGCAATAGAGGAGTTTTGCAATCGCTTGCTTTCCCTTAGAGCAGAGGTCTTCAAACTTTTGGATGCCCAGACCCCCTGTCAACATTTTCAGGGGTAGGGACCCCCTCCTGACAAAAATTTCTAAACCCTGTGTGGGTGACAAGAGTACCCAAGTGACTGCACGGTGAGCGATGCAACAGTGTGAGAGTAGGGTAAAAGAAGTGACTGCAGGGTGAGTGAGGTGACCATATGAATTTGGGTTCAGCTGTAAGTGCAGAGTGGAGCGAATTAATGCATGGTTAGTGATGGCCTTGTTTGAGTGAGCTACAGATTGAGCAGTGAGGGGGGGACAAGTGAGTGAAGTGTCACATGAGTTCAGGGTGAGTAGTGTGCTCATGTGACTGCTGGGTGAGGTACAGTGTGAAAAACTCAAGCGCATTTTTAGTGCAGAGTGATCACTGTGAGTGCAGGGTGAGCGGGTGAATGTTGTGAGTGCATGGTGATCAGTGTGAGTGCATTGTGCTCACTGTGAGTGCAGGGTGAGCGAGTGAATGGTGTGAGTGCATGGTGATCAGTGTGAGTGCAATGTGATCACTGTGAGTGCAGGGTGAGCGGGTGAATGGTGTGAGTGCATGGTGATCAGTATGAGTGCATTGTGATCACTGTTAGTGCAGGGTGAGCGGGTGAATGGTGTGAGTTCAGGGTGAGTGAGTGAATGATGTGAGTGCATTGTGATCAGTGTTGAGTGCATTGTGATCAGTGTGAGTGCATTGGGATCACTTTGAGTGCAGGGTGAGCGGGTGATCGGTGTGAGTGCATGGTGATCAGTGTGAGTGCATGGTGATTAGTGTGAGTGCAGGGCGATTACATTTGGGCATGTCAGCAGGCAAAGCAGTCAGGGCAGACTCTACCCCATTTGTATAGAAGGAGAAAAGAAATGGGCCATGAACACATCCCTGCCTTACTCCTTATTCGATTTTAAAAGGATGTATACACTCCCCCTTCCTACCATACCGGACGCAGGCGTTGGCATACAACCGATGGATAAAACCAATTATTGACGGATCTATACCCATCTCCTTCATCATAGACCACAGCCTCTGATGTGAAACACAATCAAAGGCTGCGGTCAAATTCATAAAGGCCATATAGATCTTCCCATCTTTTGCCTTGATATGTTTCCCTATAGATAAGGATAGGTTTAAACACTAGTCGACCGTCCCCATTCCCCTACAAAATCCATATTGTGCTTTCATAAAGATATTATGTGTTTCAGCCCAATCTTCAAGTCTTGCTAGAAGGACCCGTCCCATTAGTTTGGCGGAAGTATCAAGAAGGTAAATGAGGCGTTTGCTGGGGATCCACTCTCCTCCTTTTTATAGATAGGGACTATTATACTCTGGTTCCAGGACAAAGGGGGACCCACTAACTGGATTTTGGTAAAGATGTTTGTTAGCAGTGGGACCCACATGTCGTAATTGATCTGGAAAAGGTAAATTGGAACACCATCAGGCCCCAGCACTTTACCAGGGAAACAGGCCTCCAATGCCTTTCTAAATTAAATCAAAAGATAAGGAATGCCAAAATATTGAAAGAAGGTTCTTCCAGTCCAATACTGTAGTCCGTGAATACTTTATTTTCAATATCCAATATTGTCAAACAAATCAAGATGTATCAGATCCAATGTAGAAAGTACATGATCACAAATCCAATATTTCAAAAAGTTCAAAATTATACAGCCAATGACACAGCCTACGCGTTTCGTCCTACTTGGACATCATCAGGGCTTCATTATTGTGCGATCCATAAAGCATGAATACATAAGTCATCAAATATGCCCGAGTTTTAAACACTTCCACCATAGAGTAGCTACATCCGTTTCCAATGGCGTTAGTGTAATTCAAAAAACTTCCAATATGCGCCAATATCACCGCTTAACATAAAAACCATTGATTTTGTTAAGTTCAGTTAACCAAACTGATCTTGCTTCACTAGGGACCAGTGTTTCTCATTGGAATAATAAGCTTATTTCAATCAAGAGTTTTCAACACAGCTTCCTTCTGGTCCCGCGACTCGCCCGATCCTGATAAATCAGATGAGTGTCCTTTCTAAATTGCCCTATTGAAAAAGTTAGCCCAATCTGAGTTGTGGAATTTTAGTTTACGAGCTGAACATCATCTGCGCCAGCTTGTCACCCACGTACAACGCGCACGATAACCATTTTAGGTATCATGGTCTCCCTGTCCACGATCGATCGCCAGCGCGCTCCTCTGACCCTACAAGCACCCTCCGCGCACCCTGGCTCCCCCTCCCTCCCTCACATGAGCATAACCCTTCTCCTCCTGAATGACCCTGTCCTTGGGAGTCCAGCACCCCCTCTCCTACCATGAATACCCCTCTGTTGACAAACCATCCCTCCGCGCTTGATTGTCCACGCGGCATGAATACCACTCCTTTGATAACCCCTTCCCCCAAGTTCGACTGTCCACACAGGTCCGAGGCCATCGCCTAAGCCGGGAGATACCGTTTACTGCCCCTTATTGTATGGAGTCGCTCCTCTTCAAAGGATCCACTATTGGCCATGGTCTCCCCACCCCATGGGATACGATCAGGCGCACACATCCTAAGAATCGGCGGAACACTCAGCTGCGTGATAGCCCCCTCCTCTTATCAGCAGGTCGAGGACCTCTATTGTGGATGTATGTGGGGGTGGGTTTGACACGAGGATTATGGGGACGTCATTTCATAAGTTGAAAGAGTCTTTTATGCAATAAAGAATGCTCACATGTCATAAACCAGGGTATAAGAGGCCAGGCCTCGGAGAGGCTGTGAGAGCACCTCGAGACGATACCTTGTTGTCTGATCTGATGTGTTCTGCTCCGTCGGAATAAAACTTCTGTTTCCTGCCTTCTGGTCTCCGGCGCCTGCCTCATTGCTTGGTAATTTGAATGGTACAAAGGCGGTTAGCGCCGGGCAAATCTTGAAAAAGGTCATAGCCCTACCCTTTTTCCACAATTGGCGTCCCAAAGCGTGGGGCCCATCAGCGACACGTGGATCCAGTGGGAGAGGTCCCGACGACAGAGTGAACGACTGCAACGATCGGGAGAGCTCGTGTCCGATAGACCCTCGTCTGACAGCCGATCATCCGACCTTCACTAGTTCCGAACAGACCTCTCTCGAGTGATCTACGGTCCTGACTGGGAACCATCAGGAGTGCCACGAACATCACGGAGAAGAGAGGACGATCAGGCGCTGGATTCAGAAGACAGGAAACCGTCCATGCGGTCCGGGTAAGGTCGTGTAAACACGACAAACAAAGAAATGATTGTTTGGTTTGGATAATACTAGTATTACGCTTTGTTGATACCTCTGGAGATTCACCGTCTGCAAACGGAGAAAACAACAGGCTCTCTCTTTGCAAGCAGTGAAGGATAGGTAACGCAGACTTTTGTCCCCATTGTAATCCGTCGTGCCTATCTTCCTCCCCCACTGTTTTCCCGAACTGTCGTTCGTGGATTGTTGTCTGGAGATTCTCTGTCTGCAAACAGGGAAGAACAAGGTCTCTCTTTGCAGGTAGAGAAAGAGTGGGTAACGCAAAACTTTAACACATCGTACCCACTTATTCTCCCCATTGATTGTTGATTGATTGTTTGATTGACCGTACATTAAGTGTTCGGTATTGGTTCTTTTGAGGTATTCACGGCCTACAAACAACGTAGAATAGAAATATTCTGTCTAGTCTTTGTCCGCCGTGATAAGATAGGTAGTGCAGACCTTTGTCCCCGTTGTAACCCGTCATGCCTATCTTCTCCCCACTGATTGGTAGCCTGTACAGCCCGGACCGCTTATTAGAGATGAACCATCCAGCTCCACTGGAAGGCACCCCTAATAAGGACATGTTCACCAAGCATGGACTAGTCGCTATAGCTTATACTAAGCTATGGCATAAATATACAAAGAAGAACCCTGAAAGTCAGTGGCCACTGATAGGTTCCTTTGATGAAAATAAAATAAAAACATTGGAAATAGCGCTCCAGAAAAATAAGACCACGCCCACTATGCTCAATAGTATTGGCATGTGGCGTAAAGAAACGGAACAACGGAAGAAAAGGGAAGAAGCAAAAATAGGGAAAGAATTACGAAAGGCAGCCCACCTAGCCGCTAAGCAACTAGAAGAAGAAATAAAAGAAAGAAAAGAAGCTGCACAAAACCAAGAATCAGGGTCGACAGGTCAATGCCCTATTAGGACCCCCTCTGCGCTCTACCCTGAATTGCCCTCCAAACAACGGACGAACGATGAGTTACTGCTAGGTCCCCCAATCATCTATATGCCCCCTCCATATGCCTCCTGCCAACAAAGCTTGCAAGCCCCGAGTGCGAGCGAAAGTGACCTCAGAGCTAGTGCACCAGCCCTCACGGCCTCCGCACCAGCCACATTAACAACATCGCCGGATGACCCCGAGGCTAGCAAGCAACCACCAGCTAGACCAAATAGGTTGAGCAAAGATGAGCGGGATGGGATTGACAAAATAGCAAAGACATTAGTAGAACGAAGGGAGAGCGAAGAATACACAATGAACATATATAATTCACATGCCGACAGCCACAGACGGCATTTCATTTTGCGATTTAGCTACCACACCCTGAACGCATATGAGGATAGGTATCAAAGTAAGGGCCCCGCTAAACTAACAACGCTGTATAGGAAGATTGATGTTGGAGATGGGACTGAACGCGAGGCGACGGAACTCTTCATGCAGATGCTTGAGGTCTTCCGCCACCTCACGGAACAAAAACCAGAAGCCAAGGTTACAGTCCCCGAAACGACCTCATTAGAAGTAGCCAACACTATGATGCCCATCAGAGAGGCGGCCCCTTACTGGATCCCGCCGCGTGGTCAGGGAACTAGCGATGATATTAATCACACGGATGCAAAAGGAAGGGTTGTGTACAATTGGGTTTACCAACCATGGGACCGACAAGATATCCTAACCTTTAAACAAACCCTGCCCGATTTAAGAAAGAACCCGACAGCATTCTATACTGAATTAGGCACAGCCTTGGGTTCGACGATAATGACTTTAGCGGACATTGACTTGTTCTTCGGGTTATGCCTGCCAGCTGACGTGTGGAAGCAAATCCGGAAGGCTGACCACACGGATCTGTTTGGACATACCTGGGACCAACTCAGTAAACTAGATGGACAGCGAGAGCCTGGAAGGAAACCAGTAAAGGACATACTAGAACTCCCAGACAAATTAGTTCAGAAGTTAAAGACACTGATCTGGGAGAAAAAAGTAGATTGGTCGATAGTCACGGCCTGTCGTCAGAAACCCCAGGAAGATGTGTCAGAATACTTCTCCCGATTCGAGACAGTGTTCTCCGACTACAGTGGCCAAGACATGACCACCGCAACCGGACAGCACCTGTTTGTACAAAATTATGTAAAGGGCCTATCACAAGAGGTCTCCCAAAAATTGCAAACGAGTGAGAGTAGTTGGGGGGCCTCCAAACCCGCGGCTATCCTTCAGATGGCTCAGTATTACGAGCACCAAAAGAATGAGAATGATAGGGCGTCCGAGAAAAAGAAGAAAGATTTAAAAGAAAGGGTGATGATAGCCCAGATACAAGGTATAGCGGTGGGACGGGAACACCAAAGGGGGAACTACCAGTCGACCACCCCCAGAAATCTACCTCCTAAAGATCACACCCCAACACCCCACACTGGACGTAGGGACATTAGCAATGACCAATGCGCCTTCTGCAAAGGATTCGGCCATTGGAAATCCCAGTGTCCGGTTCTGCTAGAGATGAACAGAAATAGGGACCCCAGGGATGTGGCGGGTGGTCTGAGAAATAGAGGACAAGGACGAGGGCACACAAACGACACCGACAATGACAGATCAGGGAGATTGAACACATTTGACCGCCCCCGACAGAACCAATATCAACTATCCGACGGTGAGAATGCCCCCGATTTTGCATAGGACTGCCAGGGGCAAGGGAGGGATCCAGTCGAGCTCTGTGTTGACCAGCAAGGCCCTTATGTCACCGCTAAGGCCCTGGGGACAGAGTCTCCATTTTTGGTAGACACTGGGGCGACACGTACTGTGTTATCAAAACGACTGATTCCAAGGGCACCCTTGTCTGGCTCACACATTACATCGATAGGTTTCGATGGGATGCCCTCCACTAACCCCCTGTCCGTACCTATCACCTTTGACCTAGAAAACAACACCACTGACACGACATTTCTGCTCTCCTCCAACTCCCCTGACGCCATTCTGGGCATTGACTTACTGAAACATTTTCGAGCTACCATTAGGTGTTCCCCAGATGGAATCCGAGTCATCCTGTACGACAACCCAGACATACCCAAATCTTGCCCTGCACTACACATGTGCCCCATAACTGATGCTGACCTGTCCATGCTTGATACCCTGCCTTCGTACCTATGGGCCAAAAATGACTCTGATGTGGGACGAATGATGATTGACCCCATTCACATAACTGTAAGACAGGACGCTATGCTCCCAAAACTCCCACAATATCGGATATCCCCCGAGGGCGAGAAGGCATTGGTAACGATCATTCAGTCTCTGGTAGATGCAGGAGTGGTTGAAGAGGTGGTTAGCAACGTCTGCAACAGCCCAATCCTACCTATTGTTAAGAAGCAAGGCGAAGGAGATGAGGAAGCATACCGCTTCATCATCGACCTGCGAGAAATTAACAAAGTGGTTGTACCCCAATACCCCGTAGTCTCAGATATCACCACCATTCTGACCCTCATCCCGTCCACTGCCACCACCTTCACTGTTATCGACCTCAAGAATGCATTTTTCTCTATCCCCATCCATCCAGACAGCCGTTACCTCTTCGGCTTCACCTTAAAATCCCGCTCGTACCGATTTTGTAGAGCTCCCCAGGGGTACACTGAAAGCCCTAGCATTTACAGCCAGGCCCTCAAAAGACAGCTGGATGCCTTCCAGCTACCAGATGGAGTGGTGTTGATCCAATATGTTGATGATATCCTTTTGGCGGCCGACACCACCCCACTTGCAATAACAGCCTCTGTCCAACTCCTACACTTTCTTGCAGAAAATGGCCATAAAGTTTCCAAAAAGAAATTGCAGTTCTGCCAGCCACAAGTGACATACCTAGGCCATCTCCTGTCCAAAGAAGGGAGGAAACTCACACCTGACCGAATCCAAACCATCCTAGACACCCCCGTCCCAAAAACACAAAAACAAGTTCGCTCTTTGGTTGGCCTAACCTCTTTTTGCAGACAGTGGTTACCTAATTTCAGCCTCATTGTAAAACCCCTACTTGCCCTATTAACCAAAGATGCCTCCTTCCCGCTCCCTTGGACCCCTGAGTGTCAAGCATCCTTTAAGGAATTGCGAGATGCCCTCTGTTCAGCGCCTGTCCTGGGAACCCCGGATTACTCCAAACCCTTCTCCCTCTTCACCCACGAAAGGGAGGGGTGTGCATTGTCTGTCCTGACTCAGTCTATAGGTCCTAAGCAGCGCCCTTGTGCCTACTTCTCCGCCACTCTTGATCCTGTAGCCAGAGCTTTGCCTGCCTGCCTTCGAGCAGTAGCTGCCGCTGCTGTCTCTATCCGCCAGAGCGAAGGAATTGTACTTTCAAACTCCCTCACTGTATTAGTACCCCATGCTGTCGACACCCTTCTGAACCAAACCAAGACTCAACATTTGACTAGCGCACGACTGACGGGGTACGAACTGACGCTACTTGCACCCCACATCACACTAAAGAGATGCACGACTTTGAATCCTGCCACCTTACTGCCCCTGCCTGAAAATGACCCCGACGTTCCTCCCATACACGACTGTGTGACCCTCACGGACGAACAAACTAGGAGTAGAGTTGACCTCCGAGACACTGCTTTCACTGACCCCGATGGAGAGCTATGGGTAGACGGCTCATGCATCAAACTCCCAGACGGCACCACTTCAGCTGCCTATGCAGTAACGACAGCCCGAACAGTAGTTGAAACAGCCTGCATCACGCAACGATCTGCCCAGGCAGCAGAGCTGATAGCCCTCACACGGGCATGCATCATAGCCACAGGAACCACCGCGAACGTATATACAGACAGCCAGTATGCCTTCGGGGTGGTTCACCATTTTGGGCTCCTGTGGAGGGAGAGGGGATTCCTGACGTCCCACGGCACCCCTATCCTTCACGGAGATCTGGTTTCTGCCCTGATTGAAGCAGTTCTCCTCCCCAAACAACTAGCAGTGATCAAATGCCAGGCACACAAAAGGGTGACAGACTTAGTCAGACAAGGGAATGCACTGGCCGACATCACTGCACGAACCACAGCTAAAAATAGGACGGTAACACGCATGTATGTGACCAGGTCACAAGCAGAGAAATGGACTGACGCAAGGGAAATGATCAGAGACATCCAGTCGGCCAGTACCCCACACGAACTGACTAAGTGGGCCAGGGTGGGTTTGAAGGATGATGAGGGCTGCTGGCGAACAAAAGATGCAAACAAATGGTTGCTACCTGACTCCTACCTGATCCCCATACTGACCATGGCTCATTCCCCCGCACACATAGGATCTGCACCCATGATCGAACTCATTTCCAAAGTCTGGCACAACGACAAAATCCCCGACTCAGCCAGACGCCTAGTCCAGCAGTGCCTTATCTGTCTGCAACACAACCCCGGGAAAGGAACTGTGGTACCCCGGGGAGGGTTTGGGACCCCCAATCACCCCTTTGAGGTCCTTCAGATGGACTACATCCAACTAGAGAGATGCCAAAGCTTGAAGTATGTACTGGTCGTCGTATGTGCCTTCAGCAAATGGGTAGAGGCCTATCCAACCCGTGACAACACTGCCATGACTACTGCCAAAGTACTACTGAAGGAATTCTTTCCTCGCTATGGCCTTTGTCGAATTTTATGGAGCGACAATGGCCCCCACTTCATAGCTGAGGTTATCCAACTAATCCTAAAGGGATTGGGGGTGAAACAGAGATTTCACGCAGTCTTCCACCCCCAATCCGCCGGCCTGGTGGAACGCCATAATGCCACACTGAAGTTGAAATTATCGAAAATAGTGGCAACCACCGGACTTAAATGGCCAGACGCTCTCCCTTTGGCCTTGCTATCGATGCGCTCTACTCCCACCAAACGCCATTTGACCCCCTACGAGGTTGTATTCGGGCGACCGATGAACCTCTGGACTGCTCCCAAACCAACCTCCATTCATGACGTCCCGGACGTCCTGCTGTCTGATTATTTGTGCAAGTTAAATAAAACGTTGTCTGTCATTCATCAACAGGTGCAGCAGGCCATCCCCGATGTTTCCAGGGGCCCAGGCCACGACATCCAACCGGGGGACTTCATTCTAGTCCGTAACTTCCAACGGACCAAGAGCCTAGAACCCCGGTGGACGGGCCCCTGGCAAGTGCTGATTACCACACGGACGGCGCTTCGAGTGGAGGGGAAAAGGCACTGGCTGCACGCGCATCACTGCCGAAAGGTCTCTGCGAGCCTGGCCACGACAGAAAACGTCAACACCCAAGAAGAGCTCCTGAACAAGGACCGACCGACATTGAACTGTTATCCCGATACTGGGGCACATGAACTTGCAAAATTCTCTGACCCCACTGTGCCGACCAGAGAAGGGTATTTCCTGCGACGAAAGGAGGGAGCTTCGGCTAAGTAGGCCACGGACTAAGTTGAACCTCAGAACGGTGACCTAAACACAACCAAGGGTTACCGGGAGAGAAGCTAAACGAAGCCCTTGAAGATGATGGAAGCGCCAGATAAGAAGATGATGGAAGCGCCAGATAAGAAGGTGATGGAAGCAACAGGAAATACCCACTATAGAAACCCACAGACTGACAATTTGCACAAATCAAAGACAATCGCCCTCCTTATTGTCTTCCTCTTCTGCCTCCTCCTCATGACCTCCTTCTGGATTCTGGAGGAAAGCACACCGGCTCATGAGGCATTGCTGCCCACTGCACAACCAACCCCCATGAAAGAGCATCACCTAATCTCCCTGTCGCCTCAGCTCCGAGAAAAGCGCAAGGAATTTTGGAACAATTCCTTCGTGCAACTGTTGCACCAACACAACCTTGCTGCAAATGCTACGAACTGCTGGATCTGCGGGTTGCTCCCGCATGCCACTGGACACTCCATCCCCTTTATCTCTTCTCCTTTCTCAGTTCACGGCTCCTGCCTCGCCTGGTTGATCCTCATGCAAGAGAGCCACAAAGACAACGCCACTTCCGGCCAGACAGTGTCGCACTTCTACTCTGGGTTCTGGCTGAACAAAACCGGAAAGACCTCTGCTCCTCTGTGTCCTGCGCTCACAGGCGCCACCTTCCTTAAGGACATTCCAGCCAAAGAACGAGTCGAAGTACAGGTACTCCACAATCCAGCTAGATCCACCTTCTCTTAAGCATGGGCGGAAAATCCGTTTCGCTCGCGGATTTTGCGGATTTTCGGGAAATTCGCAATCCGCGAGATTCGCGAATCTCCCGCAAAATCCGCAAATCCGCGAGCAGCGGATTTTGCTCGCACTGCTCGCACTGTTCGCGTGAGTTCGCTGCTTCCCAGTACAACTTCGCGCCCCGCGAATAAGTGCTAAATTGCAGAAATACGATCTTAGCAAAACTGAAACTACTTACCAGGTTCAAAAGTTCAGGCTCATCATTAGTAGCCATTTCCTGTAGTGCTTCCTGAGGGGCCCCTCCAGAGTTCAGTTGCCAGTTGCAACTATTATGTGACCCTGCTCTGAACCTCAGAATAGTTACACATATGCCACAAAGGTCCTGAATTACAGCTAAGGGAGACAAGCAGGAGCCAGGCTGGAAGTTAAAATCCATTAATCAGCCCCTAATTCATTATTGTCAGTTGGGGCAGGGCAGGTGTTGTAACTAATTTTGCAACAATGAAAGCACTTAGCAAGTGCAAAAGATCACTAATCAGGGCGCACTAAGGAAGCAGGTGCCAGCTAAAAAAATATTCTGTGACACATTAATCAGCCCCAAATTAATTCAGGTCACTTGAGGCAGGGAAGGTGTGCTTTGCTTTGCCGAAAATAATGTACACTGGACAACCAGAGGGTGTGGTGATGAAACAGAGGGTGGCATGGGTGGGCCAGAGGGTGGCATGAGTAGTCAGAGAGTGGCAGTGGTGACAGAGAGTGGCAGTGATGAAGAAGAGTGTCCCAAACAGGCTGGACACGTAGAAACAACAAGTTCGTGAAACTTGCGACCCGACAGGTAAGTTCGCAATTTGCGAAAGTGTACAAAACCCTCGCGAACTGGCAGAAACCCGCGCAAACACAAAAAAAAAAAAATCCGCAAATTCGCGAGAATTCGCGGATTTTGCGGATTGCGAGTTCGCAAATCCGCAAAATTCGCGAACGCGAGATTCGCAAAATTCGCCCATGCTTACCTTCTCTCATCTGCGGAAACAAACTACCGCCACTCTGACTGTGGCTCTTTCAGTTATCAATGTCACAGGTCTTGTGTGTCTCGAAGGCCAGGGAACACAGCTGGTGGGTCACAGTTCCTGCCGAATCACCAGAACATTGAACTCAGTTGATCCCCCTTCCTTTGTTGCTTCTCCGAATATGTACTTTGTGTGTGGCACCAAAGCTTACACCTGGCTCCCGAAAGGTTGGAAAGGTATCTGTTACATTGCCTTCATTCTTCCACCCACATATGTAGCCCCTGCCAACCATCACCGGCAGAGGCGTGCAGATGACATCGGACAAGCCGACTCCACTGGAGCACAGTTCCTAGATGCAGCAAAGGGACTTGTTCCTCTGTGGGGCCCAATGGCAAACAGCCGCGCTATCCGACACCTGACCCAGGCAGTAGAAACAACGATCAACATCACGGCTGGCATCCTCGCTAACAACACGGCGGAGCTTCAGGCGGTCCGCCTTGTGACCCTTCAAAACCGCCTTGTCCTGGATGTGGTCCTGGCCGATCGAGGAGGAGCATGCCGCATCATCGGATCTAGCTGCTGCACCTACGTGCCAGATAACTCGCCTTCAGTCTACAAAGCAATTGAGCACCTCCACAGACTTTCCTCGGAGATTCACCAAGAACAAGAAGGATGGTCGCTTGGAAGCTGGTTTTGGGACACTTTGAAGGACTGGGGTTGGAGGTTGTTTTCCTTCGTACTGATACCTGTGGTGATATTATGTGGGTGTTGTTTAGGTATCCAATGTCTGCCATCTTTGTGCAATCTTGTTTCTAACTGTATGTGCCCAAAGACTTTGGACTTCCGAAATGAGCACATGAGTCCCCTTTATGAAGTAGAAATACGTGGCCTCATGGGGATAAATCCGAACTGACAAGTTGGCGAGACATGTTAAAAGGGAGGACTGTGGAATTTTAGTTTACGAGCTGAACATCATCTGCGCCAGCTTGTCACCCACGTACAACGCGCACGATAACAATTTTAGGTATCATGGTCTCCCTGTCCACGATCGATCGCCAGCGCGCTCCTCTGACCCTACAAGCACCCTCCGCGCACCCTGGCTCCCCCTCCCTCCCTCACATGAGCATAACCCTTCTCCTCCTGAATGACCCTGTCCTCGGGAGTCACGCCCGCGCCTGACCAGCACCCCCTCTCCTACCATGAATACCCCTCTGTTGACAAACCATCCCTCCGCGCTTGATTGTCCACGCGGCATGAATACCACTCCTTTGATAACCCCTTCCCCCGAGTTCGACTGTCCACACAGGTCCGAGGCCATCGCCTAAGCCGGGAGATACCGTTTACTGCCCCTTATTGTATGGAGTCGCTCCTCTTCAAAGGATCCACTATTGGCCATGGTCTCCCCACCCCATGGGATACGATCAGGCGCACACATCCTAAGAATCGGCGGAACACTCAGCTGCGTGATAGCCCCCTCCTCTTATCAGCAGGTCGAGGACCTCTATTGTGGATGTATGTGGGGGTGGGTTTGACACGAGGATTATGGGGACGTCATTTCATAAGTTGAAAGAGTCTTTTATGCAATAAAGAATGCTCACATGTCATAAACCAGGGTATAAGAGGCCAGGCCTCGGAGAGGCTGTGAGAGCACCTCGAGACGATACCTTGTTGTCTGATCTGATGTGTTCTGCTCCGTCGGAATAAAACTTCTGTTTCCTGCCTTCTGGTCTCCGGCGCCTGCCTCATTGCTTGGTAATTTGAATGGTACAAAGGCGGTTAGCGCCGGGCAAATCTTGAAAAAGGTCATAGCCCTACCCTTTTTCCACAGAGTTACTAGTTCTGGGCTTGAGTTCGAGGGATCTAAGGTGCTTACTAAGCCAAATAGTTTCCCAAAATTACTGATCTATGCCTCTTCGTCCACATGTACATCCAATGTTGGATCACTAAGGTCTTCAAAAGTGAGGAGCATTCACTATTCGTCGGAAATCACCACTGCTGCCTGAGATAGCTGCCTGCTCAAGCTCCTCCCAAGCCGACGAAAAAAAAAAAAGTGGCCCAAAGCTGCAACTCTGATACCAGCCCCTCGGCCAGTGCCAGCCTTACCAATCCGACCCTGACCACACATAAGTGTTCCTCAGAATGAACCTTAGGTATGTCATAACCTGTCAGCCTTTCTCACAGTGTTCTTACACCTAAACTGATTTTTAAAAAAATTCAATGTCAGGCTTCAGAGTGTGACTTCGGACTCCGTGAGAGGCACCACTCTTCAGATACAAATGCTTCATAATAGAAAATTTTCCAGCTTAAGCGACAAGAATTTTAGATTCTATTAAGGACACGGAGGCTAGGATTATGCTTCTCAATCTTTACTGCACCATAAAACAGCAGCCAACTAAAAAACAGTAAACATATCACAGCACTACAAATCCCATGAGGCTTTGACCGACGCCTACTTTGAACACCAATCACGTTATTCCAAAGTCTACAAAATAACGAGGCACCATCTTCCTGCCTCTCTCTTTGCAGGTGCAGTCCTCCATAAAGTGCATCAAACAGGATACATTCCAGCTCTCAACGGAGATCAACTATAAATTGAAAGTCCCAAGAGACAACTTCAGCCAAAAGAGGGCGGCAGACCATCCGACCAAATTCCAACTTTAGTTTTACTTGGAATCTGTTCCTAAAATTAAAAAGGAAGTTTGACTACTAAAATCCTTAGGAGTCTGATTATTTAAGGGCGGGTAGATTAACATGAATTCCAACAATATCACAAATCGACTTGTCAGTTAAAGAATTCTTCTAGCCTGTCCCACTGGGTGGGATAATCCTCGCGTCTGTGTCCTTAATAGAATCTAAAATTCTTGTTGCGTAAGCTGGAAAATGTTCTATTCTATGGCAGGACCGGATTATGCTGGTTCAAAGATGACCAACAACAACAGAAGCCACATGTACAATCAGATGATCAATCAGCTGCCTTAGAATATCTTCTAACCTAGAACCCATCACAAAGGCTTTGGTGGCCATAGCACCTCTGGTCAAATGAGCCTATTACACAGAAATGTCAATGCTTGCTTCAGCCATGACCCATCGAACCCAGCGAGCGAACGTAGCTGCAGACACAGCCCTAAAAGGTTTCTGAATGGCTAAGAGCACAGGACCCAGAGGATCCGTTCTGTGAGCTAACCTACGCTCCTCGTATATTTTCAAACATTTCACTACACATAACTTGTCATTATGCGGAAACGCAGGGTATTCAATTGACCTTAACATAGTCTTAGTTCTCCTGGATATAATAAATGATACCCCCTGAGGAGAGAATAACCTACTTGCTAAAGCCAGAGCATGTACGTCAGAAACTCTGACAGGAAATAAGACACAAAAGCATGGTAAGTTTTGCAGAAATTTGTTTTAATGTTAAATCTTTGTTCTTCGGCCAAGATTCTAACAATGACAACACCAAAGAAACATCCCATAAAATGAAATACCTGGGCTTCGCGGGTCAAGAAACCCTAATGCCTTTTAACAATTTACAAAAACTGGGTGCACACCAACTGGTTTTCCATCAATATGATTATGTCCGGCCGACAAGGCTGATCTAAAGTTGTTTACCGACCTGTAGCAAAGTCCAAATTCTTCACATTCTGAAATAAAATTCAAGATATCCTTTAAATCGGATCCCATGGGATCCACCTCCCGTTGAAGGCACCAACCCGACCAATGTTTCCATGCAGAAGAATATTGTTTATGGGTAGATGGAGCCCAAGCCGGCTGTATAAAGTCGGCAGCTGCAGATGAAAGGCCCTCAATCTGTTCGCATCTCCCGAGATCGTCCACACCATGAGGACCAGCTCGTCTTGAAGAATCAATGGGTGTGGGACCCCGACTGGGTCCAGGAGAAGCTGAGGGAACACAGGAAGTTGAAAAGGTAGATTTACTGATAATTTTAAAGGCTTCGGAAACCACAACTGCGTCTTCCACAGAAGAGTGACTAAGATCAATGATGCTGCTTGGCGGCGGATATAGGCTGCTACCCTGGGGATCATTGAAAAGGGCGGGAAGGCATAATTCATCTGAGTTCACCAAGGATGGAGAAAGGCGTCTTTTCCCATTGCCATCGAATCCAGCCTTCAGCTGAAGAATTGGGGAAGTTGAGCATTCAGGCAGGATGCAAAACGATCCACGAGACACAGGCCTCGAATTTAAATGATCTCTTGAAATCCTGAAGGGTGTAGCCTTCAGTCGCTGTAATCTTGCAGGAACCTGGAGTTCCAATCTTCCACTGAGTTGTCTTTGCCTGGAATGTACTCTGCTATGACTGCAATCTTCTGCACAAGGCAGAAGTGCCAGAACTCCTGAGTTAGGCTGGCCAAGAGGCGAGACCTCATCCCTCCGAGACGATTGATTTAACGAACCGCTGACACATTGTTCATCCGAAGGAGGTTGCAACAATTGCTCTTCAACTGATAAACCGACTTGATGGCGAACCAACCGACAATAACTCCAGACAGTTGATATGTATGTTCAAGTCTTCTGCTGACCAGCGACCCCCAGTAGCGAACTCTCCGCATCTGGCGCCCCAGCCCCAGCGGCTGGCGTCCGATTCTATGACTGTCGGGAGAAACACCGAAAATGGCCTTGCCATTCCAAGCTTCCATGTGTCAACCACCATCTGAGCTCCTCCTGCGCCTCTCATGTCAGGGCAATGGAGTGATTGAAGGTGTAGTTCTGCGGGAGATAGTAAATCTTTAGACGCTGTAGCGCCCTGTAATGAAGCGGTCCCGGAAAGATCACTTGGATAGAAGTCGCCAGAAGCTCGTCAATCCTTGCTAGGGACCTCAAAGACACCATCTGTTTCAACAAGATGGACTTGGTCTTGATGGATTGTATTTTGGGTTGTGGGAGTAGTAGTTGAGCAGACACTGAATTTATCTGGAACCCCAGGAATTCTGTCTGTTGAGACTGCGTTGTTACCGATTTCTTGAGATTGATCACAAACTCTAGCTCCTTTAAAAGGGATATTGTCCATTGTAGGTGTGTTGTAAGCAATGCATGACTCTGTGCAAGAAGAAGCATGTTGTCCAGGTAGACAATCATGCAAACTCCCATCTCTCGTAAGCGAGTTAACACCGGTTTCAGGAGTTTTGTGAAAATCCATGGGGCGGAGGAAAGGCCGAAGAGCAGGGACAGAAAACAAAACCACTGGTCCTTCCATCGAAACTGGAGGAAACGTTGGTGGGGAGGGTAGATTGGAACTGTCAAGTAAGCGTCTTTCAGATCCAACCAGACCATCCAGTCCTTCTCCAATAGATGGATGCCTTCCATCTTGAAATGACGATAGATTACAAAGGGTTTGAAGGATCTTAGATTTAGAACTAATCTTTGCCTGCCGCCCTTCTTTTGAACCAAAAAGACGTTGCTGCAGAAACCTTCGGATCGGAAATCGCCTACAGCAACGGCCTATTTTGTCAAAAACACTTGTAGCTCTGAGTCTACAAGAAGCTGCTCTTGTTGGGAAAATTGAAGAGGAGGGGAAGGGGATCGCTGGGTCGGATGAGCAATCAATTTTATCTGATACCCCTGCACGGTGTTGGGTACCCACAAATCTGATGTGATCTTTGACCAATTGTGTCTGAAGTGCATCAGTCTGTCCCCCAAGGGAATAGCAGGGAGAAAGGGATGAATAAATACAGGAGGATTAGGCGTCATGGTTGCGGAAGCCTCTATTGACGTCCTGTAACGAAGAGGGTCAGAGGGTGGACACATGGACATCAAAGGATGAATGGTGGGTCGCTGAACATCCTTCCCCTCCTTCCCCTCAGGGCGACTGGCCTCCATGGCCACTCCTGGACGAAACAGACACGAACAAGGAAGGCGCCTTTAACTGAGCGTATGCAGAGGACGAGAACACACACACCCGTGACGTCGGCTTCACACGAATGGAAAAAAGACCGGAAGAGGAGGAGGAGGTGTGTGACGACACCTCGGAGGAAGGCGCAGGAGCGTGGTGGAGTATACGGAGAGAAGAGAGCGGAGAACGGAGTCCGAAGCGTCGGAACGGGAAGAAGGAAGGCGAGCCAGGAGGCCAACGTCCCCACGAAGCCCCATGCCACACTCCCGAGGGAGGAGTGTGGCTGAAACAGGTACGGGAGCATATTGCAGGCTGGGTTGGGAGGCGGGGAGTCTCTAAGCATGGGCGAATTTTGCGGATCTCGCGTTCGCGAATTTGCGGATTTTTGAACTCGCAATCCGCAAAATCCGCGAATTCTTGCGAATTTGCGGATTTTTTTTTTTTTTTGTGTTCGCAAGGATTTCTGCCAGTTCGCGAGGGTTTCGTACCAGTTCGCAATTGCGAACTTACATTTCGTCGCGCAACGGTCGCGAATTATGTTGTTTCTACGTCTAGTTCATCATCACAGGTTCCCAGCACCCTCTGTTTCACCACTGCAACCCTCTGTTACATCAATGCCACCCTCTGGTTCATCATTACTGTAGATTATGGGGGGGGAAAGCAAGCACACCATCCCTGTTTCAACTCAGATGAATTAATTTGGGGTTAGTTTATTAATGTGTCACTGTTTTAAAATTCCAGTCTGGCACCTGCTTCCTTATCTGTAATTTTGCTTTCTGTTGCAGTGCATTTTTTTTCCCCAGGACCTTCTTTGTGGCCTACTTGTAGCTATTGTATGAGCCTGCTGTGAGGGTCAGAGCAGGGTCATACAATTGTTGCAACTAGCAACTGAATTCTGGAGGGGCCCCAGTCAGGAAGCACTACCGGGAATTGTTACTAATGATGAGTTTGAACTCTTGCCCCTGCCGAGTGCTTTCACTTTTGAAAAACTCGTTTTTCTGCAATTTCGCGGGGTTCGCGGGGTGCGAACACGCGCAAGATCGGATTCGGAAGCCGCAAATTCGTGCGAATATGCAATTTGTTTTTTTTGCGGCGTGTTAGTTGGCAAGGTTTTGTGCGTTTTTGCGAGCCGCTCGTAGCGCAAGACGCGAAGTTACCCTCGCGGTCGTTCAAGGGCGCAGCCATCTTGTTTGCCTGACGTATTTCCGTTTCCGGGCGCGAAGTGTAATCTCGCAAAGTCCGCGGTTTGCCAGTACAGTCTCGCGCGTGTTCGCAAGGAAAATCTCACGCGAACTTACCCGCGCGGTCGTGAACGGGCGCGGCCATCTTGTTTCTCATTCATTGCTATGGTTCTGGGCATGGTCTTTGTATCCTCTGTCAATCTCTGCCATCCTTTGCTTGTTTGAAGTTTTTTTTTATCTATTTTACTTATTATCTATCCCTCTATTTTTCTAGCCCTATATTTTTGTGTTTACTGCTACTTTTGGTTAATTTTAAACTACTTTTGTAAACTCTTTTCTTTTCTTCTCTTCCCTATTCTATTTTCTTTATTCCTTTCCGCCCAGACCATGGTGAAGGGAGCCGGGAAGCATCCCGAGAAGGGGAAGGGTCCCGCACCCCGTGTCCGGCTCCCGTGCGGGCGTTTGAGGGGGGAGCTAGTGATGCCACGGGAGATCTTTACCCCGGAGGAGGTGGCCCAACTCATTTTTTATGTTCAGCGCCGCCTCCCCAGGACCATCATGGGAGGCGGCAAGATCAGTGCCGGGTACGGGGCCCGGGAGCGCCGGAAGCGGTGGGAGAAGGTGTGCCAGGCCATTTACCACCACTCTCGGGTCTGGCGCACCTACAACCAGGCCACCCACCGCTGGACGGATGTCCTGACCCGTGAGCGAGATCTGCTCGACCTCCTTGGCCTTGAGATCCCCGGGCTTGGTGAGTAGTAGTAGCTATGTCTTTACTACTATGTTTTCTCCTGCTGTGTTATTATATTGCAAATTTTTGTTTTTTACCAAGAGCAATAATGCTGCTCATTACATTGTAGGTACATTTTATTTCAAAATCTTCTGTGCATTTCAGGTACACTGCTCTCCTTCTCAGTAGTGTTGCTACTATGCTTATTTGTTTTAGATTTTGTGTTCATTTCATTGGCCTGTGAAATTATGTATGAGTGTAGTTGAAAGAACTGCGCAATGCTACACACTAAGGTTCAGATTTTTAATTACCGGCGCATCCCTGCAAAGTTGCAGGGATGCGCCAGTAATTGTGCGTCACGCCACCATCACCCATGGTGCGCCGTATTACAATGCGGCGCGCCATGGGCCCAAAACGTCACCAAAGCGTTACGCATCTGTGCCGTAAAGGTGGCGCATTGCTGGAGTTGCGTCGCAACGATGGTGCAGCTCCATCAATTCTCTGGGGTGCCCTATCTCCCCAATGCTGCGTCAAGCCGTACGTCTGCTTCAAGCAGGCGCAGGGTTTGAGTCACGCATCATTGTCCTCAAAGTGACTGATTGAAATCTTGTAGATTTCCCTCAGCCACTTTTAGGATGCGTTCCTGCGCAGGAACGCCCTCCCTTGCGCCGGAACACCCCTATTGGCGCAGGGCTTTACAACGTGATGCATCTCCCAGATGCGTCACGTTGTTAATATACGCCGCACCATTGCGCCTCTTTTGTGCTGTCGCTGCGTCACAAAAGTCACGCAACAATGGAGCAAAAGAGCCGCAAGGGCCTTATAAATCAGCCCCTACAGACTCAAGTCCAGTCCTTCCTTTGTACACATGGCGATAAGAAGAAATAGTGGTGGTGGATTAATAGTTTGAGTATTTTAATGACTGGTGAATGTAGTAGGAAACTTTAGTGTTGTCGCTGATCTTCAATCACGATGGACTTTGGCTGTCACTTTGCGTGCTGCGGACTGCTGCCTGCCAATCCTAGGCAAACCTTTTTAGTACTTTGTTTAGTGAGTTACATAGGGTAGTTTCCAATTCGACGGTCCGCAAATCAAGCAATACTAAAGTAATGACGTAGTCGACCACATGAGATTGGTCAATAATATATCCCGTGGAGTCGTTCCCTATTTGCTATTTCGCAAAAATATTTTGTTACTTTGTTAGTTCTTTTTTAAATGTTTGATTTGGTTGAGAAATAAATATCATCCATGTTTTCTGTTTTTCTTTCTTTCATGTTGTACATCAGCTTCCCCCAGGGGCAAGAGGAGGACACAGGAGGAGGAGGAGGAGGGTGCTGTTGTCGATGCAGGCCAGGACCGGGCAGTCGAGGGCTCCTTTGCTGGCCCCAGTAAGTTTTAATTTTAATATAGAGTACTTATTTTTTCCTAGCGTTCCTCATTCGATTTTTTCTAAATCGTCTTTGATCTTCTTGTAGACAGGATCTAAATTCTTATCCCTATGACTCCGTGTGGTATTACTAGATTATTCTTATTAGTCTGTCTGTGTAGCTAACTAAGATTGCACATTTGGCATTTCCATTGGACTCCCATTCTAGTCAGCAATAGCTCTATGCACTGAGTGTAGTCCTCTGGGATTGTCCATATTGTCTTTTCAAGTATTCTAAATGTTTATGCTTTGACCATTGCCAACAATAAAAAGGTGAATGACCACCACCAAGAAATAATAAGATACTACTTTACTTTTGGTTTGGATAGGACAATCCATTCTACTACTGTTGCAGGGACAAATCTGCACAAACAGAACTATGGACACTAAATAATGCATCGCTTAGCTTATCAATTATAATAGGTGCTGTAACTGTTAGACTTTCCACATACCTCAGTGATAACAGACTTTGTAGTTAAACCCCGGCCCCAATCTCCTTACTGACTAGATAGTGTGGCAGAGTCATTTAGCTCCCAAAGTCACCGATGGCAGAGGCACGGACTCATGCTTGCAAAAATTCGAAAACCTTTAGCTCATCCACTCTAGTCTGGAGGACCAAAAACCACAGAGTCTATTTAAGTTTAAAAGCTTTATTAAAAGTAAACACATTTATTAAATTCAAGTTTGTCATAAAAGTGAACGTGTAACTGAAAATGGAAAAGTGCTTAGTGCTGACGATTAATTGGACACATTTCTTGTGGTCGAGCCGAGCTCTCACCTGGTTTGAACTTGATCCTGCTCGTGTTCTTAGAAGTCAAGGTTCTGTCTGTTAGGAGAAAAAGTGGTGCGTGTTAAAAAGTAAAAAGCAAACATTCATCAGTTGTGCCAAAAAGTGCAGCAAGACAACAGCCTTCCCTGGAAAAAGGGACATTTTTACTCTAGAGTACACAGTCAAAAATTATTAAATTGTACACTTTTTTTCACATTTCTTTCTTCCTCCTAGACCAAATATTATATAGTAGTGAGTGGTGTATTCTAACATTATTAAATGTACTTTGTAGGTGGAACATCTGGAGACGGGGCCAGCGCGGAGGTGGTGGCATTGGACGAGGAGGACAACTCTGGGGAGGAGGCGGTGCAAGTGCCGGAAAAGGACATGCCTGTGAGGGTTCACACGGTGGTGGCGGGCAGAGGTAAGCTATACATTCCTTAGTCATTGAGATTGAAGACTGCAGAGTGTGCTTTCTGCACGGGTGTATTATAAAAAAAGCAGGTAGTAGCCTCCTCTAAATGTACTTCGACTTAGCTGTGAAGTTTTTGGCGAGAAGAATCCCAATCAGATCTGAGGTGAACTTGATGGATGGGATGAACGAAAAGCGAAAGAAGGGTGTAAGTAAGTGTGGAAGCACGAGAAATGTAATGATGACTGGCAAAGAAGAATGATATGTGTTTGCTTGGTCCCCGAGGTGGCTGGGAAGGTAAGAAAATGGTATGGTGCATGGCTGGGTGAATGATGAAGCAAGGATGGGTGGAAGGAGAACAGCCTGGGTGGGTGAGACAGAAACTGTATGTGTGCAATATACTTTGAATGGATGGATGCCTGGATCATTCATGGTACTATCTGACTCTTAGATAGCATATGTGAATCTAGAGAGAGTAGACGGTCACTGGATGAACTAAGTGTTACTTTGAAGAGCATGTAACACCGCACCCGCACGTCCGTTCCAGTGTAGGAAAGGCAAGGAAAAGAAGTTGTAACGTTGTCCAAAGACTACCATGAATAGTAGCAGTAGTTTGTATTGCAACTGCAAGCACAGCATATATCCAGTTATTACGGTGGGCACTCCCTACCTCCCTTAATAACTTTAGTTTAGTAGTAGTACGTCATTCATGTGTGGGGGTATCACTGTTCACTCAATAATAAGCAAAGCACCTAAAGTCATCCCATATGTCATCAAATACATCCCATGTGAAGTGATAGATAATCAGATAATTTAGCTTCTTCATTTTCCTTTTCTAATACTCATTTGCACTGTAGGGTGAAAGCTAAATTAATTAAGCAGTAGCCCTTTTAACAGAGTATTCTCAGTGCCACCCGTAATAGAAAAATAAGAGCTTCACCACCTGCATGTACTGGACCGGTACAGTAACGCAAGTCTGTCTCACTCACCATGGTGTGCGTCTGTTTTTCTCGGGTGCAAGTTCACTACGCTGGCATTATGCCGGCTTGCATAAGATAACGTACCAATTTTCCTAAACAAGAGAGAAGAAGAAGAATAAGAGTGGTGTACTGTCATAGTCGACTGTAATAGAAGTCCATAGTGCTCGTAGAATTTGTTCCTTAAACTCCCACTAATGTTAGAGCAAGGATGAAGAAGTCGGAGGTTACATAGATACTGTCCTCAATAGTTATGCACTGTGCTTTCAATTTGCTACTTGTACTGTGACAACTTTCTGCTCAATCATTTTGTGTTAATCTTAAGGAGCATTGGTTACAGACTATGTCTTTCTTTTTTCATGTAGTTGCTCCTTCCAAATCCAAGACACCATCAAGGAGGAAGGAGCAGGCTCGAATGGCCCGGCAACGGAGGCTGGATGCCACTGTTGCTGAATATCGGCGGCTGGTGGCCCTGGAGGAGGAGGAGACGCAGTCTGGAACAACAACAACGTCCACTGGGACAGCTGCCTCCTCCTCCGTGCGGGCTGCCAGCCAGCGCAGTGCTCCAGCGGTACGGAGCCGGGCTACCAAAGCCAAACGCCACCGCCCAGCAGCAAAGAAAGCAGCTGCCCCTCACAGGATTTGCAAGGCACACCGGCGCCGCTTATCCCTCAGACTGTCCTACCTGGAGCAGGAGGTCCATAATTATAAGAACGTGGTGGAGGGCCTCCGCTTCGAACTTGCCACCCTCCGCAAGGAGCATGATGCCCTGGCTGCTAATTCCAACAGCACCCTGCCATAGTGTCCCTTGCCCCTTTTTTAGAGACTTTTGGGGGGTGGGAATTGGGAGTTGTGATTTTTGGGGACTTTTGAAGGACAATCGTTGGGGTTAGGGAGGGTCTTGCGGGAGATTCTTTTGTTAGGGCTATAAAAATATACTTTTTGAAACTTTATCTGACCATACCTGTTTTTTACTGCTTTTGAGTCTGGTGGGTGGGGGTTTAACATAACAGTAAGTTTGTTTTCCTGAATAGTCCTAGGACTTTAGTAGTACTACCGTCAATCAAATCTCTCGTCTCTCCTAATACTCCATTATACTACCTCCAACCAAACGCCTATCTTACCTGTAATTTCTGTTTGCAAGTAGGGCTAGGCCCAGGGCTGGCTCCACGGGAAACAGCAAATAAGGTTGGCATTGGCAATCCTGGGCGGATAAAATTTCCTCATAGCGGTGGTACTACTGGTGTGACACAGTGGCAGTTGCTTGCCTATGAAAAAAAGAAAATGAAATCTGGTTTGTCCTCCTGAGCAATACAAAGGTACAATACAGAATATAGCAGGTGACAGAAGTACACTAGAACAGTGCCACGTTGTAGCCTAACAAATGTTAAAGTATAACTAATTCGGTTGAAGTTCTTTGACATTAGCCATGGGTCTTTGTCAAGCAGAGTAAGAATATATCCTCGGATTTCTTCACCAGCCTGTTGCTATCACCTTATCCTCCCCAGCAAGTGTGTGGATTTATTGCTGTAATTTAGTCACACATCAATCAAAACCACACAGCCCGGGGGAAGAGGGTTAGGGTTTGAAAAATGGATGGGTACGGGGGTTTTTGGGAAAGGTTTTGGGAGACAAGAAAAAGTAGCACAGCATGGACGAACAATTGTGAACATAAACAAATCTTTGGGTACAAACCTATCCCTCAATCTTTGAAAGTGCATACACTACTGTAACTGCATGCATGTCAGTTAAAAGTAATTAGTACTTTCGACAACTGTGGAAGAAAGAATGCGACAGTACAGGGCGTGGGTGGAAATATTGATAACTATATTCAACATAAGGTCTCTGTAGCCAGATACCTGAGAGCCTTGCTGGTCACTATAAATCCATTCACAACAACACTCAATGGGGTTGGTCTGGAAGGTGTCAGGTTTACTCCCCGTGATCCAGTCGATGCAAATATGGTTCCACCTCCAAATGTCACCAACACCCAGAAGTGTAAACACAGGGTGTTCGAGGCATTAGGCGGGGGAGAAAAATAACAAACTAAAATAAAAAATGTGGGATGGGTAAAGGTAGGGTCAGCAGGGAAAGGATACCTGTAACAGAAGACAAGACAGGCATCAGTGAAGTGCTGTCCTAACATACAAGGGTACTCTCATATAGTCTCACTAAATAGTCTGCAAGTCTCCCGCCTACTCATGGGAAATGTAGTTTCATAGTACGGTAGGCGCTTAGGGGCTGCGTAACCTGACAGAAGGTATAGTAGATAGAAAAGGAGAAATTGCTTTTTTTCTAGGTGTCCCCTCACTCACCAGGGTTGCCCCTTGGTGACATGCTTCATCATTGGGGCCATCCCAGTCCTCTACGGCCTGGGGCGTGCTGCGACTTGCGAATTACGTAGGAGCACTTACAAATGACTATGTGTGGTGCAGATGTGATAGTGGAGTGGACTAAGTGATGTGTTAAGGGATCAATGTAGAAGCAGAGAGAGAGCCAAGAAATGCAGTCACAGTCAGAGAAAAAGGCAAGGGCTACTGTATCTATGTGGTTGTAGTGGTCCTGTTGGAAGTGGTAAGTAAGTTGCCCGCAGAAAAAAAATCCTCCTATTAGCGGCACTCCTCCATTGCAGCCGACGCTTCGTCCATCGATGTTGGTCACCAGAAGACACCCTGTCCACTGCCTGCCTGATGCTGAATTGTGGCTCGCTACTGTGAAGCCTGACTCCATCCTTTTTTCCCCATTGCAGAGACTGAAACCCGGCCTGTAATTATTCAACGAAAAACAGGAAGTGATATAATATTACAACACCACTGATAAATAAATATAAGGCATGTAGGCTGTGGAGTGCAAAAAGTCACAATTTGTTTTTCCTAGTAGACAGTACAATGTTTTTGAAAGTGCGTACTCTGAGTCACCTTTTGAAGGATGTATGGGCAAATTAATGTATCGGATCTTGCCCCTCAAGCTAGGTGTACTGTAAACTGTGTTTTAGAACAAAATTAGATCTTCCTAGCAGTGCTCCCACCCAGACCCTTACTAAAGCCAGTCGCAAAAATGTAGAAGACCCCCAATCAAATCTCAAAAAACGAGGCCTAGCAGAAAACTGGTGACAAAACTTACTTTGAAAGTAAAAGTAGGCCGAAGTACCCTAATTACCCATTACCCACCGTGGATTGCATTCAAACCACTTGCAAGCAACCAAGCAAAAGTAGCCATAGCCAGCATCGCTCCAAGACTCGAAATCCCCCCCACTCAAACACATGCAATAGAAATACTGCTAACCCTAACGAACGCTAAGTTAAGAATAGTGGCAAAGGCTTTCTTTAACTATGCCAAATCCCCCCTTTCCCACCATGGATTTTCTTCAAATGACTTGCAACCAAAATTACACATTCTCACGAGTGCTCTAAGACCCCAGAACTCAGTTTGAAAAATCTAGAACACCCCGAAACACATGCAATCCTGCTGCTAGGGCTAACCCTAACGAACCCTAAGTTACAAAAAGTGCCAAAACTAAAGGCTTTTCCGCGCGGATTTTGTCCCAACCACTTCTACCCGGTATTAGACCTTCCCAGGAATGCCCCAAGACCCGGCAACCCACCCGCCAAGAAGCGTAACACCCCCAAACAGGCCAAAAGCAAAATCTCATACTTGCAATATTTCTGGGCCTTCGGTCCAAACGCGCTGCGTAGCTAGGCCATAAGTCGGGGTTGGCACGACGGATTTCCTGAAAAGCAAATGCAATCAAGATTAAAGTGTCCCAGCAGTGCTCCCAGACCACGAAACTCACCCGCAAACACCAGGAAGCCCCCCAAACAGGCCCCCGAAAACGCTACATAGAGCAAAATGTCAGAAATAGCCCAAAAAAAAATCGGCCTGGATTTTGTCCCAACCACTTCTACCCGGTATTAGACCTTCCCAGGAATGCCCCAAGACCCGGCAACCCACCCGCCAAGAAGCATAACACCCCCAAACAGGCCAAAAGCAAAATCTCATACTTGCAATATTTCTGGGCCTTCGGTCCAAACGCGCTGCGTAGCTAGGCCATAAGTCGGGGTTGGCACGACGGATTTCCTGAAAAGCAAATGCAATCAAGATTAGAGTGTCCCAGCAGTGCTCCCAGACCACGAAACTCACCCGCAAACAGACGGAACCCCCCCTAAGAGCACCTCAAAGGCAAGCAAGTCATCAAAAACACAAAAAAAATTCCGCCTGGGATTTGGTCCAAAACACTTTTATCCGGTATTAGAGCTTCCCAGCAATGGCCCCAGAGCCGTCAACCCAGGAGAAAACGAGTAGAAGACCCCCAAACAGCCAAAGAGCAAAAGTACAAAAATGGGGACAGTCACTTTTTCACAAATTTCCCAAATCACTCCGCGCGCACTCTGCAGCTAGGCCCTAAGTCCCCTCAGCCACCATGGATTTGCTTCAAACCTCTTGCAAAGTAAAGTATATATAGCCAGCAGTGCTCCCACACCACGAAACTCACCCACAAACACCAGGAAGCCCCCCAAACAGGCCCCCGAAAACGCTACATAGAGCAAAATGTCAGAAATAGCCCAAAAAAAAATCGGCCTGGATTTTGTCCCAACCACTTCTACCCGGTATTAGACCTTCCCAGGAATGCCCCAAGACCCGGCAACCCACCCGCCAAGAAGCATAACACCCCCAAACAGGCCAAAAGCAAAATCTCATACTTGCAATATTTCTGGGCCTTCGGTCCAAACGCGCTGCGTAGCTAGGCCATAAGTCGGGGTTGGCACGACGGATTTCCTGAAAAGCAAATGCAATCAAGATTAGAGTGTCCCAGCAGTGCTCCCAGACCACGAAACTCACCCACAAACACCAGGAAGCCCCCCAAACAGGCCCCCGAAAACGCTACATAGAGCAAAATGTCAGAAATAGCCCAAAAAAAAATCGGCCTGGATTTTGTCCCAACCACTTCTACCCGGTATTAGACCTTCCCAGGAATGCCCCAAGACCCGGCAACCCACCCGCCAAGAAGCATAACACCCCCAAACAGGCCAAAAGCAAAATCTCATACTTGCAATATTTCTGGGCCTTCGGTCCAAACGCGCTGCGTAGCTAGGCCATAAGTCGGGGTTGGCACGACGGATTTCCTGAAAAGCAAATGCAATCAAGATTAGAGTGTCCCAGCAGTGCTCCCAGACCACGAAACTCACCCACAAACACCAGGAAGCCCCCCAAACAGGCCCCCGAAAACGCTACATAGAGCAAAATGTCAGAAATAGCCCAAAAAAAAATCGGCCTGGATTTTGTCCCAACCACTTCTACCCGGTATTAGACCTTCCCAGGAATGCCCCAAGACCCGGCAACCCACCCGCCAAGAAGCATAACACCCCCAAACAGGCCAAAAGCAAAATCTCATACTTGCAATATTTCTGGGCCTTCGGTCCAAACGCGCTGCGTAGCTAGGCCATAAGTCGGGGTTGGCACGACGGATTTCCTGAAAAGCAAATGCAATCAAGATTAGAGTGTCCCAGCAGTGCTCCCAGACCACGAAACTCACCCACAAACACCAGGAAGCCCCCCAAACAGGCCCCCGAAAACGCTACATAGAGCAAAATGTCAGAAATAGCCCAAAAAAAAATCGGCCTGGATTTTGTCCCCACCACTTCTACCCGGTATTAGACCTTCCCAGGAATGCCCCAAGACCCGGCAACCCACCCGCCAAGAAGCATAACACCCCCAAACAGGCCAAAAGCAAAATCTCATACTTGCAATATTTCTGGGCCTTCGGTCCAAACGCGCTGCGTAGCTAGGCCATAAGTCGGGGTTGGCACGACGGATTTCCTGAAAAGCAAATGCAATCAAGATTAGAGTGTCCCAGCAGTGCTCCCAGACCACGAAACTCACCCGCAAACACCAGGAAGCCCCCCAAACAGGCCCCCGAAAACGCTACATAGAGCAAAATGTCAGAAATAGCCCAAAAAAAAATCGGCCTGGATTTTGTCCCAACCACTTCTACCCGGTATTAGGCCTTCCCAGGAATGCCCCAAGACCCGGCAACCCACCCGCCAAGAAGCATAACACCCCCAAACAGGCCAAAAGCAAAATCTCATACTTGCAATATTTCTGGGCCTTCGGTCCAAACGCGCTGCGTAGCTAGGCCATAAGTCGGGGTTGGCACGACGGATTTCCTGAAAAGCAAATGCAATCAAGATTAGAGTGTCCCAGCAATGCTCTCAGACCACGAAACTCACCCACAAACAGACGGAACCCCCCCTAAGAGCACCTCAAAGGCAAGCAAGTCATCAAAAACACAAAAAAATTTCCGCCTCGGATTTGGCACAAACCACTTTTAGTGCTTCCCAGCAATGGCCCCAGACCCGTCAACTCACCTGCAAAGAGGTAGAACAACACCCCCACAAGTGCTGAGTCTTTCTTCATTGGGCGTAAACCAGCCCTCTGCTTTGATGGAAATAGGAGTCTGGAGGAGGAGGATAGAGGAGCATGTTCTTCTGAACTTGTGAACCTGAGGAATGCAGACTGCGGCACCTTCAAATAAATTAGCAAACAAGTGAAGACAGTTCTGCTGATGGGCTTGTTTTTGTGATTATCTGATTAAAGTTTGAATTATATTAACTGTGCACAACAAAGAAAGACAGACACACAGGAATAAAAGTGAATAAGGATGAAAAAGAAAGTTATTGATTCGTTGTCTCATTTTCAGGGCTCGAAGTCGGTATCACGGTCCAGGAATAAGAATAAGGCTTCGTCATCATACTCTGCGAATTCAGCCAGGGTGAGGTCAGTGCCACCTGACAGAGTAGAAATTCCCTCATCTATGGTGCTGGCCACCTCCTCTTCATCCGGCACGCTCTCTCGTACTCTTATATCTGGTGGTATGAGGTGCTGATTCATCTTGATCATTGTTAACCTCTCCACATTTTTGGGCGAGAGGCGGCTCCGTTTGGGAGTTACAATCCCACCAGCCGCACTGAAAACCCGTTCAGAAGACACACTTGCGAGTGGGCAAGACAAGTAGTTTAAAGCCAGGTTGGTGAGCTGTGGCCACAATTCTTTTTTCCCATGCCAATACGCCAATGGGTCAGAATTAACATAGACCTCTGTGGAGTCATTCAGATAGTCCTTCACCATCGACTCAAGGTCCTCCTCCAAGGTTCCTCCACTTTGCGTAGCTCTTGCTGTGCCTCTGACCTTTTGAGAACCAAACCCACGCAGAGCTAGCCAATCCTCTTCAGCCTCCAATGTTTCTGTTGTCTTTCGTGCAGATGATCCGGTTGCCGGTGTCTTTAACGGCTGAGAGGTCACTTGTGCCACAGCCACAGGTGCAGAAGTGGATTGTTTTGACTGGGGATGGCCTGCTGATGTACTGCCATTTCCTTCAATTTCCAGCCGTTCTGTTTCAAACTTCTTGGCTGACAAGGCTAGCCAACGTTTGTACTTTGTAACATCTTCATCAGCAAAAGGAAAGAATGCTCTGCCTGCCAGCGCCTTTTTGTAGCGTGGATCCAGAATAGTAGCACAAATGTAATGCTGTTCTGAGTGGATCTTTTGAAGACGTTCATCACCTTGTAGGAGCTCTAATAATTGCTCAGCCAGAAGCAAAGAAGAGTCTTTCTTTTTGTCATCTTTTCGAAACACAGAACACACCTCCTTCAGTTGGTCCTCCAGCATGTACAACAATGGGATAGCTTTTCCCAAATTAGAGTCCTCCTTGCTGACTGCACGCGTGAAGACCTCAAAAGGACGAAGCATGCGTGTTAGGCTTTCAACTATGTTCCATTGCGGCCCACCCATCCTCAGCTCCTCTATACCCTCTTTCAAGAAATATTGATCGAGTTGCGTATACTGCTCATACAGACGCTCAAGCATGTAGAAGGTTGAGTTCCAACGTGTTACCACCTCCTGGATGAGTGCTTTCACTGGCATTTGACATTGATATAGCATGCTCCTCAGCTGCTTGCGGGCCTTAAAAGAATGCCTGAAATGCTTGCAAATTTTTCGGCAGTTCTCCAATACACTGTACGCTGCACTGCGTTTATTACCCAAGAATTTTTGGACAACCAGGTTTATACAGTGCGCCAAACACGGCACTCTGAAATAGTAACCGTCCCTCATGGCCTTAACTATATTGGAGCCATTGTCCGTGGAAACATAACCAACCTTGCGTTTTAGTGGGGACAGACAGTTAAGGACCTTTGTGTTAAAGACATCCAAAATGTTTTCTGCTGTGTGACGTTTCTCCAAACCAAACATGGCTAGTGTTGCATGTTTCCGAGCACCTTTAAAAACAATGTTAGTGTCAACACCTGAGTTTAGCTTTGCTTTAGCCCCTGAAAAAGAGACCCAGTGTGCAGTGATGCACATGTAATCAGCGCCTGCGCCACTGGTCCACATGTCTGTTGTCAGATGTATAGTGTGAACAGCACTCTTCTGCAAAGCTGCCCCAATCACCTTCAGAACATCTTCATGTAGTGCTGGAACCGCAACTCGGGCAAAATAGAACCGGCTAGGAACCTTCCATTTAGGGCAGAGCGCTGTCACTAATTCTAGAAAACCAACCCCTTCTACAAAAGAAAAAGGGAGAAGGTCCAGAGCTAGCATTTTAGCCAGCTTAGTGTTATACAGACGGGTCATTGGGTGGTTGCGTTCATATTGCGCTTCTGTAAACAACATCTTTTTAATGTTGCCCTGGACCAATGATTTACGGGATGATGATGATCTCTTCGACCCAGTTACGCTCGCTGATGAACTTTTCCGCATTGATGTCTCACTCTCTCCCACACTCTTAGTGTGGCTCCCATGGGGTGTGCTGCTGACATGGGAACTGGGTGTAAGTGAAGTGTTTGAATCGTCTTCTTCTACCTCCTCGTCATCAGCAGATGACAAATCAACGTTTTCATTACGTGCAATTCCGGCTTTCTTGACCGCCTCTAGGTGTGGAAACCATTCGACAGGGTGCCTTCTCTCAAGATGACCTCTCTGGCCTCCGGTACCATAGTTAGAACCAAGCTTACCACGACTAAATCGAAGCTTACAAAGGCTACAAATGGCTACGTTTTCCTTTTTTGGGCAAACACTAAAGAAGTCCCAAACTGGAGACTTGAAATGTCTTCGGGGGCCGGAGGAGGCGGCGATACTGGTGGTGGTGGTCCTGCTGCTAATGACAGATGAAGTGGAGGATGTGGATTGCCGAACTGCAGTACGTTTTGCACTTTCACCACCACGAATTGAGGTCGAGGACGAGGTGGGTACCTTCTTGCGAAGAAATATGGAAGCGGTAGGTTTTGGTGTACTACTTAACTCCAAATCTAATGATTCCATTTCCATTGCCTCCTCGCCGACATCATCATCACGCTCAGCAGCTTCTCGGGATAGGGTCAAAATGTCTCTTTGCTGCATGCCCGGTGGGGCTGCAGTGACCTTTGTGATGACTGGCTCGTCGTCATCGTGAGAGGCTTCATCACCAGCAGTATCTGTCACTTCTTGTTGAGCCTCATCACACTCCATAGGTTTGAGTTTTTGGACGACCTTCCTTTTACGCTTAGGTACCGGTGTCAGATCATGGTGTGCCTCTGCCTCACTGTCAGACCGCAGTTGTGGTTCCCAAGACAGATCACTTGCACCAGAACGAGGTGGGCTTGAAGAAGATGTAGACACCCCCCTTGATCTTTTCCTTGCTAGGGATGTGGAAGACAATGAATGATCATCAGGAGGAGTGGCTTCCAATGATACCTCAGCTTCATTGTCGATTTCCAAATGTGCCCCTACTTCGGGAGGAACAACTATTGTGGGCACTTGTGAACGTCCATGCACCTTTGCTTGCGCATCTCCTTTTGCTGCCTCTCCTTCCACATGTACTTGGGCGTGTACTTGCACATGGTGTTGTTGTTGCGGCTGTGGTTGTTCAACACTTGTCAGATGAGTTACAACAACCTGTGTTGATTCAGGGACATTGCTGCTACTTTCTTGCGATGAGCCAACATCACTGGTCGATGGTGATTGGAGAAGTACACTGACTGCCTCTGAAGCACTCAAGGGCTTTGACTTAAGTTGGCGTGGTGGTGGAGGCACTGAACCCAATGGAGCAGGGGTGCTGCTCTCAGGTTGGTCCCCAGCAGATCCTGCTGCTGCAGGCGAACTTTTTTTTTTGCTCCCAAAAAAAGTGGCGGGTGGCACACCAGCCTCCTTGGTAACTTGCTTCTTCTGCTCCTTACTAGCAACTTTCTTGCTAGAGGAGCTACGGAGAACTTTCTTTGGGGGCGGGGCCATCTTCTTCAGAGCAGGTCAGACAGCAGGCCGCAGTTGCACGAATTGTAGAGTTGTCTGAGGCCAGACGTGACGTCGCGTGACGTTATGCTGCACACACACACCGCTGCAGGACTTCTTCCTGGCACTGGTGGTTCTCTTGAGTCTTGTGCACCTAAAAAAAATGGAAGACAGAGGAACATCAGTTCAGTTATAGAGCACAAAAAAATCGAAAAACACTGCAAAATCAGCACAATCCCAATCCATCCATGCCCTCCATAATGTTTAAATTCAAGACAACCCACAGAAAGACTAGGCCCATGCTAGACTCAAATACCCCTGGTGAAAAGGCCACAAGTACAGGCCCAAAAATCGAAAAACACTGCAAAATCAGCACAATCCCATTCAATCCATGGCCTCCATGATGTTTAAATTCAAGACAACCCACAGAAATACTAGGCCCATGCAAGACTCACTACCCCTGGGCATAAATAAAGGTTGAAAAGTAGGCAAAATGGTTGGAGGCCTAACAACAAAGCCTGCATTCAAAATGGCCACTTGCCTGCCAGCACATGGCCAGTGCCTGTAGCTGCACTCAAAATGGCCACCAGCCACATGGCATGTCCCTCCCCATGAACACCCCCAAAAATCGAAAAACACTGCAAAATCAGCACAATCCCATTCCATCCATGGCCTCCATGATGTTTAAATTCAAGACAGCCCACAGAAAGACTAGGCCCATGCTAGACTCAAATACCCCTGGTGAAAAGGCCACAAGTACAGGCCCAAAAATCGAAAAACACTGCAAAATGAGCACAATCCTATTCCATCCATGGCCTCCATGATGTTTAAATTCAAGACAGCCCACAGAAAGACTAGGCCCATGCTAGACTCAAATACCCCTGGTGAAAAGGCCACAAGTACAGGCCCAAAAATCGAAAAACACTGCAAAATGAGCACAATCCTATTCCATCCATGGCCTCCATGATGTTTAAATTCAAGACAGCCCACAGAAAGACTAGGCCCATGCTAGACTCAAATACCCCTGGTGAAAAGGCCACAAGTACAGGCCCAAAAATCGAAAAACACTGCAAAATCAGCACAATCCTATTCCATCCATGGCCTCCATGATGTTTAAATTCAAGACAGCCCACAGAAAGACTAGGCCCATGCTAGACTCAAATACCCCTGGTGAAAAGGCCACAAGTACAGGCCCAAAAATCGAAAAACACTGCAAAATGAGCACAATCCTATTCCATCCATGGCCTCCATGATGTTTAAATTCAAGACAGCCCACAGAAAGACTAGGCCCATGCTAGACTCAAATACCCCTGGTGAAAAGGCCACAAGTACAGGCCCAAAAATCGAAAAACACTGCAAAATGAGCACAATCCTATTCCATCCATGGCCTCCATGATGTTTAAATTCAAGACAGCCCACAGAAAGACTAGGCCCATGCTAGACTCAAATACCCCTGGTGAAAAGGCCACAAGTACAGGCCCAAAAATCGAAAAACACTGCAAAATCAGCACAATCCTATTCCATCCATGGCCTCCATGATGTTTAAATTCAAGACAGCCCACAGAAAGACTAGGCCCATGCTAGACTCAAATACCCCTGGTGAAAAGGCCACAAGTACAGGCCCAAAAATCGAAAAACACTGCAAAATCAGCACAATCCCATTCAATCCATGGCCTCCATGATGTTTAAATTCAAGACAACCCACAGAAATACTAGGCCCATGCAAGACTCACTACCCCTGGGCATAAATAAAGGTTGAAAAGTAGGCAAAATGGTTGGAGGCCTAACAACAAAGCCTGCATTCAAAATGGCCACTTGCCTGCCAGCACATGGCCAGTGCCTGTAGCTGCACTCAAAATGGCCACCAGCCACATGGCATGATGTCCCTCCCCATGAACACCCCCAAAAATCGAAAAACACTGCAAAATCAGCACAATCCCATTCCATCCATGGCCTCCATGATGTTTAAATTCAAGACAGCCCACAGAAAGACTAGGCCCATGCTAGACTCAAATACCCCTGGTGAAAAGGCCACAAGTACAGGCCCAAAAATCGAAAAACACTGCAAAATCAGCACAATCCCATTCCATCCATGGCCTCCATGATGTTTAAATTCAAGACAGCCCACAGAAAGACTAGGCCCATGCTAGACTCAAATACCCCTGGTGAAAAGGCCACAAGTACAGGCCCAAAAATCGAAAAACACTGCAAAATCAGCACAATCCCATTCAATCCATGGCCTCCATGATGTTTAAATTCAAGACAACCCACAGAAATACTAGGCCCATGCAAGACTCACTACCCCTGGGCATAAATAAAGGTTGAAAAGTAGGCAAAATGGTTGGAGGCCTAACAACAAAGCCTGCATTCAAAATGGCCACTTGCCTGCCAGCACATGGCCAGTGCCTGTAGCTGCACTCAAAATGGCCACCAGCCACATGGCATGTCCCTCCCCATGAACACCCCCAAAAATCGAAAAACACTGCAAAATCAGCACAATCCCATTCCATCCATGGCCTCCATGATGTTTAAATTCAAGACAGCCCACAGAAAGACTAGGCCCATGCTAGACTCAAATACCCCTGGTGAAAAGGCCACAAGTACAGGCCCAAAAATCGAAAAACACTGCAAAATCAGCACAATCCCATTCCATCCTTGGCCTCCATGATGTTTAAATTCAAGACAGCCCACAGAAAGACTAGGCCCATGCTAGACTCAAATACCCCTGGTGAAAAGGCCACAAGTACAGGCCCAAAAATCGAAAAACACTGCAAAATCAGCACAATCCCATTCCATCCATGGCCTCCATGATGTTTAAATTCAAGACAGCCCACAGAAAGACTAGGCCCATGCACCACTCACTACCCCTGGTCAAGGCCCCAACAACAGGTCAAAAATCGAAAAACACAAAATTTTACAACAAAAAAAAATCGAAAAACACAGAAAAATCAGCACAATCCCAATTCATCTATGGCCTCCATGATGTTTAAGTTCAAGACAACCCACAGAAAGAATCAGTCCACCCACCACTGAGTACCCCTGGGGAAAAGGCCCCAAAACAGCCCAAAATTCGAAAATCCCAAAATTTTAGTTGCAGCAACTGTAATGCCCCAAACAAACTTACTTGTAAAATTTCTAATCCAACAGTGATCCAAAGAAAGTCAAAAAGGCCTCAAATCCAAAGATCCAGCAGCATCCACAAAAAGTAATCCTTCCAGGTCCACATCCGAATGAAAAGTGACCAGGAGATGGACAAAGCACTGGGAGGAGCCTGCTGAACAGGAACAGGAAGTTGAAGACTATGGGGCACTTCCTTCCTCCCACCCCCCTGCCCCCCTCCCCAAAATGGACTCCTCGCTAAAAAAGTGCAGGCAAATGTCAAACTAAGGAGTTATTCACATAAAAATCATCATTTCTAGAAGGTTTATGCTGCTTGCTGGTGGATTTCTTGTGCAGAATTGCAAATTTATATTTTCGCTCGCCGCATCTCAAATCTCGCAATTGCGAAGTACCGCGAGACGTGATCTCGCCGTACTCGCGTTGACAAACTATCGCTGGCAAGCCGCGATGACGTAATCGCGCTCGCAAATTCCCGCGGGAACACACAGCAAGATCCAAAATGGCGCAGCACTCGCAAACTATCGAAAAAAACAACTCGGCAAACGATGATAAACGCCGCGCGCCGCAAAAATTGTATCACCAACGCCGCGCGCCGCCAAAAAAATCCCGCGGATTGCGGATTTCCCGAAAATCCGCAAAATCCGCGAGCGGAACGGATTTTCCGCCCACGCTTAGGAGTCTCTCCTCCTTAGTGCTGCAGCGGCTGACATTGCCCGCTTTGTATATATTGTATATAACCCTTCCCGAGTCTATCCTTGTCCCTACCTTCCCCGACACTCTACCCTCACCACGTACCCCTTAGCACCACGTCAGAGTGTATATACACAAAGAGCAACGGTGTCCTTCACTTCCTGGTTTGCCCGGGGCTCCACTGTAAAGAGTCCTAGAGTCCTGACACTCACCTGAGAGGAACCACTGGGAACCAGGCACCGTGGAGACAGAGGACGAAGAAATGAAGCCAGCCGGTGTGGATCCAGCGGAATTCGCGAAGAAAAGGCTGATCTCTCGCACAAGAAAGACTCTTTCTAAAATAAAGCCTTATCCACAATTAAAGAGTTTCCGGTCCCTCAATCCACCCACGCTACAACTGGTGTCAGAAGTGGGATCCGCCACTTCCCTTCAGCAACCTCTGATGGAACAAGTAATTGACCACCTTATTAAAGGGCAAGAAAAACTAGAATGGGCCATAGAAAGACAGATAACCATGGCAGATGCAGACCGAGAACTGTTCAGGAATACGATCAGGGCCCAAATTGAAGGACTACAAAAGGTCGTGAAGGCCCCAGGCTCGGGTTCCGCATTCGAAAGAAGAACCCCCATGGCACATCCGGCAGGGGTATCGTTACAAACGTATGTACAAGGAGAAGATCCGGATGCGTTCCTAACTAACTTTGAGAGGGCCGCCCGTGCCTGTGGATGGCCAGAGGATAAATGGCCCTTCTTCTTGGCACCTTTATTTACAGGGGAGGCAGCCTATCAGGTTGCGAATCATGCAGGAAATACCCATTACCAGGAAATAAAAGAAGTTATACTGGATCACCTGGGGTTAGACGCGGAGGCATACCGGGTGCGTTTTCGTAAGGAAAAAGGGTTCACAGGAGAAAACCCAAAGACACTATATCTACGCCTTAAGATGGCAGCAGACAAGTGGTTACGGCCGGAACAGAGAAGTAAAGAAGACATCATGACCAGCATCTATCTTGAACACTTCCTGGAGGCTCTTCACTATGGAACCCAACAATAGCTAAAACAGCACTCGGGACTCACTGCCGTCCAAGCCATTGAAATGGCTGCTAACTACTCGAGGGCTCAACCCCGCTCCTTTTCATGGAATAACGACAAAACCCCCAAACCAAGCCCGATGTTGAAGCCAGAAAAAAAGAAAACCGGCCCAGACCCGATAAAGGCAAAACCATTTAGGGTGGACACTGCCCCTGTTAGAGGACCGCAATGCTTTGAATGCGGCGAGTGGGGACACATCGCTCGCTTGTGTCCTCGAAGAAAACCACCGGAGGAGCCCATGGAGGTGGGGTATGTCCCCAGGGCAGTGATGTACACAGCAGAGATGGAACCCTCCTTCTATGTACATATACAGGTCAATGGAAAGGAGATCAAGGCATTATTAGACTCAGGGTGCAGACAATCTGTAATCTAAAGAAGGCTGGTGTCACCCTCCCAGATACTCCCTAACACAGTAGTAAACATAAGGTGTGTACACGGGGATGTGAAGCCCTATTCCCTAGCACATCTCATAATTCACTCTGTAGGTAGAGACCTGTGTCTGGTAAAGGTGGGTGTGGTAGAGTCGCTGCCTGAAGATCTGATATTAGGGGTGGACAACCCGAACTTCTTGTCTCTATTCCAATCAGAACTAAGGGAGGGAGGGGAAAACAGTTACACCAGAAGTTCCTTATTAACGGCCGAACCCTGGATATTGGATATTGGTTAGAAGCTTTAAGTTTGCACAGTCCAATGATGCCACCCTCTTCAACGCATGGGAAGTAGCCCATGCCGCACAAGCTGCCCCTACTACTGCCACCTATCCTAGGTTCCTGATTAAAAACGACCTTCTATATAGAGAAGGAAAACCCAACGAACCTTTACAACTAGTAGTCCCAAACATCTTTAGGGAACAAATCCTTTTTTACGCACACACACACCTAACGGCCGGACATTCAGGTGCAAAAAAAATGACACAACACATAACCAAACATTTTTACTGGCCTGGTATATACAAGGAGGCTGAGTTGTATTGAAAACAATGTGAGGTATGTCAAAAAAAGAACATGTATAGACCACCAGCTGTGCCTCTACAGCCATTGCCTATCATAGGGAACCCTTTTGAAAGGGTAGGTATGGACCTGATAGGTCCCCTCCCTCGCACATCTAAGGGAAACACCTACGCCCTGGTCGTAGTGGACTATAATACACGGTTCCCTGAGGCTTTCACGTTACGCTCTCCTACCACAAAGAACGTGGCCGAGAAACTCCTAGAACTATTTTCCAGAGTCGGTTTTCCCCGGGAGATCTTAACCGATCAGGGGACACCTTTTGTGTCACGCATGATGAAGGAAGTATGTAAATTGTTAGACCTGCATCATATCCGCACTTCAGCATATCATCTACAAACCGATGGTCTCGTCGAACGGTATAACCGTTCTTTAAAGGCCACCCTAAAGAAAATGTTCACAGCCGGACGGCTCAACGAGGTTTTGTATGGACTTCAGGGTCCTTAACGCAATTTCCTCATTTGATGGCTACCCCATACCTAGGGTAGATAAGTTAATTGAAAGAATAGGAGAAGCTCGATTTATAACAACCTTAGACCTAACAAAGGGCTACTGGCAAGTTCCCCTGAGGGAACAACATAAACGTAAAACAGCTTTTTCCACTGACGAGGGTCTATTTGTGTTTAATGTCCTTCCTTTCGGCCTCCATGGGGCTCCAGCGACCTTCCAAAGATTGATGTACGAGGTCCTGGAGTCCCATAAGGAATACTGCTCAGTGTACCTCGACGACATCGTTGTATTCAGTAAGACGTGGGGACAACACTTAGAGCATATACACAAGATTCTCACGGCCCTACAGGCTGCTGGGTTACATGTAAACGCAAAGAGAGTTTGGACGCCTGGCGGGCGCCATTTTGAGACAACATTCGAGTTGTCAGGCTGTCAGGCGGTCACCTAAGACGTCTATTTAAGACGGGCTCAGCTGCGGGACGGCCTGTACAAGGTAATTGATTTACTGACACTACGAAGAAGGCTGTGATTTAAACGCGCTTCACGTGGCTTGCGCGGTGCATTTGCGCAATTTTGGGGCTTTTGGTTTTAATGAAGGGGACTCTGTTTTTTAGTTGCAGACCACAATTTTAATAGAGAAGGGCCACTTACTTGCACTATAATAGTGTTTGCACCGCTGCTTAGCAGGTCCTTGGCACCACTACGATCTCATTGGATGCCATTTTGGCTGGGGGAGAGTTTGGACGCCTGGCGGGCGCCATTTTGAGACAACATTCGAGTTGTCAGGCTATCAGGCGGTCACCTAAGACGCCTATTTAAGCCTGCCTTATGCCAGCGCGCAGCGCCTGCGCGCAGCGGGAGCGCGCCAGAGGCGAGCCCATCTGCGCCCATCCGCGACCTACCGGGACCAGGGGCCACAAATCCTGGTCCATTTGTCAGGTACAGTAGATCGGAGTTGATGTCTTTACATCAGGGGAACCCTGAGCTTAGTGAGGACTGTTTAACACTGTTACGGAGGGAAGGATTACTCAAATCAGTCTTTGAGCTGAAGAGTGTGAAGATTAGGAAAGCTGATAAGATCCTGATGTATGGTCTTTTAAATACCAGATCGCTCCAGAAACATAATCTCGAAATCTTCACATTACTACAAGATGGGGAGCTAGACATCCTAGGGGACACACAGAGACATGGCTGGAAGACTCATCCATGCCAGATGTGGTGGCCTCCCTTCCCCCTAATTATAGGGCTATCTGTCAGAATTGAGCTAACGGCAAGGGAGGAGGGGGGTCGCTTTCCTCTATAAGAGCTGTTGGAAGGCTGAAATAGTCTGTGCTGAAAGCCTGGGCGATGCAGACATGTTAGGGGTTAAACTTGAGGTGGGTATGGACTGTCTGGTCATCCTTTTGGTGTACCGTCCCCCTCGGGCTACCCCCGACTTCGTGGATGATTTTATAGAGCTGGTCTACAACTTCAGGTCTCGTTATAAGGACCTGTTAGTCATGGGAGATTTTAACTTCCACTGGGAGATTTCTCCCAAAGAGGGGCAGGCTGGACATCTAGAAGAAGCATTAACAGCGTTGGGACTGCTACAACTTGTAGTAGGTCCTACCCATGACAAGGGCCATACGTTGGATCTGGTGTGGTCAACCGACCCCGGGGCCAGGTCGGTAGTGTGCACTCCATGTATATGGTCTGACCATTATCTGCTTAGAGGACAGAAGGAGGTACCAAAAGATGGAGGGAAATCTAGACCAGCATGGAAAACCGTGAGGTGATGGAACTCCATAAATGAGGAAGCTCTGGTGGGATATTTACGAAATACCACTGCACTAACCACCGGGGATGACAACATAGAGGTCACCTGTCAGAAGATAGTGGACAAACTAAAAACTACCATCGAACTAGTGGTGCCGGCTAGAAAGGTGAAAGTGGGGGATAAAGGAGCAGGAGCGCCCTGGTTCAATGACTCGTTGAGGCTTAGGAAACAAGCCCTTCGGAAGGCAGAGAGAGCATGGAGGAGGGATTATAATACGCTGGCACAAAGCCTATATCAGCAAGAGCTGGCCACGTATAAAAAGGCCATCCTGGCTCGAAAATCTGAGTATTTTGAGACCAGAATTGCCGAATCCAAAAATCCACAGAAAGAAGTTTTTAAGGTGCTCTCTGAATTAAGGAAAAATAAGGAACAGAGGCCTGACGTCTCGCTGGAGGACTGTCAAAGATTCCAGGATTTTTTCATACAAAAAATTGAAGATCTTCTGTCAGAAATCTCTCATGCCCCTGTTCTAAATTGCTCACTACAAGTCACTCCTCTTATTCCGAAAGTTGATAGTCCCTTAGTAACTTTTCCCTTGATTACAAAGGAGACGCTAGCTAGCTTGGTAGGGAGGGTAAAGTCAGGCTCCCAGGTGGATCCTTGCCACCCGAGCGTTTTTAAGCTAGCTATGCCAGGGTTGGAAGTGATGTTCTCAACCTTCTAAGTAAATCTCTGGAAATCGGACAAGTACTGGTTATGCTTAAGGAGGCCCGGCTGATTCCGCTGCTTAAGAAGCCAGCGGCGGACACAAAGATCCTAACAAATTTTAGGCCCATTTCCCAATTACCTTTTTTAGCAAAGGTTTTGGAACAGCATATGCTGACATACCTCTCAAGACATCTGGAGACCAATGATCTGCTAGAGCAAAATCAGGCAGGCTTCCGGGCACATCACAGCACGGAGCTGGTGATGGTGTCTATCTTAGACAAATTGAGGTGTAGAGCTGACAAGAAGATCCCGGGGGCCCTGGTGCTGCTTGATCTCTCCGCGGCTTTTGACACGGTGTGTCATAGTCAACTGCTGTCGCGTGTGAGACTTGGGCATCGGGGGGCCTGCACTAGGTTGGCTTACCTCCTTCCTGCAAGATAGATTGCAGAAGGTGCAGCTGTCCGACCTAGTATCAACATCAGCGGCCATCAAATGTGGAGTACCGCAAGGTTCGGCTCTTTCACCGCTCCTTTTTAACATCTACCTGCAGCCACTGATTTCAGCTCTCAATCAGATGGAGTGTCAGATTTTTACTTATGCTGACGACACACAGATCGTCATCCAAATAGAGGATTCTCCAGGAGCACCAGACAGGTTGCATAACATTCTAAGGTATACGGTAAATTGGATGTCCGCAAACTCCCTGAAGATTAACCCGGACAAAACAGAGGGGCTGCCTATAGCCACCTTTGGCAGCCCCTGGAACGACGGGTTTTGGCCCACGGAGTTGGGCAGGACGCCGGAGCCAGCAACCGTGGTGAAAAGCCTGGGTATCCATATTGATAGCACTCTATCTATGAAGAAACAGGTGTCGGTAGTGGTAGACACGTGTGTTGGTCTCCTGAGGCAGCTCCGCAAGATCGCCCAACTGCTGTCGTTTTCCACTCTAAGAAGTGCGGTGTCAGCTATAATTTTGGGACGACTGGACTACGGCAATGCGCTGTATATAGGGATGCCCAAGCAACAACTTACGAGGCTTCAGACAGTAATGAACGATACAGCGAGATTGATTTTTAAGAAGCCACGGAAAACACATGCTTCACCTCTCCTGCGTCAGTTACACTGGCTCCCTGTTAGACAGAGGGCACTGTTTAAAGGACTATGTATCACACATAAGGCACTCTACGGGAATGCGCCCAGTTACATCAAAACTAGATTATCTAGCTATGTTCCTGGTAGGGTGCTACGGTCCTCTGATGCCACTCTCCTAGTTAATCCACGCTTCCGCCTATCCACTTTGGGAGGGCGCACTTTTTCCACTCTACTTCCTGCAGCGTGGATTAAACTACCAACTAATCTTCGCAAAGAGCCCAATCTATTGCCTTTCCGTCGAATGTTAAAAACTATTCTTTTCCGGGAAGCATGGTGAGGGTTGTAAAGTAGCCAGTTTTTTTGTAGAAGTCGGTTTCTCTCCTTTCTCTGTACAAGCACTTAGAGACCTTGGGGTGATAACGCGCTATATAAATTGAAATAAATAAAAAAATAAAAATAAAAATAAATCCAGAGCAGCCTACCCAAAAGTAAAATACCTGGGGTTCATGTTGGGGGAAGGTGTTATAGCCCCCCCAGAGGAAAAGGTGAAAGCCACCCAGAGTACTCCTTTTCCCTCTACTAAAAGGGAGCTACGGGCCTTCCTAGGCCTGATAGGCTACTATAGACGGTTCATAGATAACTTCGCCGAAGTAGCCAGTCCCCTGACGGACCTCCTGAAAAAGAATGTAAAAACTGCCAACATAGGGCACCCCTCTGACCATGCAAGACAGGCCTTTCAATTTCTCAAACACGCCACAACAACGAGCCCGGTATTGATATCCCCAACTATGAAAAAACCTTCACGCTTGCTACTGATGCCTCCAACATAGGTATAGGCGCCGTCTTATCCCAAGAAGGAGACAATGGTATGGAACACCCTATATTATTCATCAGCCGTAAGTTACACCCTCGAGAATGCAACTATCCCACTGTAGAGAGGGAATGTTTAGCTATCAGATGGGCTATTGAGAAATTAAAATACTACCTAGAAGGACGGTCCTTTGTGTTATACACCGACCACGCCCCCCTTCAATGGATGCAGAAGAACAAATCACAAAACCCCTGCGTCCTCAGATGGTTTTTATTTCTGCAACCCTTTTCCTTCGTGATTAAACACCGAAAAGGGGTGAACAATGGCAATGCAGACTTTTTGTCCCGGACACCTTTTCTCCCCGATCGGGAGAATCCAGGGGGGAGGAGTGTATCGAAGAGGGTTGGAGGGTGGACACATGGACATCAAAGGATGAATGGTGGGTCGCTGAACATCCTTCCCCTCCTTCCCATCAAGGCGACTGGTCGCCATGGCCACTCCTGGACGAAACGGACAAGAATAAGGAAGGTGCCTTTAACTGGGCGTATGCAGAGGACGAGGACACACCCACCGGTGACGTCGGCTTCACACGACTGGAGAAAAGAACGGAAGAGAAGGAGGAGGTGTGTGACGACACCTCAGAGGAAGGAGCAGGAGCGCGGTGGAGTATACGGAGAGACGAGAACGGAGTCCGAACGGGAAGAAGGAAGGCGAGCCAGGAGGCCATCGTCCCCACAAAGCCCCATGCCACACTCCCGAGGGAGGAGTGTGGCTAAAACAGGTACGGGAGCGTATTGCAGGCTGGGTTGGGAGGCGGGGAGTCTCTCCTCCTTAGTGCTGCAGCGGCTGACATCGCCCGCTTTATATATATTGTATATAACCCTTCCCAAATCTATCCTTGTCCATCCCCTACCTTCCCCAACACTCTACTCTCACCACGTACCCATTAGCACCACGTCAGAATGTATATACACAAAGAGCAACGGTGTCCTTCACTTCCTGGTTTCCCCGGGACCCCACTGTAAAGAGTCCTAGAGTCCTGACGGCCTCCTTTCTCTGTTTCCCCTTTGCCACTCACCTGAGAGGAACCACCGGGAACCAGGCACCGTGGAGACAGAAGATGAAGAAGTGAAGCCAGCCGGCGTGGATCCAGCGGAATTCGCGAAGAAAAGGCTGACCTCTCGCACAAGAAAGAGTTTCCGGTCCCTCAATCCACCCACGCTACACGCCCCTGTTGAAGCGGCCTCTGAAGCCTCGAGATCTGGTTGGGTAGAATCCCGCTTGAGCTGGGTCTTTAGCATACCCCTTGCTCTTGGGGTTATAGCCACGGTGAGGACCTTGTTGGTTGAAGCAGCCGGTCGAGCATCCTCTGCCACGACCGGCCCCATCGAGAGGGGATGGAAGACTTTCTTAAGGGATGCCTTAGATTTGTCTAATGAGGTAAAAGTATTGAAAAGTTTTGCTATGTCCTTCATGAATCAGTCTCTGAACAACTGTCTCTCTGCCAGAGGGCCAGGTTCCGCAGAAGCCAGCTTGGCTAACTGAGGGTCAATTCTTAGGAGAATTGATTTGCATCTTTCAGATGATAGAGCGCAGTTTGAGTTGACGAGGAGGCAAATCGCTCTCTGAGTCGATCCTGCAAGGACTTCTGGGTGAATTGCAGCACCCGTCACTTGTGCCTGTAGGGCTAGCTCCAAGATCTTGGCCAGCGGGCCAGACACATCAAGAAGTTTGTCTTGACACGCTCGAAGAGCCCTGTCAATACCCTTTTTTGACTCTTTGCGAAATTTTTTGAAGAAGGTTTACATGGACACATCGATGTAAGGGCGAAAGTGCAGTCTTGTTAGGAAGATCTGATTATGGACATTCTGAGCGGAGAGATCTAACCTTGTCGAAACCTTTTCTTAGATGAGAATGCATATAGTCCGCGACCGCCGGGGCTGGGGATCTAGGGTGAACATTAGAAGTGGGGTCGAAAGTGAACGGGGAGTGATTGGAGGGGGAAGAGGGACGTTTGCACTTCTTAGAGCGTTTACTTTGTAGTGACTCCTGGGAAGAGGAGGTGTCAGTATTTGCGTTTCTGGTAGGTGAAAGAGGGGGAATAGAAAGGCCTGGAACGGGCGCCGGACCGGTAATATAATCATGGTCCTTTGCCTTCCTCGTGACTTTAGTGTAGATTTTTACTTGAGGCCAGGAAGGGGCTCTATTGGTGGTAGAGGAGTAGAGAAGGGATCGGAGGGAACTGGTGATGGGTCATTTACCTGTCAGTTTTTCGAGACGTTGGGAAATGGGAAGTAAGGCTGTGAATAGAGCCTTATCCAGTTTCTTGTTGAGGGTTTTGTCAAATTAAGTTTCTATGTTCTTGTTCTAATAGTAGTCCTCATCATATTGGGGACCATAGAGAGCCAGGTCCTGCTCACATGCTTCGGAATCGGACATGGTGTGAGGAAGAGACACTTCCCAAATACCCAGAGGGAAGCCAAATTATTACAGCCCCCTTAGCAGTAGGCAAGACGTAGGACAGGAGCAAGAGCTGTCTTTCGGTACCTTAATTGTGCCTTAGGTCGTAGAAGGGAAGGAGGCCCTAAGCCTGGGCAACAGTTGAAAAAGTAAAAAAAATTATGAATCCTGAGAATTACGTTTTTTTTAATCTGCAACACGCGCCGAGGGAAAGAAGGAGAAACGCGACCGCGAGAACGGAAGCGCGCACAGTAAGGCAAAGTATTGCTAACCATATAAAACCTGCAGGGCGACAAGCATCATAACAGAGATATAATTACATGGCAACTTGTCATGAAGCATAAATCCAATAAATATACATATCACTGCTTAATCAACCATACATTTAGCAACTATCGATATAGAAGTTTATCAATTAGAAATAGTGTATACAAAATAACGAGGTACTTATCTTGACAGTGGAGCAGCAAAGAAAGAGGCAGGAAGATGGTGCCTCAATATTTTGTAGACTTTGGAATAACGTGATTGGTGCTCAAAGGAGGCGCGGTTCAAAGCCTCATTGGATTTGTAGTGTTGTGATATGTTTACTGTTTGTTCTTTGGCTGCTGTTTTATGGTGCAGTAAAGATTGAGAAGCATAATCTGAGCCTCTGGTCCTGCCATAGAATCCGGCTTGTGTTTTTGAAATACTCTTATTTGGAATCTCTCCGCTTCCTGCTTCGGCAAGGAAGCCGTAGGGGCCTACGTATATTTGTTTTATTTAATTGAATTATGAATGAATTAGTTTATTATAAGGTTAATAATAACCTCAACAAACAGACATACCAGGCCATTATTAAAAATAAAAGCATAGGTTTCGCAGGATATTTGATCACTAAAGAAATATGTATACGATTACAATAGAAGAATAGACAGTGCCAAGCCCGTTAGGGCACGTGGTGCCGCCATGTGCAATAAAACTTTGAACCGTAGCATTCGTATCAAAACATTTTGCAAGCATAGACCAGCAGAATCAGTTGCACAGGTGTTTGGAACTTTGAAGAGAAAGAAAGGGTGCAATGTTTTTAGTTTTTTTGCAGATTTATATAGCGCAAACAAGACACAAAGGTATTGGAGCACTTTACATCAGCACCAATTATGTTACATAAGGACACATCCATTTTTTTTTTGTTGGGCCTGGGAGATTAAGTGATTTGCCCAGAAACACAGGATATAAAGTTGACCCCGAGGCTCGAAACTTGGTTTCCCAGCTCCAAAGTCAGCAGTCTAGCTGTCAGACCACATCTTCTCAAATCACATCTTTTTGTTCAAGACAAAAAAGAAAGGGTGCTTAAACTGCAGTACTGGACAGCAGATTGTTAGAAGCACGGTTAGGATTGGCATCGTCCAGTGTGTCCACAGCTATCCATCTGCAGGAAACGTAACAGTTTTAACTTTTAAAAGGGAGTTTGCAGGGTTCAGACTGGCTATTACTGCCTGTAGGCAGGTGCGAACTCCTAAGCGAATGAAGTCTGCGCGGAGAAGGATTTTGCTTTGCTGCAGCAAGTGCATGGGATATGAATGAAGATTTCTTTTCCCTGACCACAAAGATGGCATCTTATATCGTTGGGATATTTTAGTGTGAATTCTGTCAGTCAGAAAGGGACATACTATAATGTCCTTCAGATCTTCTCCGACAGGAAATTGAAATCATTTGAAAGGTCTTTACCCCTTTTACATTCCTGGACAAGCAGCCTCCCACTATATTGGCTTTTTAGACCCCGCCTGAGACAGTGCATGCTGTACTACATGGCTAAATAAATTGACACGTCCATAAGCTCTCTGATAGGGTAGATTTATTGGCTTTGCCTTACCCAAAGCTAGTTCTACCCAGCATGATTTTACATGTCCAGCCAACTCGTTTGTTCAAGCTTCACTTCTTCGCAAAGTGGGTAGCCGGGGGGGGGGGAGCTCTTTGGCTTAGGCCCGACACTTAGGGGCCGATTCCGATCTCGGTTGGAAAGTACTCCGACCAAGCCGGATCCGGGGTATTTTCCGACCGAGCTGGACTCCCGCAGTCCGACCGAGCGAGGACGATGCGGCCTATGCTGTCGGACTCGGTTCGGTAGGACTCCCATAGAAGTCAATTTGAGCCGATCGTACGACGCATACATGGGCTCCCATTGACTGAATTGGTACATTGCGGACAATTCGCCCCCTACAGTGGGTACGCGTTGGTGCCATCTGCACCATACATGCCTGTGTTGGGGAGACCCATGGGTCTCTCCCTGTGTCCGAATCGTAAGGCTGCGGGTAACAGGGGGTCCGATGGTGACCCCCAAAGTCCAACTCCGGGAGCTAATGCGAGCCGGAAGCTCCAACTCGATGCGGCTGTCCGAATCGAGCATCGTACTGGCTCGGTCGGAACTCGTCTCCATTCTGCGCCATGGTTAGCTTACGGCCGAGACGTACGGAACGGTTCGGACCCTGAAACGATTCAGACGGAGATTTCGCACTTGGTCGCATCGTACTTCGACGTCCGGACCCGTGTATAAATCGGATGGAAATTCAGCCTCCGAATCCGATATGCTAATGTAAATGTCAATGTAAATGTGGGTGTACTTGTAAAGCGGCACTGTGACTCCAAGGAGTATCTTGGTGCTGAAGACCGCTGGGGAACCCTTCCTGGTTTTCCCTGTGAGATGGTCCCTTTCTGGGTATCTCCAAGGTGAAACCAGGCATCCCCGGCGTCTGTGGGGGGCCGTTGTTATGATGAGGCAAGCTTAATGCCCAGAGTTGCCGAGTGTGTTCCCTGGTTAGAGTAGGCACCAAGGCGAGAATTATCGAGTCCGTTTGACCCTGGTCCACGACCCTGCCGCGTCGGGAATTGAACCCTGGTCCCGGGCCGTTCTCTGCTTACGGGTCTGCCGCCTCTAACCAGTGAGCCACACCACTCTACACCAAACCCGATTCGGTGCCCTTCCGACCGAGATCGGAATCGCCCCCTTAATGGAAGCCCTGAGCTCATGTTACAATATGAATTATTAATAAAAAAACAATTACCTGAACAGACCTGTTTATCCGTGATGCAAATCATTTTGAAAGACCACCAGGGACGCCAAATACTGTGCTGTCCCTTCCATGGTGGGCTTTTCTTTCCTAACATTCCGCACTACAACTCGAATCAGTTCAGTTCAGTTCACACAGCTTTATTTGATCTTTTATAAAACAGACTATAAAAGCATAAAACATCATACAAATTTCATGGCAAATATATAGTCGTATATACAAGATTTAAAAAACGATTAAACAAATGTGCCATGATCATAGTGAACAATTCAAATAAAACCATGTAAAATCAGTTAAAATAGGGTAAAAAAATACTAAAGTCTCTTAGGGGCAAGATTTAGAACGATAATAAATTTATGGGACCAATTTATATTAATTAAATACTGATGGGGTGCCTTGCCGCAATTTTCCTCATTTTAAGGCAGGCCATAAAAAGGAGGCTACCGAAAAACATACAAATGGGTCTAAAAGGGCCTTTAAGAAATAAATAGCCACCCAACACTGTAAATGTATGATGCCTCAGGATTGGGAGGATATATAATTTCCTTTCATCAGAGTAGTTTTTGCAAAATAATAAGATGTGGAGGTCTGACTTCACAGCAAGGTCATTGCAGGGGCAGGCCGCCAAATCTTCCAGTTTATATCTCTTTTCTGGGTACCCTAAAAGTAACAGGATCATGTTAATACGTAAGTGCAGTAGAATAAATCTATGCTGCGCGTTGTTAGTACAAGAGAGATAGTGGAAAACTTCCCCTGGTCTAGCCGGAACCAAGTCATATGCAATAGAGGAGTTTTGCAATCGCTTGCTTTCCCTTAGAGCAGAGGTCTTCAAACTTTTGGATGCCCAGACCCCCTGTCAACATTTTCAGGGGTAGGGACCCCCTCCTGACAAAAATTTCTAAACCCTGTGTGGGTGACAAGAGTACCCAAGTGACTGCACGGTGAGCGATGCAACAGTGTGAGAGTAGGGTAAAAGAAGTGACTGCAGGGTGAGTGAGGTGACCATATGAATTTGGGTTCAGCTGTAAGTGCAGAGTGGAGCGAATTAATGCATGGTTAGTGATGGCCTTGTTTGAGTGAGCTACAGATTGAGCAGTGAGGGGGGGACAAGTGAGTGAAGTGTCACATGAGTTCAGGGTGAGTAGTGTGCTCATGTGACTGCTGGGTGAGGTACAGTGTGAAAAACTCAAGCGCATTTTTAGTGCAGAGTGATCACTGTGAGTGCAGGGTGAGCGGGTGAATGTTGTGAGTGCATGGTGATCAGTGTGAGTGCATTGTGCTCACTGTGAGTGCAGGGTGAACGAGTGAATGGTGTGAGTGCATGGTGATCAGTGTGAGTGCAATGTGATCACTGTGAGTGCAGGGTGAGCGGGTGAATGGTGTGAGTGCATGGTGATCAGTATGAGTGCATTGTGATCACTGTTAGTGCAGGGTGAGCGGGTGAATGGTGTGAGTTCAGGGTGAGTGAGTGAATGATGTGAGTGCATTGTGATCAGTGTTGAGTGCATTGTGATCAGTGTGAGTGCATTGGGATCACTTTGAGTGCAGGGTGAGCGGGTGATCGGTGTGAGTGCATGGTGATCAGTGTGAGTGCATGGTGATTAGTGTGAGTGCAGGGCGATTACATTTGGGCATGTCAGCAGGCAAAGCAGTCAGGGCAGACTCTACCCCATTTGTATAGAAGGAGAAAAGAAATGGGCCATGAACACATCCCTGCCTTACTCCTTATTCGATTTTAAAAGGATGTATACACTCCCCCTTCCTACCATACCGGACGCAGGCGTTGGCATACAACCGATGGATAAAACCAATTATTGACGGATCTATACCCATCTCCTTCATCATAGACCACAGCCTCTGATGTGAAACACAATCAAAGGCTGCGGTCAAATTCATAAAGGCCATATAGATCTTCCCATCTTTTGCCTTGATATGTTTCCCTATAGATAAGGATAGGTTTAAACACTAGTCGACCGTCCCCATTCCCCTACAAAATCCATATTGTGCTTTCATAAAGATATTATGTGTTTCAGCCCAATCTTCAAGTCTTGCTAGAAGGACCCGTCCCATTAGTTTGGCGGAAGTATCAAGAAGGTAAATGAGGCGTTTGCTGGGGATCCACTCTCCTCCTTTTTATAGATAGGGACTATTATACTCTGGTTCCAGGACAAAGGGGGACCCACTAACTGGATTTTGGTAAAGATGTTTGTTAGCAGTGGGACCCACATGTCGTAATTGATCTGGAAAAGGTAAATTGGAACACCATCAGGCCCCAGCACTTTACCAGGGAAACAGGCCTCCAATGCCTTTCTAAATTAAATCAAAAGATAAGGAATGCCAAAATATTGAAAGAAGGTTCTTCCAGTCCAATACTGTAGTCCGTGAATACTTTATTTTCAATATCCAATATTGTCCAACAAATCAAGATGTATCAGATCCAATGTAGAAAGTACATGATCACAAATCCAATATTTCAAAAAGTTCAAAATTATACAGCCAATGACACAGCCTACGCGTTTCGTCCTACTTGGACATCATCAGGGCTTCATTATTGTGCGATCCATAAAGCATGAATACATAAGTCATCAAATATGCCCGAGTTTTAAACACTTCCACCATAGAGTAGCTACATCCGTTTCCAATGGCGTTAGTGTAATTCAAAAAACTTCCAATATGCGCCAATATCACCGCTTAACATAAAAACCATTGATTTTGTTAAGTTCAGTTAACCAAACTGATCTTGCTTCACTAGGGACCAGTGTTTCTCATTGGAATAATAAGCTTATTTCAATCAAGAGTTTTCAACACAGCTTCCTTCTGGTCCCGCGACTCGCCCGATCCTGATAAATCAGATGAGTGTCCTTTCTAAATTGCCCTATTGAAAAAGTTAGCCCAATCTGAGTTGTGGAATTTTAGTTTACGAGCTGAACATCATCTGCGCCAGCTTGTCACCCACGTACAACGCGCACGATAACCATTTTAGGTATCATGGTCTCCCTGTCCACGATCGATCGCCAGCGCGCTCCTCTGACCCTACAAGCACCCTCCGCGCACCCTGGCTCCCCCTCCCTCCCTCACATGAGCATAACCCTTCTCCTCCTGAATGACCCTGTCCTTGGGAGTCACGCCCGCGCCTGACCAGCACCCCCTCTCCTACCATGAATACCCCTCTGTTGACAAACCATCCCTCCGCGCTTGATTGTCCACGCGACATGAATACCACTCCTTTGATAACCCATTCCCCCAAGTTCGACTGTCCACACAGGTCCGAGGCCATCGCCTAAGCCGGGAGATACCGTTTACTGCCCCTTATTGTATGGAGTCGCTCCTCTTCAAAGGATCCACTATTGGCCATGGTCTCCCCACCCCATGGGATACGATCAGGCGCACACATCCTAAGAATCGGCGGAACACTCAGCTGCGTGATAGCCCCCTCCTCTTATCAGCAGGTCGAGGACCTCTATTGTGGATGTATGTGGGGGTGGGTTTGACACGAGGATTATGGGGACGTCATTTCATAAGTTGAAAGAGTCTTTTATGCAATAAAGAATGCTCACATGTCATAAACCAGGGTATAAGAGGCCAGGCCTCGGAGAGGCTGTGAGAGCACCTCGAGACGATACCTTGTTGTCTGATCTGATGTGTTCTGCTCCGTCGGAATAAAACTTCTGTTTCCTGCCTTCTGGTCTCCGGCGCCTGCCTCATTGCTTGGTAATTTGAATGGTACAAAGGCGGTTAGCGCCGGGCAAATCTTGAAAAAGGTCATAGCCCTACCCTTTTTCCACAATTGGCGTCCCAAAGCGTGGGGCCCATCAGCGACACGTGGATCCAGTGGGAGAGGTCCCGACGACAGAGTGAACGACTGCAACGATCTGGAGAGCTCGTGTCCGATAGACCCTCGTCTGACAGCCGATCATCCGACCTTCACTAGTTCCGAACAGACCTCTCTCGAGTGATCTACGGTCCTGACTGGGAACCATCAGGAGTGCCACGAACATCACGGAGAAGAGAGGACGATCAGGCGCTGGATTCAGAAGACAGGAAACCGTCCATGCGGTCCGGGTAAGGTCGTGTAAACACGACAAACAAAGAAATGATTGTTTGGTTTGGATAATACTAGTATTACGCTTTGTTGATACCTCTGGAGATTCACCGTCTGCAAACGGAGAAAACAACAGGCTCTCTCTTTGCAAGCAGTGAAGGATAGGTAACGCAGACTTTTGTCCCCATTGTAATCCGTCGTGCCTATCTTCCTCCCCCACTGTTTTCCCGAACTGTCGTTCGTGGATTGTTGTCTGGAGATTCTCTGTCTGCAAACAGGGAAGAACAAGGTCTCTCTTTGCAGGTAGAGAAAGAGTGGGTAACGCAAAACTTTAACACATCGTACCCACTTATTCTCCCCATTGATTGTTTGATTGACCGTACATTAAGTGTTCGGTATTGGTTCTTTTGAGGTATTCACGGCCTACAAACAACGTAGAATAGAAATATTCTGTCTAGTCTTTGTCCGCCGTGATAAGATAGGTAGTGCAGACCTTTGTCCCCGTTGTAACCCGTCATGCCTATCTTCTCCCCACTGATTGGTAGCCTGTACAGCCCGGACCGCTTATTAGAGATGAACCATCCAGCTCCACTGGAAGGCACCCCTAATAAGGACATGTTCACCAAGCATGGACTAGTCGCTATAGCTTATACTAAGCTATGGCATAAATATACAAAGAAGAACCCTGAAAGTCAGTGGCCACTGATAGGTTCCTTTGATGAAAATAAAATAAAAACATTGGAAATAGCGCTCCAGAAAAATAAGACCACGCCCACTATGCTCAATAGTATTGGCATGTGGCGTAAAGAAACGGAACAACGGAAGAAAAGGGAAGAAGCAAAAATAGGGAAAGAATTACGAAAGGCAGCCCACCTAGCCGCTAAGCAACTAGAAGAAGAAATAAAAGAAAGAAAAGAAGCTGCACAAAACCAAGAATCAGGGTCGACAGGTCAATGCCCTATTAGGACCCCCTCTGCGCTCTACCCTGAATTGCCCTCCAAACAACGGACGAACGATGAGTTACTGCTAGGTCCCCCAATCATCTATATGCCCCCTCCATATGCCTCCTGCCAACAAAGCTTGCAAGCCCCGAGTGCGAGCGAAAGTGACCTCAGCGCTAGTGCACCAGCCCTCGCGGCCTCCGCACCAGCCACATTAACAACATCGCCGGATGACCCCGAGGCTAGCAAGCAACCACCAGCTAGACCAAATAGGTTGAGCAAAGATGAGCGGGATGGGATTGACAAAATAGCAAAGACATTAGTAGAACGAAGGGAGAGCGAAGAATACACAATGAACATATATAATTCACATGCCGACAGCCACAGACGGCATTTCATTTTGCGATTTAGCTACCACACCCTGAACGCATATGAGGATAGGTATCAAAGTAAGGGCCCCGCTAAACTAACAACGCTGTATAGGAAGATTGATGTTGGAGATGGGACTGAACGCGAGGAGACGGAACTCTTCATGCAGATGCTTGAGGTCTTCCGCCACCTCACGGAACAAAAACCAGAAGCCAAGGTTACAGTCCCCGAAACGACCTCATTAGAAGTAGCCAACACTATGATGCCCATCAGAGAGGCGGCCCCTTACTGGATCCCGCCGCGTGGTCAGGGAACTAGCGATGATATTAATCACACGGATGCAAAAGGAAGGGTTGTGTACAATTGGGTTTACCAACCATGGGACCGACAAGATATCCTAACCTTTAAACAAACCCTGCCCGATTTAAGAAAGAACCCGACAGCATTCTATACTGAATTAGGCACAGCCTTGGGTTCAACGATAATGACTTTAGCGGACATTGACTTGTTCTTCGGGTTATGCCTGCCAGCTGACGTGTGGAAGCAAATCCGGAATGCTGACCACACGGATCTGTTTGGACATACCTGGGACCAACTCAGTAAACTAGATGGACAGCAAGAGCCTGGAAGGAAACCAGTAAAGGACATACTAGAACTCCCAGACAAATTAGTTCAGAAGTTAAAGACACTGATCCCGGAGAAAAAGGTAGATTGGTCGATAGTCACGGCCTGTCGTCAGAAACCCCAGGAAGATGTGTCAGAATACTTCTCCCGATTCGAGACAGTGTTCTCCGACTACAGTGGCCAAGACATGACCACCGCAACTTGACAGCACCTGTTTGTACAAAATTATGTAAAGGGCCTATCACAAGAGGTCTCCCAAAAATTGCAAACGAGTGAGAGTAGTTGGGGGGCCTCCAAACCCGCGGCTATCCTTCAGATGGCTCAGTATTACGAGCACCAAAAGAATGAGAATGATAGGGCGTCCGAGAAAAAGAAGAAAGATTTAAAAGAAAGGGTGATGATAGCCCAGATACAAGGTATAGCGGTGGGACGGGAACACCAAAGGGGGAACTACCAGTCGACCACCCCCAGAAATCTACCTCCTAAAGATCACACCCCAACACCCCACACTGGACGTAGGGACATTAGCAATGACCAATGCGCCTTCTGCAAAGGATTCGGCCATTGGAAATCCCAGTGTCCGGTTCTGCTAGAGATGAACAGAAATAGGGACCCCAGGGATGTGGCGGGTGGTCTGAGAAATAGAGGACAAGGACGAGGGCACACAAACGACACCGACAATGACAGATCAGGGAGATTGAACACATTTGACCGCCCCCGACAGAACCAATATCAACTATCCGACGGTGAGAATGCCCCCGATTTTGCATAGGACTGCCAGGGGCAAGGGAGGGATCCAGTCGAGCTCTGTGTTGACCAGCAAGGCCCTTATGTCACCGCTAAGGCCCTGGGTACAGAGTCTCCATTTTTGGTAGACACTGGGGCGACACGTACTGTGTTATCAAAACGACTGATTCCAAGGGCACCCTTGTCTGGCTCACACATTACATCGATAGGTTTCGATGGGACGCCCTCCACTAACCCCCTGTCCGTACCTATCACCTTTGACCTAGAAAACAACACCACTGACACGACATTTCTGCTCTCCTCCAACTCCCCTGACGCCATTCTGGGCATTGACTTACTGAAACATTTTCGAGCTACCATTAGGTGTTCCCCAGATGGAATCCGAGTCATCCTGTACGACAACCCAGACATACCCAAATCTTGCCCTGCACTACACATGTGCCCCATAACTGATGCTGACCTGTCCATGCTTGATACCCTGCCTTCGTACCTATGGGCCAAAAATGACTCTGATGTGGGACGAATGATGATTGACCCCATTCACATAACTGTAAGACAGGACGCTATGCTCCCAAAACTCCCACAATATCGGATATCCCCCGAGGGCGAGAAGGCATTGGTAACGATCATTCAGTCTCTGGTAGATGCAGGAGTGGTTGAAGAGGTGGTTAGCAACGTCTGCAACAGCCCAATCCTACCTATTGTTAAGAAGCAAGGCGAAGGAGATGAGGAAGCATACCGCTTCATCATCGACCTGCGAGAAATTAACAAAGTGGTTGTACCCCAATACCCCGTAGTCTCAGATATCACCACCATTCTGACCCTCATCCCGTCCACTGCCACCACCTTCACTGTTATCGACCTCAAGAATGCATTTTTCTCTATCCCCATCCATCCAGACAGCCGTTACCTCTTCGGCTTCACCTTAAAATCCCGCTCGTACCGATTTTGTAGAGCTCCCCAGGGGTACACTGAAAGCCCTAGCATTTACAGCCAGGCCCTCAAAAGACAGCTGGATGCCTTCCAGCTACCAGATGGAGTGGTGTTGATCCAATATGTTGATGATATCCTTTTGGCGGCCGACACCACCCCACTTGCAATAACAGCCTCTGTCCAACTCCTACACTTTCTTGCAGAAAATGGCCATAAAGTTTCCAAAAAGAAATTGCAGTTCTGCCAGCCACAAGTGACATACCTAGGCCATCTCCTGTCCAAAGAAGGGAGGAAACTCACACCTGACCGAATCCAAACCATCCTAGACACCCCCGTCCCAAAAACACAAAAACAAGTTCGCTCTTTGGTTGGCCTAACCTCTTTTTGCAGACAGTGGTTACCTAATTTCAGCCTCATTGTAAAACCCCTACTTGCCCTATTAACCAAAGATGCCTCCTTCCCGCTCCCTTGGACCCCTGAGTGTCAAGCATCCTTTAAGGAATTGCGAGATGCCCTCTGTTCAGCGCCTGTCCTGGGAACCCCGGATTACTCCAAACCCTTCTCCCTCTTCACCCACGAAAGGGAGGGGTGTGCATTGTCTGTCCTGACTCAGTCTATAGGTCCTAAGCAGCGCCCTTGTGCCTACTTCTCCGCCACTCTTGATCCTGTAGCCAGAGCTTTGCCTGCCTGCCTTCGAGCAGTAGCTGCCGCCGCTGTCTCTATCCGCCAGAGCGAAGGAATTGTACTTTCAAACTCCCTCACTGTATTAGTACCCCATGCTGTCGACACCATTCTGAACCAAACCAAGACTCAACATTTGACTAGCGCACAACTGACGGGGTACGAACTGACGCTACTTGCACCCCACATCACACTAAAGAGATGCACGACTTTGAATCCTGCCACCTTACTGCCCCTGCCTGAAAATGACCCCGACGTTCCTCCCATACACGACTGTGTGACCCTCACGGACGAACAAACTAGGAGTAGAGTTGACCTCCGAGACACTGCTTTCACTGACCCCGATGGAGAGCTATGGGTAGACGGCTCATGCATCAAACTCCCAGACGGCACCACTTCAGCTGCCTATGCAGTAACGACAGCCCGAACAGTAGTTGAAACAGCCTGCATCACGCAACGATCTGCCCAGGCAGCAGAGCTGATAGCCCTCACACGGGCATGCATCATAGCCACAGGAACCACCGCGAACGTATATACAGACAGCCAGTATGCCTTCGGGGTGGTTCACCATTTTGGGCTCCTGTGGAGGGAGAGGGGATTCCTGACGTCCCACGGCACCCCTATCCTTCACGGAGATCTGGTTTCTGCCCTGATTGAAGCAGTTCTCCTCCCCAAACGACTAGCAGTGATCAAATGCCAGGCACACAAAAGGGTGACAGACTTAGTCGGACAAGGGAATGCACTGGCCGACATCACTGCACGAACCACAGCTGAAAATAGGACGGTAACACGCATGTATGTGACCAGGTCACAAGCAGAGAAATGGACTGACGCAAGGGAAATGATCAGAGACATCCAGTCGGCCAGTACCCCACACGAACTGACTAAGTGGGCCAGGGTGGGTTTGAAGGATGATGAGGGCTGCTGGCGAACAAAAGATGCAAACAAATGGTTGCTACCTGACTCCTACCTGATCCCCATACTGACCATGGCTCATTCCCCCGCACACATAGGATCTGCACCCATGATCGAACTCATTTCCAAAGTCTGGCACAACGACAAAATCCCCGACTCAGCCAGACGCCTAGTCCAGCAGTGCCTTATCTGTCTGCAACACAACCCCGGGAAAGGAACTGTGGTACCCCGGGGAGGGTTTGGGACCCCCAATCACCCCATTGAGGTCCTTCAGATGGACTACATCCAACTAGAGAGATGCCAAAGCTTGAAGTATGTACTGGTCGTCGTATGTGCCTTCAGCAAATGGGTAGAGGCCTATCCAACCCGTGACAACACTGCCATGACTACTGCCAAAGTACTACTGAAGGAATTCTTTCCTCGCTATGGCCTTTGTCGAATTTTATGGAGCGACAATGGCCCCCACTTCATAGCTGAGGTTATCCAACTAATCCTAAAGGGATTGGGGGTGAAACAGAGATTTCACGCAGTCTTCCACCCCCAATCCGCCGGCCTGGTGGAACGCCATAATGCCACACTGAAGTTGAAATTATCGAAAATAGTGGCAACCACCGGACTTAAATGGCCAGACGCTCTCCCTTTGGCCTTGCTATCGATGCGCTCTACTCCCACCAAACGCCATTTGACCCCCTACGAGGTTGTATTCGGGCGACCGATGAACCTCTGGACTGCTCCCAAACCAACCTCCATTCATGACGTCCCGGACGTCCTGCTGTCTGATTATTTGTGCAAGTTAAATAAAACGTTGTCTGTCATTCATCAACAGGTGCAGCAGGCCATCCCCGATGTTTCCAGGGGCCCAGGCCACGACATCCAACCGGGGGACTTCATTCTAGTCCGTAACTTCCAACGGACCAAGAGCCTAGAACCCCGGTGGACGGGCCCCTGGCAAGTGCTGATTACCACACGGACGGCGCTTCGAGTGGAGGGGAAAAGGCACTGGCTGCACGCGCATCACTGCCGAAAGGTCTCTGCGAGCCTGGCCACGACAGAAAACGTCAACACCCAAGAAGAGCTCCTGAACAAGGACCGACCGACATTGAACTGTTATCCCGATACTGGGGCACATGAACTTGCAAAATTCTCTGACCCCACTGTGCCGACCAGAGAAGGGTATTTCCTGCGACGAAAGGAGGGAGCTTCGGCTAAGTAGGCCACGGACTAAGTTGAACCTCAGAACGGTGACCTAAACACAACCAAGGGTTACCAGGAGAGAAGCTAAACGAAGCCCTTGAAGATGATGGAAGCGCCAGATAAGAAGATGATGGAAGCGCCAGATAAGAAGGTGATGGAAGCAACAGGAAATACCCACTATAGAAACCCACAGACTGACAATTTGCACAAATCAAAGACAATCGCCCTCCTTATTGTCTTCCTCTTCTGCCTCCTCCTCATGACCTCCTTCTGGATTCTGGAGGAAAGCACACCGGCTCATGAGGCATTGCTGCCCACTGCACAACCAACCCCCATGAAAGAGCATCACCTAATCTCCCTGTCGCCTCAGCTCCGAGAAAGGCGCAAGGAATTTTGGAACAATTCCTTCGTGCAACTGTTGCACCAACACAACCTTGCTGCAAATGCTACGAACTGCTGGATCTGCGGGTTGCTCCCGCATGCCACTGGACACTCCATCCCCTTTATCCCTTCTCCTTTCTCAGTTCACGGCTCCTGCCTCGCCTGGTTGATCCTCATGCAAGAGAGCCACAAAGACAACGCCACTTCCGGCCAGACAGTGTCGCACTTCTACTCTGGGTTCTGGCTGAACAAAACCGGAAAGACCTCTGCTCCTCTGTGTCCTGCGCTCACAGGCGCCACCTTCCTTAAGGACATTCCAGCCAAAGAACGAGTCGAAGTACAGGTACTCCACAATCCAGCTAGATCCACCTTCTCTCATCTGCGGAAACAAACTACCGCCACTCTGACTGTGGCTCTTTCAGTTATCAATGTCACAGGTCTTGTGTGTCTCGAAGGCCAGGGAACACAGCTGGTGGGTCACAGTTCCTGCCGAATCACCAGAACATTGAACTCAGTTGATCCCCCTTCCTTTGTTGCTTCTCCGAATATGTACTTTGTGTGTGGCACCAAAGCTTACACCTGGCTCCCGAAAGGTTGGAAAGGTATCTGTTACATTGCCTTCGTTCTTCCACCCACATATGTAGCCCCTGCCAACCATCACCGGCAGAGGCGTGCAGATGACATCGGACAAGCCGACTCCACTGGAGCACAGTTCCTAGATGCAGCAAAGGGACTTGTTCCTCTGTGGGGCCCAATGGCAAACAGCCGCGCTATCCGACACCTGACCCAGGCAGTAGAAACAACGATCAACATCACGGCTGGCATCCTCGCTAACAACACGGCGGAGCTTCAGGCGGTCCGCCTTGTGACCCTTCAAAACCGCCTTGTCCTGGATGTGGTCCTGGCCGATCGAGGAGGAGCATGCCGCATCATCGGATCTAGCTGCTGCACCTACGTGCCAGATAACTCGCCTTCAGTCTACAAAGCAATTGAGCACCTCCACAGACTTTCCTCGGAGATTCACCAAGAACAAGAAGGATGGTCGCTTGGAAGCTGGTTTTGGGACACTTTGAAGGACTGGGGTTGGAGGTTGTTTTCCTTCGTACTGATACCTGTGGTGATATTATGTGGGTGTTGTTTAGGTATCCAATGTCTGCCATCTTTGTGCAATCTTGTTTCTAACTGTATGTGCCCAAAGACTTTGGACTTCCGAAATGAGCACATGAGTCCCCTTTATGAAGTAGAAATACGTGGCCTCATGGGGATAAATCCGAACTGACAAGTTGGCGAGACATGTTAAAAGGGAGGACTGTGGAATTTTAGTTTACGAGCTGAACATCATCTGCGCCAGCTTGTCACCCACGTACAACGCGCACGATAACCATTTTAGGTATCATGGTCTCCCTGTCCACGATCGATCGCCAGCACGCTCCTCTGACCCTACAAGCACCCTCCGCGCACCCTGGCTCCCCCTCCCTCCCTCACATGAGCATAACCCTTCTCCTCCTGAATGACCCTGTCCTTGGGAGTCACGCCCGCGCCTGACCAGCACCCCCTCTCCTACCATGAATACCCCTCTGTTGACAAACCATCCCTCCGCGCTTGATTGTCCACGCAGCATGAATACCACTCCTTTGATAACCCCTTCCCCCGAGTTCGACTGTCCACACAGGTCCGAGGCCATCGCCTAAGCCGGGAGATACCGTTTACTGCCCCTTATTGTATGGAGTCGCTCCTCTTCAAAGGATCCACTATTGGCCATGGTCTCCCCACCCCATGGGATACGATCAGGCGCACACATCCTAAGAATCGGCGGAACACTCAGCTGCGTGATAGCCCCCTCCTCTTATCAGCAGGTCGAGGACCTCTATTGTGGATGTATGTGGGGGTGGGTTTGACACGAGGATTATGGGGACGTCATTTCATAAGTTGAAAGAGTCTTTTATGCAATAAAGAATGCTCACATGTCATAAACCAGGGTATAAGAGGCCAGGCCTCGGAGAGGCTGTGAGAGCACCTCGAGACGATACCTTGTTGTCTGATCTGATGTGTTCTGCTCCGTCGGAATAAAACTTCTGTTTCCTGCCTTCTGGTCTCCGGCGCCTGCCTCATTGCTTGGTAATTTGAATGGTACAAAGGCGGTTAGCGCCGGGCAAATCTTGAAAAAGGTCATAGCCCTACCCTTTTTCCACAGAGTTACTAGTTCTGGGCTTGAGTTCGAGGGATCTAAGGTGCTTACTAAGCCAAATAGTTTCCCAAAATTACTGATCTATGCCTCTTCGTCCACATGTACATCCAATGTTGGATCACTAAGGTCTTCAAAAGTGAGGAGCATTCACTATTCGTCGGAAATCACCACTGCTGCCTGAGATAGCTGCCTGCTCAAGCTCCTCCCAAGCCTGCACCCTAAGATCCTTCTCTCTATCCCTCCTGGCTAATGTATATTCTTTAAGTAACATGGAGATCTTAATGGGATCTCTGGGGTAAACATTTAGTGCGTTTACAAGGGCTTTTTTTGTTGCAAAACAGGCTGCGTCAAACCACCCCTATTTAAAGGGGCATTTAGAGACTTAAAACGTGTAAGTGCAACCTTTATTTTCGCCACAGGGCACTGAACTGACCAACCAAGAAGGTAGGGGATGAATTCTCGCCCATACATGATAATATTTCTACCTTATTTTTTTATTTTATAAAGTTTATATAGATCCCGAACATGGGTTATTATTTCAGGGGCTAAGTTTAACTTATTAACTTGTGACCATTTCAGCTGATAACCGTTTTTCCTATATGGGGCCATGCCCTCTACTGTCTTCTTGTGATCTTTAACTTTGGATAAAATACTTAAGTGGATGTATGTAGACTGGCATGGTCTCTATAACAAGAAAGACGAGTTCCTGTGTGGGCCACTTTACCCTGTAGATGTGTTGAGGCTAGAATAAAATCAATGGTAGACTCTTGGAGGCCCCTTCTTAAAGTAATCCCCTGCCAGCATTCTTTTGCATGATTTAATATGCCCAAGTTCCATTTATAAATAAGTTTATTTAGGGTTTCGCCGTACTCACTATTTATGAAGTGTGGGAGGGGATTACCATAGGTATCTATTACTCCACATACCCATGTCCCATTAAATTTACAAAGATGAGTGTTAAAATCCCCCACCCATAAGAGATTAATACTAGCCCTTCTTTTAGCAGTGATACGTTTCTCAATCTCTGTCTCTAAGGCGGTGGGCACATCTTTCATATTCCTCCCAAAATCATTATTATAATAGTTGATAATTAACCAAGTGTCTTGTTTTGTACTATCAAACTAGAAAATCTGGAAATTACTATGTATGGGGCCAACCTGCTTTACTTTAAAAGGTATAGTATTTGAAACTAATGTTTGGAGGCCCCCTTCGCCTGTCCCGTAGATGTTGAAATTGCCGGGGAGTGAAAGGTACGAAACCCCGTAAAGAAAACTGGGTCTTTAGACCAAGTCTCCTGGAAGGCTATTATCTCCATAGATTGCCACTCATTTAGCCAGCTTGAATTCCCTATTTTCGAGGCTATGCTTGCCACATTCCAGGATATCATAGAAGTACTGGCTCCCTCTAGATCAATCATGCAGGATAAAGAACTATGCTCCTGAATGCTGGGCGAAGGAGTTACATCTACAGGGACATTCTTGTGGGCATGTGTAGTACATGGACTTAATGGTACACTGACCTCTACTGGGGCAATAGTAGCTGCCTTTTCTAGTTGTGACGAAAACGTTTCATCTGTCAGAGTTACGGCTATGGAAACGTTCTCAAGAGGTGGTATGCTAAATAGTCTCGTCCGTGAAGTGACCTCTACAGATTCATAGTAGCTACCTTTACAGATTGTGACGGGGAGATTGAAGTCAGTCAGTTGCAGGCTTCCACATTCGAAAGGACGTCAAATCTATTGTGCAATCTGATCTCACCATTAATAATAGGACACACATTTTCTCTCACACTAGGAAGTGGTAGCGCTATTCTGGGCCTGTAGTCTCTTCTCAGTAGTACACCGTGGCCATTGTAAAAGTATACCAGCGGTAGAAGTGTTAACTGGGACTTCTTTGGGGGGAAACTATGAAGATTGTTAAAGAGCATATGCCCCGTGTAAGCATTCTTAAAGATCACAACTACACAATCACCAGAAAAAGATTTCCTTAAACCGCCCACCCATTCAGTTCTCCTGGCCATGATGTTTTCATTGGTCAGCTGATGCTTCCCCCTCTCTGTAACAATCACATTATTTAATAACCAATGGAGATATTTATCCATTAATTGTCCTGTGGGTTCGCTCTGATCTTCTCGGAAGGGGGCGACGTTAGCCAAAATCAGAACCAGTGGGTAGCTGCAGGTCGAAAGGGAAGGGTTTGTTGCTTATAATTGCCGAGTTCACCCAAAGTGTTCCCAGATGCACCTGCTGGGTTGTAGTACCCACTTTCTTCCCTATTGACTGAGTTGGGTAGTGCACTATGTTCCTTTCGCTCATCCCTTGGCAGTTCTGGGCGCCCACTGGCAAATTAGAGTTTGTATAAGCATTTGGGAGCTGTGCTGCAACACTAAAGGTATCATCTGGAAGCGTGGACGTCGTGCACAGGATTATTGGAAGAACAGTCACCCCCCCCTGCTTCTTTTGACTGTGTTGGGCCTCTAGTTAGAGATGCTTCCGGGGGGGTGGTTGTTTGTCAAGAATGCCTGGGCAAGCAGTGAATGGTTTTGAGTCTCTAACTCAGCCAGGCGCCATTCAATTTGGATCAATTTGGCTAAAATAGGGAGCATTGTGTTTTTTAACCTTATAGTCACTTCTGACCAGAGAAAGTCATCTGGGTCCAATTGGCTCGCTGCAATGTTAGGAGGCTTCAAAGATACCCATGCCTTGAGGTTAGTTGGAGATCCCCCCATGGCTGAGGACCTTTAGCTTTAGGTGCACGAGTGGTTTTGGGGTGTTTGGTTTTACCTTTGGTAACAGCACCTCCTGCTCTAGTGCGTTTAGCTGGTGGATTTGGCGAAGGGTCCCTTGAAGAAACACTCAGGGGTGAAAGATCATTCCCCCTCTTTGGTGTGATTTCCTTATTGAGATTGGGGGGGAGGATCTGGTATGGATTTGTGCCAAGACTGATGTAGTTGTTGGGGGGGTGAAAGCTCCTTCAGAGGGGGTTCATTAAGAGATCCTATAGGCAACTCCAGGATAGATGGTGTCCGGTCCATGGATAAGCGCCTTTCGGTTAGCCCTATCTAGTGCGAGAGGACGCTGGCTGCTCTTACTAAGGAGTCCAATGTAGCTATAACCCTCCCCCCGTTTTTATCCTTTTGTCCCTTTTTTTCAGCCATGTATGTAACTTAGAGTAAACAAATATAGAGAGAGGTAAACTAGGAGAAAAATAACAATACCGTAATTATATTGTAGATCTAAGGGAGAAGGCCAAGCCCAGCCTCCACCGGCTTCGCCAGGCGTGCCCACTTGCATCCTGCGGAGCCGGATAACAGCTTTTAATTTATGGGCCTCCAGGCACAGGAACCAGCAGCGAGAGGCAGGAAGCAACGTGGACGATGCAGGGGAGCCTGGGGGTGTAGTCCCTCACCCTTCGGCTCAGCTCTTACCCCAGTAATCAGCAACTCGAATGAAAAACAATAAGGGGAGTGGAAGGAGTGCAAATTCGTGGCCCCTCCCTGCAAAAGCAAATATTCACATTTTGCCACCTACTTGAAGTAGGTGGTAACCCATTCGTAAATGGGAAGGGATCCCTTTGAAACCTCTTCCCCTTTTTGAATGTTTGAAAAAGCATTTTTTAAGAGCAGGCAGTGGTCCCACCGACCACTATTGATTGTTAAAAAAATTAAAAGAAAACTTTTCACTGTCTGGATTAAAAAAAAAACATTGTTTTATTGAAAAGCAATCACAGACTTGGTGGTCTGTGGATACAAGGAGGCCACCATCCCTATGATTTTTGCGATTCCAAGTGGGTAGCAAACCAAGACCTTCTTCATGAATATTAATAAGGTAGGTCCATTTACGACCCATTAGCACTCGCAATATGTGTGAAACACACATTTGTACATGGGTGTTTGCGATTACCAAATACCAAATAGCGAATCGCAAAAAATCGCTCTTTGGTGATCTCAAAGCCTTCCCTACATACAACTTGTCTATTAGTTATTTGCCAGGCTACAAACCAGCAAACCTGCCATCGGATTTTTATTTTCCATTCTTTTCATTGGCACAGCTATATTTCCTTAAAAGTAACCCAGTATTTTGAACAAGTTTATTCTTTACTCATAAGCGCATGCATGATTAGCTATTATTGAAAAATAGTGCTACTTTGTTAGGGTCTAAAGTACTGCCAGAGTTCATAAAATCTACTTCAGAACTTCCTATAAAACCTAAGGCCATTTAGTAAATATAATAAAAACGATTGTGCTGCAGGATGCACCATTTGTCCCTCATTTTACACATTTTTCATGGGTGGAGTATCTTTCTCGGGTAGCCTGAGGGTTGTGAGGAAATATAAATTTTATGGTCAAGTAATGTTCCCTAGCGTGTACCCCACCGTCTCCATGTACCAGCTTAAAGTGCATGTAACTTCCCTCCTGTGCCAGCTTTGAAGACGCAAATACATTTGCGTCCACCGTTAACATGTCCTCTTTCAGACCCACCCTGAATGGGTTGAATATTCCGTTTCCAAGTATGCCTTGCCAACGTCTTTTTATGGTGTACTCTACACGTTTTTCAGCTCTGGCACACTAGGCCCTGAATTCTGCCATCGAGCCTTTTTCCTCTGCTTTCTGACTCTGAAAGCCTCAGCCCAGGCAGCCTCTGTACTCATGACCTCTGTCCTACTCTCTGTGCGGCCCATGGCGCTTAGCTCAGCCTGCTGCCTGCCAAGACTGTATTCAACCTTCGAATTATCTGTTCCGCTCCTCGAAACTGCATTCCTGCCTACTAGTTTAAGTAAACATTCCCCCAGCTGAAAGGCGAAAGGCCCGGCCTCACTGTCTCCATGCAAGTAATTCATAGTCTCTGTTACCATGGAAGGCCCATGCCCCTCGCATCCCGTGCAGACACTTAGGCGCTTATACACGCACTCACAGTCAGTATAGAATAGCTTCTGCCCCAGAGACCTTTCCCTCTAGATAGTATGGTTCCCAAACATCAGATATCAGATATGATAGAAGTACGAGTTGATCTGACATGCCAGACTTCTGTCTCTTTTCCGCCAGTGTAAATGTCAAGTCCCCTGCACCCGTCTGTTTCACGTCAATCATACGTCATACAACTGCGCGCGCACCCATGCTTCAGATTTCTGCTGACATTACAAAATTCTGCTTTGTTGCCACCCACTGTGACACCTATCTGTGACGTTTCTAGTTCACACCTCCATGTGCACGCCCAGTTCACGCCTTCTAATTACGTACCACTATCACGTGGATGCTGTTATCTTGTTTCTCTCAGCTGTTACGCCTACTGCATAGGTTTCTGTAATGCAAGTCAAGTATATAAGCTATGTATTGTCAATAAAATATTGCTCTATCCCTTCCTGAACCCCTGTGGTTGCAGGAACATGATATCCAGGTCATGACCATTCCTTTTTAAGGAATAAAACCCCTAAGAACTCTAACACCACGGACTCTGCCTCTTTATTTCCGATTGAGTTATTATTGATTAAGTACTTACCTGCATAGAAATTAAGACGGTAAATCAAATATTTACCACAGAATTTTGGCGCCCGAATAGGGACCCCACCCCACGCGCCGGTTGGTGCGTTGCAAGCTCTGTCCCCTGCCATCAGTTAGACGGAAACTACGCGTACTGGCAGGATTTCCTGTATCTCCCTCTGGCCCACGGAGGTGACGAAGACTGCGATCAGCACCCAGACGAGGCGGTGAGGAGTGCGGAGGATCCCGACCAGAGCCTAGCCGAAAGAAGCAAGGTCCGAGGTGTCAAGAGGCCCACCAGTTTCCGAAGTATCCACGTGTCGAGTCGAGTCGAGTCCAGTCCGGTCCAGTCGAGTTTTCCGAGGCCTTCAGTTTCCGTGCTTCCCGGTGAGTACCATTGCTGGGACGTATCAAGACGGGTTTGGGTACACAAACACGGTCTGCACTGTTTTAGACAGTGTATCTGTACTGTTTAGCAGTATATCCGTTATTTCAAGTTTCTGCACTGTTTTAGACAGTGTATCTGTACTGTTTAGCAGTATATCCGTTATTTCAAGTTTCTGCACTGTTTTAGACAGTGTATCTGTACTGTTTAGCAGTATATCCGTTATTTCAAGTTTCTGCACTGTCTTTAGACAGTGTATCTGTACTGTTTAGCAGTACATCCGATATAGGGGGTAGTCATATATGTTTCAAATGTTTTCCATGTGATAAATGTCGTGGTATGAGTGTGACTGTTTTTAATGTGCATTATTGTGTTCTTGTGTAATTAGCTGTATTCAGTATTAAGTAGCAAGGATTGAGCATTCAGTATTAAGTAAACAAGATGCCGTTTTTCAAAAAGTTAAAACAGATAGGAACTAGGAAAGGGATACTAGAGGAAGAAATTCCTATCCCCCCTAGAGACACTCCTGGAAATTTTATGTACCACAAGCATGGCTTAGATGCCATATTGTACCTAGATTTATGGGCCGATTATACTAAGCATCTAGACGAAAGACATAGATGGCCTGTTACCGGAACATGGGATGCCGAGTGCATCATGAAAGTAGAAGAAGCACTATGGAAAAAGAAAGCCAGACGATCTCAGAAAGACGCCATAGAATTTTGGCGTAAAGAATCACATAAGCGTGCTGAAAAAGCACTCCGTAGAGAAGACAGGCCTGAGACAGAACAGGATGAAATAGAGGCACTCAACAAGTGGGGTCAAAATATATCCAAAGGAAAACATGATAAAGGGGGTTGCATAGCCAGTATGTACAAGAGAATAAGAAAAGCAGTGATAGAAATACACGAAAAAGAGAAAGAAAAAGCTTCCTCCGAGGAGGAGGAAGAATCTGAAGAACAAGAAAAGACTACAGACATGATAGCGTATGTAGGTAAGGGAACTTACCTTAGGAAAGGTATTCGTCCGGAAAGCAAGAGAGTTTTTCTCTCTGGCATAACAAAACCGAATTCTCCGGAACATCAGTTCCAAGAGACTGATAAAAGGCTTCGAGAACGAATGGGGTACCATGTACTCAATTCTATGGATGAACAAGAACTAGCCCGGTCAGCAGTACTATGGGCCGATAATCCGAACATATATAATGATGACACAGTAGCACAGACATTCCTGAACCTCTCCCCAGACGAACAGAAATTAGCAGGTGTATACATGATTCAGCACCTCCTCACGTTATACAGAAACCAACATTCTGATCCAGGTCCCTTACACGATACATTAGAAGCATTACTCATGGACAGATGGAGAGGTTTAAGTACCAAGTTAATACAAATAATTCTAGAACAACGACATAGATATAACGCTTTCTTAAGTACAGAATATGTTCCCGCTCCGCCCCCAGAAAGAAAAATGTATCATATGGAGCGTCTGCATGGCATTGACAGTCAGAACCCCTTACGAGAAGTGCATCCAGTTATGGGTACCGATAATAACCTGAAACGTGTGTATGTACACACGCCTCTGACCAAGTTAGAATTACTGGAAATGAAGAAACTAGTACCCTGTCATGATAAAGACCCTGCAGGTTTTCACAGAGAACTTAAAGATATGTTACTGATGGGAGATTATGTAGAGAAAGAAAGTGTAGCAAACTCTAAGGGCGTAGATAATCCCTAGAACATAATCCAAACAGAATAATAGACCCTCCAACACATTCAAATAACTGTGTGCTGAAACAGTAATTTATACAAAAATTCTTCAATTTATTTGTTTTGTTTTTAGTATATTTTGTTTGTTATTTTTATCCTTTGTATAAATTTCATTTACTTATTTAGTTCATTGTTCACATTTAAAAAGAACCTTGATATATAATACATAATATTCAAACATAAGCAAAAATTTGATTATTTACAACTAAAGACGTACAAAGACAATAGGTGAGAACAGAAAAAATTATTACATAACCACAATTACAAAAGCAAATTAACCCAGTGATATACGAGATATTCAGTCGTTGGAATGATTGATGAAGGCAATGCGGTTGAATGGAACTACGCGCGTTTCGGCCCAAGGCCTTCGTCAGGTGACGAACAGAAATTAGCAGGTGTATACATGATTCAGCACCTCCTCACGTTATACAGAAACCAACATTCTGATCCAGGTCCCTTACACGATACATTAGAAGCATTACTCATGGACAGATGGCGAGGTTTAAGTACCAAGTTAATACAAATAATTCTAGAACAACGACATAGATATAACGCTTTCTTAAGTACAGAATATGTTCCCGCTCCGCCCCCAGAAAGAAAAATGTATCATATGGAGCGTCTGCATGGCATTGACAGTCAGAACCCCTTACGAGAAGTGCATCCAGTTATGGGTACCGATAATAACCTGAAACGTGTGTATGTACACACGCCTCTGACCAAGTTAGAATTACTGGAAATGAAGAAACTAGTACCCTGTCATGATAAAGACCCTGCAGGTTTTCACAGAGAACTTAAAGATATGTTACTGATGGGAGATTATACATATGAAGATATCATGAAAATGTTAAAGGTACTGCTGCCCACGGGCATCTACGAGAAACTCAAGGAAAAGGAATGGGAGGTAGGAGATAAAAAGATTGTATGGGCAGAAATAGAGGACGAGGAAGAAAAACGTACCCCAGGGCTAGGCCTTGGGGAGAAAACTAAAGCATTACCAGGTTTGATAGTACAGGTTCTGCCTAGATTACTGACAACTAGAAAGGAAGATTGGGACGCAATTTCGGCCTGTAAACAGAAGCCAGATGAAGATACGAGTGACTTTTATTCAAGATTCGAGAAATGTTTCATTATTAATAGTGGTCTTAAACCAAGTAGCGAGTCGTACCCGCATCTTTTTGTATCAAAGTTAGTCGAAAATTCCCTGTTAGCAGTTAAAAACCGTGTATACAAGGTTGAGAGTACATGGCAAGCAAATACGCCATCACAGATGTTACAAATGTTACAATATCATCAGAACAGAATCAGAGAAGAACAGGATCATGAACAGAAACGCATGAAAGACACGAAAATGAAAATGTTAGTAGCCCAATCAGTTCCAGCCGACAGCCAGAGAAAGGGTACGACCCAGACAGGTCACGCCGCAGCTCCCGTTAAAGGGACATGCAACTATTGTAAGCAGCCGGGTCACTACGTACATGAATGCCCAGTCCTGAAACATAATATAGAAACAGGTAAAACTAAGGAAAGACCGCATCCGCCTAGACAAGACCAGGTCCAGCAACAGACTTTACAGAAGACACAGCCTACGCATGTGTCATCTCATACAGTACAGACAGTAGCGGTACCACAGCCACAGCCCATTGCCGCGACTCAGCAAGTTTCACGACAGATGTACCAGTATGCCCAATCTGCTTACCCCGATTATCCACGATACACATGAAACAGCCTGGAGAGGGAAGTTGGCTTGCCTCTTATTGAGATTCCTGTAGATCAAGAAGGTCCTTATGTACACAGTCAAGTATTGGGAAAAGACAGAAAGTTTTTAATTGACACAGGGGCAAGCCGCACAACAATCAGTCATGATGAAGTTCCAGGGGCACCCCTCTCAGGCTCACAGAATGTTTCCCTTGGTTTTTCAGGACAGCCTATTGTAAATGAGGTATCAGAACCAGTTCCCCTGGCTGTGGGTCCATTATCGCGTGTTACAGACCTATTACTTACAAAATCATGTCCAGAAAATCTGTTAGGAATAAAGACATTGAAAGCTCTAGGAGCAGTGATATGTTGTTCTCCGGAAGGAGTTAGACTCTTTCTGCGAGATTTCAAGGGTCACTATGTATTACGAGAATTGGATATCAGATTGAAAAATGTACCAGATCACCTGTGGGCACAAGGCCCAACCGATGTAGGCTGCATGCATATTACTCCATACCGTGTTACACTGAAACCAGGTGTTGTTTTACCGAGAATCAGACAATACAAGTTACCGCCTGATGCTGTAGTGGCTTTACTGAAAATCATTGAAGAGCTTATTGCCCAAGGAGTGGTTGTAGAGACCGACTCCAATATCTGTAATTCCCCTATCATTCCGATTCTTAAACGTACTGATCCCAATGCACCGCCAGTATACCGGCTGGTGATTGATTTACGAGAACTGAATAAATGCATAGTTCCACAGTACCCTGTGGTTCCCGATATCTCTTCCCTATTGACTGCTATTGATTCAGAAGCAACGTTCTTTACGGTAATTGACCTCAAGAACGCCTTCTTTAGTGTGCCTATTGATCCAGAGAGTCAATATCTATTCGGATTCAGTTTAAATGGACGAAGTTTCAAATTTTCACGCGCACCTCAAGGATTCACAGAAAGCCCCAGCATCTATAGTCAAGCACTGAAAAGACAACTAGATTGTATTCACATGCCAGTTAATACCGCCTTACTGCAATACGTCGATGATCTGTTGATCACCGCACGAAGTGAACCCGAATGTGAACAAGCATCACTGACAGTTTTACATTTTCTGGCCGACAAGGGACACAAGGTGTCTCCTTCGAAGCTACAATTCTGTGTTCAGCAAGTTGTGTACTTGGGTCACTTGCTGTCCAAAGTGGGGAGACAGCTCACTCCTAATCGCATCCAGTTAATTGTAAATATGCCACAACCCCAGACACAAAAGGAAGTGCGGGCCTTTATAGGCCTCACCTCGTACTGTAGACAATGGATTCCTCAGTATGCATTTCTAGCTAAACCACTCATTCAGTTGACAACGCAGGAGGCAGCAACTTCGACTGCCCTTCCGTGGACTCAAGAACACACACACGCCTTTGAAGAATTAAAAAAAGCTTTATGTCAAGCACCAGTTTTAGCGACACCATGTTACAGCAAACCTTTTACACTTTTTGTTACAGAACGTGATGGTACAGCGTTGTCTGTCCTCACTCAAGATCAAGCAGGTTCACATAAGCCTTGCGCTTATTTTTCAAGTACATTGGATTCAGTAGCCCAGGCACTCCCTGCGTGCTTAAAGTCAGTAGCAGCAACAGCACTAGCAATCAGACAGAGCGACTCAATTGTTTTAGGACATCAATTAACAGTACAAGTTCCACATTCTGTAGAGGTTCTTTTAAACAGAACCCAGACTCAACACTTAACTATAGCACGACTGACAGGTTATGAATTAACACTATTCCAGCCACACATAGAAATCAGACGCTGTAGCATTCTGAACCCCGCTACATTATTACCTTCAATAATGACAGATCCAGCCCCGCATGATTGTATAGAGATCATTAATGCAGTAACAAAACCCAGACGAGACTTAACAGATGTTCCATTGACAAATCCAGACCTGACACTTTATGTGGATGGTTCATGTATGAGAACAAGTACAGGAGAATTAGTGGCCGCATATGCAGTGACCACTGAAACTGAAGTCAAAGAAACATATCGTATTGATACATTGTCTGCTCAAGCGGCAGAGCTCATTGCTCTGACCCGAGCCTGTATACTAGCCAAGAACAGAAATGTTAACATATACACAGATTCCCGTTATGCGTTCGGAGTCGTACACGACTTCGGAATGTTGTGGCAAGAACGAGGTTTCTTGACCTCTCACGGTGCCAAGATCCAACACGGTCCCCTCATTCAAGCACTGTTAGAAGCCATACATCTGCCTTCAGGCATATCCGTCATGAAGTGTAAAGCACATACTAAAGTTACAGATTCTGTTTCCCAGGGTAACGACCTGGCAGACCAGACAGCAAAACATACAGCACTGACTCACACTCAGACAACTGACGTGACAAAGACAATAGTACCGACACATTGTATGACAGTTAGGGATCCCGCCCTAGATGTAATCGATATTCAGACACATGCTACTGCAGATGAAATAAAGAAATGGACCGAACTAGGAGGGGTCCAGACAGATCAAGGATGGATGACGAAGGGAAAATCTACATGGTTTCTCCCCGACTCTATGGTTCAAGTTATAATCAATACAGCACATAGTCCAGCACATCTAGGAGAGAAAGCGATGTTAGACAGTTTACAGAATCTCTGGTATAACAAACACTTACGAGCAGCAGCAAAACAGAAAGTGCGTACTTGCATGATCTGTTGTCAGTTCAATCCAGGTAAAAGCGTCCCTGTAGAGCAAGGTGGATTTCATCCTCCCGATCACCCTTTTGAAGTCCTCCAGATGGATTATATCCAGATGGACCGTTGTCGAGGATTCAAATATGTTCTCGTAATTGTTTGTGCACTTTCCCGTTGGACCGAAGCATATCCAGTCCCAGATTACACTGCTCCGACCACTGCCAGGCAGCTGGTTCGTGAATTTTTCCCACGGTACGGCTTGCCTCGTGTCGTGTACTCAGATAACGGACAGCCATTCTCATCCGAATTAATGAAGCAGGTTTCCCTTCTGCTAGGGTATCAGTGGAGATTCCATTGTGTCCGACACCCCGAAGCCGCAGGCCTTGTAGAGAGGCATAACCAGACATTAAAGACCCGTCTTGCTAAAGTTTGTAAAGAAAAAGGGGTCGACTGGATAGTCGCCCTGCCAGTTGCATTGTTCTACATGAGGATGGTCGCCCACTCGCGATCAGGACTATCCCCGTATGAAGTGGTCTTTGGCAGACCACCGAATATGTGGGGGACGCCCATACCGAAGAAAATTACCGATGTTGACTGTAATATGCTGACAGATTACCTTGCCTCCTTGATGTCTGCACTCCAATCATGTCATTCACAGGTTGCCGCAGCCTTTCCTGACAACACAGATGTAAAGCCGCATGATGTCCGTCCAGGAGACCTGATCCTAGTTAGGAACTTCGACAGGAAAAGTCCGCTGGAACCCCGCTGGAAAGAGCCGAAGACCGTCCTTCTCACAACGAGGACCGCTATAAAAATCGAAGGGAGAAAGGGGTGGATCCACATAAGCCATGTAAAAAAATGCAATGAACTAATGCCAGGAAAAGACTCGTCCACCCCTTCCAAAGACTGTATTGAATCTAGTGACTTTAAAATTCCGAAACAAGAGAAAACTCCCCAAGAGGAGTATAAACTGAAACTCCGATCTAGCAAGTCAGACAGTTTAATTGTTTAAGTCCTCCCCTAGGTGAATCGGTTAAATAGTTTCTGACATGTATCCCCTAGATCGAGATAGAGAGAGAGAGAGACAACTCAAGAAGCGTACATATTGTAAATCACTCCGTAGTCACTGTATAGTGACATTATTGATTATGTTTTTTCTAAGCCTTCTGATTATTGTTGCCAGTATATTGCTTTCTATATATTATCCTATTTTCAAGCATGAACAATCTGCTTATAATGACACTGCTGAACATTCCTTTAGTGAATTACCTCCTCATGAACTTTCTTACAGACTTGCGCTGCGCAACAACACATTCATTAGTATGTTACATCACTCCCATCAGACTCACAACGCTACAAACTGCTGGATATGTGGCCGACTCCCTCCCTACCAGAAATACAAGGGAGTTCTGCCCCTCTTTCCGTACCCGTTCACACACAATGGCTCCTGTGGTGCCTGGTTTAGAATAATTAATTCCGTAGATCCTGATATTGCTGTTTTTAAAGGGAGCTGGGTTTGGGGAAACTTGAACTTAGTTCTGCTTAATGCCTGTTATCCAGACAAGAAGGGACTTCCCATTAGAATAGGAACTGATCTAGAAAATGAAGTATATGGATTAGGTAATTATACAATTAACCTTATGATTCTTACTGTTGAATCAGAAGCCGCTTCAGTTCCCCCTGCTATGTCAGTATTACCAGTCACAGGTGAATTATGTGTCAGTAAGAAGGGTTCAGTACACTTAGGTCATAGCAAATGTACTACTGTGGTCGAATTCAGTGATCAAGGTAAATCTTCTTTTAAAGCTACTCGTCATTCCTACTTTGTTTGTGGTCATACCGCATACATACGCTTACCTCCAGATTGGGATGGTACCTGTTACATTGCATTCCTTCTGCCACCTGTTTTTCTAGCTCCTCCTGATTATCACAGAAACACAAATCTAGTAAAGAATAGACTCCGAAGAGGTCTCCCGATTGTCGACTATACTGAAACGGCATGGGAGCAATACACAGATTTCAATAAAGGATTCTTTTTCTTCACAGGCCCCGTCCAAAATAGTAAGCTAATCCGCAGATTAACTAGAACACTTGAAGCAGTAGTGAATGAAACTGCCTCCGCCCTAGGTAACTTAACAGAGGAGCAGTCCGCTATGCGGATTGTTGTCCTTCAAAATCGTCTTGTTATTGACGTCATCTTGGCAGACAGAGGCGGAGCTTGTAAGGTCATCGGGTCAAGTTGCTGTGTTTTCATTCCAGAAAACGCGCCAACAGTATATCAAGCCATCACACGTCTTCATAAAATTGCAAATCTGATACATCAGAATCCAGGCACCTGGACTTGGTCCGGTTGGTTCTGGACAACGTTAACCGCTTGGGGATGGAAGATCCTATCCTTCCTAGGCATTGCTCTCGGCATAGTATTCAGTTGTTGTCTGTGCCTACAGTGTGGGCCAGCAATATGTGGACTGTGTGCCGCATCGTGCATTGAACATTCCAGTTTTTTCTCAAAACGTGAAAGAAAGAAAGATGAGCAAATGATGTTACAAGAACAGACTGATCGATTCATGAGGATCGATATATCATGAAGGGTCCGTAGGGAACAAGGAGGGAATGAGGAAATATAAATTTTATGGTCAAGTAATGTTCCCTAGCGTGTACCCCACCGTCTCCATGTACCAGCTTAAAGTGCATGTAACTTCCCTCCTGTGCCAGCTTTGAAGACGCAAATACATTTGCGTCCACCGTTAACATGTCCTCTTTCAGACCCACCCTGAATGGGTTGAATATTCCGTTTCCAAGTATGCCTTGCCAACGTCTTTTTATGGTGTACTCTACACGTTTTTCAGCTCTGGCACACTAGGCCCTGAATTCTGCCATCAAGCCTTTTTTCTCTGCTTTCTGACTCTGAAAGCCTCAGCCCAGGCAGCCTCTGTACTCATGACCTCTGTCCTACTCTCTGTGCGGCCCATGGCGCTTAGCTCAGCCTGCTGCCTGCCAAGACTGTATTCAACCTTCGAATTATCTGTTCCGCTCCTCGAAACTGCATTCCTGCCTACTAGTTTAAGTAAACATTCCCCCAGCTGAAAGGCGAAAGGCCCGGCCTCACTGTCTCCATGCAAGTAATTCATAGTCTCTGTTACCATGGAAGGCCCATGCCCCTCGCATCCCGTGCAGACACTTAGGCGCTTATACACGCACTCACAGTCAGTATAGAATAGCTTCTGCCCCAGAGACCTTTCCCTCTAGATCAGGGGTACTCATAGTACGGCCCGCGGGCCAGTGGCGGCCCGGCAAGCCTTCCCTGGCGGCCCGCGGACCTTGCACACATCATACCAGTGTTTGAATCATACCAGTGTTTGAATTGTTTTTTTAAAAAAGAGTGTCTGCAAACTAAGTTACAGCAGCGCGACTCCTAGACTCTGCTGCTCTGTGGGGGCCGGCCGGGGGATTCCTGCCATAGTTGGAGTGGAGCTGCAGGGGCAGAGGTGAACAACACAGCCTCACTTACATGCTAATGGTCTTTTAAAGACCTGTTAATGCGCTCGGTGCATCTGTGTGTGTGTGTGCGCTCCGAAGCTGTCTAAGCCCGGGCTGACACAGAGGCAGGGTGAGAAAAGAGGGAGAGGGAAAGAAAAGGAGACTAAGTGAGGAAGGGAAAGGTTGAACGGGTGAGGAATTAAGAGAGGGAAGGAGGGAAAGAGAGGGTGGAAGCAGGGTTCAAGTCAAGGTTCCACGCGGGTGGACAGCGTCCCCCCACTTATTTTACCGGGAGCTCGATAACTGGAGCACATGGAGCAGCACATTCACTATTTGGCCTCTCTGGGGTGAGATTGGAGCTCATTCAGAATGCTGCTCACGCACTGGCTTCTCTGATGCAATCGCATCTAAGGGGCGAGCAAGAGGAGGCAATGAATCTGAAGGTGCAAGCCACCTTTCATGACATCACTTCTTGTTGTGACGTCAGCGTCCCCCCACTTCTTTTTTTAGGACTTGTGCCCTGGGTGGAAGGGAAAGGGAGGGTAAGGGGGGGGAAAGGGAGTGACAGAGAGGGAGTGAGGGAGGGGAATGGAGATCGGGTGAGGGAGTGAGAGAGTGAAAGGGTAGGGGGGAAAGGGAGGGAGGAAGGGAAAGGGAGGGGGAGGGAAAGGGAGTGACAGTGAGGGAGGGAAAGGAAGACCGGGTGAGGGAGGGAAACGGAGACCGAGTGAGGGAGGGAAAGGGAGACAAAGTGAGGGAGGGAAAGGGAGTCACAGAGTGAGGGAGTAATGGAGTAAGAGAGTAAGGGAGGGAAAGGGAGACCGAGCGACGGAGGGAAAGGGAGACAGTGAAGGAGTGAGGGAGGGAAAGGGAGACGGAGAGAGGAAGGGAAAGGGAGACAGAGTGAGGGAGGGAAAGGGAGACAGAGTGAGGGAGTGAGAGAGGGAAATGGATGCAGGGAAAGGGAGGGAGGGTAAGGGATGGAGGGAAAGGGAGGGAGGGAAAGGGAGGGAGAGAAAGGGAGTGACAGAGTGAGGGAGTGAGGGAGGGAAAGGGAGACAGAGTGAGGGAGTGAGGTAGGGAAAGAGAGACAGAGTGAGGGCAGGAAAGGGAGACAGAGTGAATGAGGGAGTGAGAGAGGGAAAGGGAGGGAGAGAAAGGAAGGGAGGGAAAGGGAGTGAGAGAGGGAAAGGGAGGGAGGGAGGGAAAGGAAGGGAGTGACAGAGTGAGGGAGTGAGAGAGGGAAAGGGAGACAGAGTGAGGGAGTGAGAGAGGGAAAGGGAGACAGAGGGGGGGGACAGAGGGAGGGGGACAGAGCAAGGGAGAGTGAGAGGGAGGGAGGGAGACAGAGAGAGCAAGAGAGAGAGATGTATGTATGCCGGGTCTGGTGGCTCAGTGCATGAAGGTGTCCGCTGCAGGGACCAGTGATCAACCTCATGGTCAGTTTTTTTTTATTGCTCTAGCCCCGCCCCCTCCCCCACTGACCCCGCCCCCACTGGTGCGGCCCTCGGACACAATTCACAGTGTAAATTTGGCCCCCGAGAGAAAGTTTGTGAGTACCCATGCTCTAGATAGTATGGTTCCCAAACATCAGATATCAGATATGATAGAAGTACGAGTTGATCTGACATGCCAGACTTCTGTCTCTTTTCCGCCAGTGTAAATGTCAAGTCCCCTGCACCCGTCTGTTTCACGTCAATCATACGTCATACAACTGCGCGCGCACCCATGCTTCAGATTTCTGCTGACATTACAAAATTCTGCTTTGTTGCCACCCACTGTGACACCTATCTGTGACGTTTCTAGTTCACACCTCCATGTGCACGCCCAGTTCACGCCTTCTAATTACGTACCACTATCACGTGGATGCTGTTATCTTGTTTCTCTCAGCTGTTACGCCTACTGCATAGGTTTCTGTAATGCAAGTCAAGTATATAAGCTATGTATTGTCAATAAAATATTGCTCTATCCCTTCCTGAACCCCTGTGGTTGCAGGAACATGATATCCAGGTCATGACCATTCCTTTTTAAGGAATAAAACCCCTAAGAACTCTAACACCACGGACTCTGCCTCTTTATTTCCGATTGAGTTATTATTGATTAAGTACTTACCTGCATAGAAATTAAGACGGTAAATCAAATATTTACCACAGTTGCTCGGTGCAGTATGGCACTGGGTATGCCTATTTTCGTCACTTCTGCTTATGGTTCCTAGTCGCTTCATGCCTGATGTATGAATGTTTCTATCCTGAAACAGGGCAGAATCTGGATGTGCACTTAATGCACTTAAAGGCATCAAACATATGCACCGCTGAAGATCATAATGAGCATTACTTAGAAAGTGTTTTTTTCACACTTCCAGGCACTCAAAACGTACCCCTTACCAAGATTAGGAAATAAAGATGTCCTAGATGGCCTCTCTGTTGTGTGAAGTTTCATTATCCTATGTTACAGGTATATGTTCATGCACCTTTGTGGTGGGTTGTCACAGCCTCTTCATTATGTCACAGGTCCTGTCTGCAGTATACTAGTGGAGCGCTATGGCTGTCGGGTGACTGTCATCATAGGAGGCATCCTGGCCGGAGTGGGAATGGTGTCCAGCTCCTTTGCCCAGACCCTCATTCAGCTTTACGTGACTGCAGGTTTCATTGCAGGTAAGTTACTGCAGATATGCCCTACCCACAGCAGATTCAATACATACCCGGATAAACCCCTCTGTAAACAAATCACTGAGCAACCACGCTTCCAGTACTATGCATCGCTAGCTAGGACACTGTAGAGACACTCTACATCCATTTCTACTCCTCTGTGCGTATGTTAAATGTTAAATGTCGTATACTTGTAAAGCGCACAGCTGCCCCAGCAAAGGGGCGTCCCGGCGCTGCGGTGGGCCTCTTTCCTTGTAGGTATGTGTTATTGTACATGTGAGAGCTTGAGAACAGCAGAAGTGGTCATATTATCTTAGCGATGGAGAATAGGTGAGGTTTGGGAACAGGAAAAACTGCTCATCGTTACAATCACAGGCCATTTATTTCCTGTTCCGTATCTGTCTCTTTACAGAAATGCTGCCTACACACCAACGACCCTATGCAGGCAGCAACGTAGCAAAGATTCTATGGGCCCTGGTGCAAGCAAGCAAAGAACATGCCCCCCTTTGATTGCTATAGGGGTAGTAAAATACAGCAATTATAAGGGTACAATGGTATATTCAGGGCCAATGCACCTGCTGGCCTGTGGTAGCTAATGTCTGTACCCGGATCATGACTCAGTGCCCCACCTTGAAAAAGGGCCTAGGCTTTCAGCCTCTCAATGTGAAATACTTGTAGAAGGATCTATCAATGTAAATAGAAAACAATATAAAGATTTTTATGGGAAAATATAAAGAAGAGCAATAAAGGAACTACAAGCTACTCCCAAAAATAAGTTACACTTGTTAGTAAATCTATGTATGTAATTTACTCTTACACTTAAAGTAACTTTAATACTTTTGGCTGTTCACAAAATCAGAACACAATGTTACTGTAAAGTGTAGACTTAAATCTCTCCGTCCCCTATAAAAGAGGTGGAGCCAAACTTCTGAGTATAGGATACTACTAAAAAAACAGTAAGTACAGCACTACATAAGGCCAACCACTAGTACTGCAAAACCATCCAATAGAAAATATTTGAGGTAGGAAATTAAAATAAAACCCTATATGAAATAATGTTAAATTCAATTATTTAAAATGGTAAAAATAGTTAAACATATGAATAAACGATTGTGTTAATTTAAAACAAATAGCACATTTTTAATTTAGTTGTATAATATTTTAGAATACTTTTCCTTTGAAGCATTGATGTAACAATATATTTTATTACTATATATGTATATTAGAATTAATAAATCCTGCACATCACTTTTAAAAATTATTAATTCCTTTTTTTTTACTTCAAGTGTGATTTTTATTTAATGTAAACGTTAGCGAAATCATTTTCATTTATTATATTTACATTACCTATTTCATTCAAAATTAAGTTAATAGTAATGTCTTAATAGTAATGTCTACTTACATCAAGGGACGAGGCCGACATTCAGATTTTTCATTCCACATTCGTTTATTGTATGTGCATGGCTGGAGAATCAACACATTTCGGCTGTACTCAACATCCATGTTCACAATACACACCACCATTGAACCTCAGTCACCTAATACCCTAACCCCACCTCTCACAACAGTGCAACAAACGGTAAAGAAGGACCAACGTAATCACATTGTGGTCACCATCTTGGGACTTATTATTTTACAAAAATTCATTGGATTTCATGGTAAATATCTGCTTATTTCTTAATCGCCCTGATATCGCCATATAAGAACTTGAGATCAAGATTAATATATTGAATACAATCATCGTCAAATATACACAAGGGTATAGTTAAATTGATTAATCACCATATTTGAAAATGTGTCTTCTGTGCCATACATAGATCACAAATATTATATTCAATCAATTATCACCTGTTTAGGCTTTTACACTATAAATAAACTGGTCTTGAACATAAGATGACTAAAGTCCATGATCTAAATGCCCTGTACCTATGATGCAGGTTCTATCATGCCCACTATCTGTATGTGAACACCAGCCAATACGAACTGAAATCACTGGCATGTGCCATGAAAGCAAACACTACCAATGCGCTGCTTCTCAAATAATTTGATCACTAGAGACACAGTATACAACAATCAGTGTACACTCTATGATCTATCTTGTATATGTATATAACCCAAGTGGCCTAAATAACCACTATTATTCTGGTACATCTTTGTTGCGCACGCAATTCTAAAAGATAAAACAATGAAAATAAATTGAAAAGGGGAAAGGATTTAAACATTTTCTCATCTATAAAGTATCCATTAAATTCATTATGGTACTTTAACAGTGGCAGCTATTGCCGTGCTAGATAGTTGCTCACAATAATTATCCAAGAAAAGTATGCAGTTCTTCATTCGCATTCAGACTAAAGGGCTCCTTACAATCCAAATCCAATATAAATCTAGCTTCCAGTCTTCTAAGCTCATGTTCCCTTTTCCTCGCTTTGCACATTTTTACGGATTTGCACTATTCTTCAATAGAGATAATCTCCCTAATGCATTTTTCTCGAATGTCCTGCTATAGGGTAGGTCAGGTCATTGTTTCTGATAGCTTTGAAGTGTTGTAGAATTCTTTTGTGTGATGGCAATGTGGTACTGGGGAAGCTGGGATAATCATCTAGATTTTCTTACTCATCTCTAGAAGCCCAAAACCGGTCGACTGGACCTTTTTCCCTGTTTTAGAAGAATAAAGGGAAGATTTACAACAGCTTTGAACAACTTCACCATCAAATCCAAGTTAAACTCAAAGGACCACTGACTACGAACTGAAGTTTCAAGAATTTATTACAAAGCCAAAAATAGTTGAACATACAAACATCTCAGCAAGAGGTTCAGAAAATAAACTGGCACTAATACAAACATAATTCTACGCAAGATTCTCAGACGACTCAGAATAAAAAGCAAATTCAATTTGAGTAACATTAGGCAACCAAGAACAGTCCCAGCTTGAAGTTTGGACTGCATTTACAAAAAAGAAAAGAAAAGTGATTAGTCTGTTCCTGCACTATTCTAAGGTGACATCCCTACATAACATTCCCATCAGACAAGAGTAAAGGTGTCAGCGGTGAAGACTTCCAAAGAAGTACATTCACCTTCTTCAGGCAAAAAGTCTAACTGTCGAGCTCGTTCTAAGATGCTTCTTCTTACACCCCACTCTGCCCTAAGTTCCCCAAGACTCTCTCTCTACAGCTTTCTACATCCTGCTCTGTCTGTTCCCTGTCTTAAGATCTGCTCTCCACCCTCGGGAGCTGTCCCTAATACAAAATCCCAATGTATGGCACCTTTCCATCCAGCGTCCGTTGGGGTGTCCTTGGGTCCCAGGCACCTTCATCGCTAAATGTTGCACTCCCAAATTCTTTGGCAGCTTTTCTCCATTCGCGCCTACTATCCTAGCTCCTAAACAATGGACCCTTCTACCTAACGAGCCTTGTGGTCTTGCACCTGCAAGCTGAAATACATGGGAACATCTCTGCAAACATTCGAAGTTACAATTTAACAAGAGAGAAATTCTTTCCTTCTCGACTAAAGCTAACAAAAGAAAATACCGTTAGGCCTTTACTGGCTTCAGCATAGCTCAGGCCCTTGCACTTCAAATGTATTTCTAACACGACATAACATTACATTTTACTGCTTCAACACGTTAATTCTACTTTCAATGTGAATACAAGCTTTCGTTCTAAAGCCTACGTTTATTCACTCATTGATAAACATATATTTAAAAAGCATTTAATTAGTGATACAACATTTCACAGATGATTTCATCCTTGTATTAGGCAACACTGCATTTATATTAAACTCTACATTAGTCTCTGGTTAATAAACTCATCCATATATATTGTGCTGATTCTCAGCCTAACGTTATAAGTCTAAACTACATTAGTAGACCCTCTGAATATGTGGGGGCTGACTACTCGGGATTATGGTGTACCCCTAAAAATTTCAAAATAACATGGCGCTCCTTCAGTACTAACCACGTAAGTCTTCAGGAAAGCACTTATTAACATGTATGCAGTAAAGACACTCTTGAATTTCAATCTTCCCCTAACACTAATCTTTTTCTTAGTGGGTGTATCAGTGGAGGTGATGTTCACACCATTTATCTAAAATCAATAGAGGGATGAGGAGATATGTTTAATAGGATCCTACACCAACCCTTCTCATGGCGTATTTAAATAAACTAGTCAATGGGGTAGTCAATGGGGTAGTTCCTCTTATTGGGTTAGTTCAACCCTGTGTATTAGCGAATCATTGGCATGCTTCTTCAAAGGGCACTCCTCTGCAAGCCGGCGCTGCGATGCCTGACGGGCCTAGAGGCTTTTTGTCGGAGATCTTTTTGATCTTTAAATGCTGTATGATGCATTCATGTGAGAAGTGTGAGAAGTACATAGGATGCTGAAAAATGTGTTTAAAAGAGTCTAAGAGAACCTGAAGGATTATTTAATTAATTATTATGCGGATGGTCTCTTGACACAGTAAAAACAAGGTGCTATCTTAGGATCACCATGGGTCTTAAAAGCTAATAAGTGGGAAATGTGATGTGGTCAACCTGTTTCATGCCTTGTTTGCCTGGAGGGTTAATTGGCCATTAATCAGGACCTAGGGTTAAATCCTACCCTATTTGTAAAAATGTGTAGGCCCTAACTGTGGTCATAGGTGCCTGCTCAAGTATCCAATAGGTGCCTACACAAGTATCCAATAGTTCACCTGTGTTGATGCCGTGGGGTAGATTCCACCTAAAAAGGGAAAAAGAGGAATGTGTGTGAGAGTCAAGCAAGAATGAGCCTGGGATTTTCCTTATGCCATGGTCATAATATTGTTTGCAATCATTAATAGTATTTCAGCTCCGTTGTCTCGATATTCATGTCCGGACAGGGCAAGTTTCAGATGGTACAGACTGAATGTCTGTATTTCACTTTTGTTAAAACAATGATATTAAAACGCCAACAAATATAATCTTTTGCCTCAAAGTACCATGTGCTGGTGAAGGAGTACATCATAACAGTGATGAAACTTAGGGTGACAGCTATATATACCGTTGTTAAGCTTGTAGTAATAAAAAAAAACATTTCATTGTGAATGCCCCTCCAGACCTTTCCAGAGATTCAGAGTAGAAATGCTCCTTAGGTCTGGCATAGGTCCTCAAATAAACTTCGGGAGAAAACTGGTGTAGACCAGACATTGAAGTAAGACATTGCAGGAGAGGTAGTAACAAGCTATAGAAGTACTACATGGTTAATAGTTGTATAATATTAAAAAGATATAGGCATACAAAATCTCGTCGTTTAGCACTTTCGTGATCAGATGCGGGAGAGTTTCGCTTGACTTAACCTCCTCTGGCAGGCTGTAGTTAATGGCTGGCGTGGGTGGGGAGGAACTTTCACCACTCTATATATTTCTCTGACCTCTCACATGCATGCATCATACAGCATCTAAGGATCAAACAGAACTTACAAAGAGCCCCTAGGCCCATCAGGCATTGCAGCGCCAGCTTGACCAGGAGCGCCCTTTGATGAAGCATGACACTTCTATAGGGTGTGTGAGGACTCCATGATCTGTCCACCCAGATCCTCTGTGACTCTGGTGACCAGACCAATGATTCCCCAATCCACAGGGTTGAACGAACCCAATAAGAGGAACTACCCCATAGACTAGTTTGTTCAATCCATTTAGAAATGCCTTGCATTCGTTACATTTGGTGAAGCTCCCAGGGGGAGTTAACCAGAGCCATTACCGCCTGTGGTTACTGTTACTTCTCACCACCTGGTCTCTCATAGACTTGGCACGTCTAAAATGAATTAAAGGCATTTAGACACTTCCTGGCCAGTGCTTAATTTGAGCCGGTGGTTTCCGGTGCTTGACACCAAAAATTAATTTTCAACACCAGCACTTATGACAGGCTGCCACATGTTGGTGCTGTTTGTCTTATTTAGAGATTAGCACAATAACAGTTGTTTATTAGTTCAATATAAATTAAAAATTACTAATACTTGTCGCCCAAGCAATTCTTATAGCTTTGACGGCCTGGAATAGTATAAAATATCACACTTAAAGATGTATGATGGTTGGTAGTTGTGTAACTGGCAGAGCTGGTAAGGGCAATTGGTGGTGCAAGCAGCAGTAGGCTCCTGACAAGGGCCTTGGCACTTATGTTTTTTACAAATTAAGCACTGCTCCTAGCCACTTACTGGATCACTCCTAATCAAATGCCAGTGTTTAGTTAGCGCACCCCTCGCCTTTCTATTTTGTGTATTATATGTTGTGATAAACCTATGTCTGTTGCTTCCCCTTTTCCTCTCTTTAATACCGAAAATATAGTTTTCTCTCTTACAGCTCCTCTCCCTAGTGGATGTGGTCATTACAATCTCTTCAGTATAATCTCTCTCCTTGAATCTATTTTTCATCTCTTGTTCAATCGGCTGATTCTTTGCTTCAGTCCATGCAAATTCTTCTAGCCCTGTATTATTCCACAAAGGGTATGCTTTTGATAAAGTGTGCCGTGCTTTTTGACTGAACTGCATAGCCTTGTTAACGATACAAGACAACATTGAATCTCACAAGTTCTTATACAGTGATATGTTGGTAATTAAGGAATGGGCATATATTTACCATGAAATCCATTGCATTCTTGTAAAGTAATATGTTCCAAGATGGCAACCACATTTTGATTACATCGGCCCTTCGTTGCTATTTGTAGCACTGTTATGAGAGGTGGGGTTGAAGGTATATAGTGACTCAGTTTCCATGGCATCTTCTTTCGTTAACAAGATGTTGATTCCCAGCCATGCAGGATGTCAATCAGAGGGATGTATGACATTACAACGCAAGCTTTTACCACGCATGCTGTTACAACGCAGTTTTTACAACGCATGCTGTTACAACGCATAGCACTTTGGGGTGCTGGATAGTGAATAGTTTAATTTGCTATTCCAACTCCAGTCCCCGTGGATAGTAGGGAAGGTGTTGGATAGTAAATTAAAACTATTCCCTATCCTAGAGCGCCCCCCAGTGCAATGCGTTGTAATGGTTTTCGTTGTAAAACCTGCGTTGTAAAAGCACTGCGTTGTAAAAGTTTTGTTGTAAAGGATGTTTCCCCAATCAGAGGCTTTGATTTCACAAACATGAAGCATCTTTCCGATTAAACTAGTATTCTGAAGAAATGATCCAGGTTGTTTTGTGTAGCGGGTTATAATGAATAAAACAGTGACACCTCTTTCTGGTAATGGCATAGTGGAATGTTTATAATAAATATATAGACATGCAACCAGATACTATTAATCATCACCTCTACTACTTTTCTTTTCTTTAAATCTTGTTTTTCTTCTTACATTTACTTTTCTTTCTCTGACTGTGAAATTAGAGAATTTTGTAAAGTGAACTCTCTGACAATGGTGCTGGGTGAAGCATGTAAAATGAAAGACTGTAAAGGCTTTTTTTCTAAGACAACATTTAAATAATTAATTGCACAAATATTTAAAATATATTTCAGTAGTTTTGAAAGCACATTTTCGTAATTCTGTGTGATGAAAAAAACATTTTTACAGCATGAGAGTAAATCAGAACACCTTACTTGGTGATGTGCAAATGGTAAATATTTTTGCTAAAACCCAATTTCCAAAGGTTGTTTATGCGCTATACAGCTTTATCAATAAATCTGCATGTTAGTGGTAAAAGGTGTGGAAATGTGCTGTCTGTAAATGGCAGTGCACTACCAAATCACGCTTTAGTAATATATTTATTAAAAGTGAGTTTTTAAACATGAACTGAGAAATATTCCTGCCCGCTCTGATGACAATGCTATCAGTGAACTAAAAGGCAAATCCTGGGGTCATGTATACACTGTATGGTTATTTATTTTATTTTTATTTTGAAGGGTTATATAGCGCGAACATAACCCTTGCGGGTATCAGAGCGCTTTACATAGGTAGAAGTAACAAGCAAAAGAGCACTGAGTGTCATAATTAAATCTTGGTCTTGTGGGAAATAGATATATTGTTTCATGTGAATTTCCTTAAGATTAGAGATTTTACTTCTTTCTCAAAAGAGGTAGAAGAGGGATTCCGTCTGGTTTCCGGGGTCAGTGTGTTCCATAGCTAAGGGGCCCATTAGGATCGCGGACGGACTTGCGTCCGTCCGCGACCCCAGAGTAGGAGGGAACCTCCGCATGGCCTGCGGAGTTCTCTCCTGTGCAATCAGGATGTGACCGCCACCCTGGCAGTCACATCCTCTATTTTTACCATTGCGGCGGGTGCGGCTTCAAGCTGCACCCGCCGCAATGGTAAAAATGCATACATTGCATTTGTATGCAGAAAGCGGCAGGCACTGTGCGATGCCTGCCGATTTCTGCATACAAATGCAGGGGGGTACCATAGTTACCCCCAATGTGCACCCCCGTTCACCCAGGGGCCCCGCAACGGGCCCCTGCAGTGAAGTTCCACATGCTTTTCCACGGCTGAAAACCCGCCGCGGAAAAGCATGTTTTGAAACCCATCCTAATATGGCTGGCGGTGTCTGAGAGACACCGTCACCATATTAGAGCTTTTCAGCCGTGGTTGTAAGCCAACCGCGCCAGAAAAGCAGCGGATTGAAACCAGGACCCACCAGCCATGCTAATGTGGCGGTGGGTCTTTGGTGGGTCCGCAGCGGATTTTCCGCATCCTCCGGGCTGGCGGTGGCTTCCGCCGGCCCAGAGGATGCGGAAAATCCGCTATCCTAATAAGCCCCTAAGTTTGGAATACATAACAGGTATCCTAGGAACTGTTGCAGAGATCCTGTGTCAAAGGCCAGGACTGGGAATATTTGTGTTGGTGTTCTGAGATCAAATTCGTATTATACATGGAGCTAATGTTTCGCCTATTAAATCAAATAAAAACATTTTTGTACAGCAGATATGCCGAACCCGCATGTTTAAAGGATCTCTCATATGTGATAATGAAGAGAAAAGCAGCTCCCTAAAATAAAATATTTGCCTAGGATCACCGAATTTGAGTCCGGTTTACATTACAGTGAGGTCGACTAGATTATTCAGGTTACTAGACCTGCAGGTCTTGTAATATTTTAATGCTTTTTCTAGCCCTCTTAAGTATAGGGAACATTTTAAAGTTTACTAAACTTGAAAAAAAGATAAAAATATTTTTTGAGACATTGATATAAATTAATTTTATATATTTATTTTGAATAACAACTAAAGAAAATATTCTACACCACTAGCACAATTTTGATTTAAATCTTTAATGTAAATATAATTCAAAATAAAATATTTTTTCTGAAGTTTAAATTAAACAAGACATTCCATAAATCATAAAAATATATATGCATTGATAATTATTCAAAGTGATGTATAGAATTAGCAAAAGTAGTTTAATTATAATACAGTTTATTGTTAAATATATTTTTACCTATGAAAAAGATGGTTAAAATGCTATGATTAAATGAAAAATTATGTACTATTTTTATTAATTCAGTCGAAAGGTGTAATGACATAGCTACCTATTTCCATAAAAAATAATAGAAATATATGACCTATTCCCAAATGATAGGGACTTGAACTCGGAGATAGGTACAGAGGTGGAAGGATCGTTACCCTTCCCAAAATTAGCTCTTTTCCAAAGACTTGAGGAAGAAGACGTTTGTAATCTAATAAAAGGTACTATATCTGGATCACCTATTGATCCAGCCCTGCCCCAGATTTTATTTAAAGCACTGGAGTCCATTTTACCCTCCTAAATGGAAATGCTCAACCTATCATTAGAAACAGCTTCGGTGCCAAGAGCTTGGAAGCATGCAATCATTAGGCCTTTACAAAAAAAAGCCAATATGGACCCTACTCTCTTTAGCAATCTACACCCTGTCTCACTTTTGCCTTGTATCAGCAAACTTTTGGAAAAGCATGTAAATAATACCTTGACTAACTTCCTGGAAACTAATGAAATACTGCATCCCACTCAGATGGGTTTTCGTGCCTTCCATAGTACAGAATCAGCACTGTTGGTGGTCACAGAGGAGTTAAAAGCACTATTGGATGATGGTGGTTCTGCCGCCATCCGTTTGTTAGACCTCAGTGCAGCATTTGACACCCTAGATCATACCACTTTAATGGGGAGACTAAGAGAAATAGGAGTCCATGACCTTGACATGGACTGGTTGGCTTCTTTTTTGGAAGACAGGTGCTTCCAAGTGATGGAAAGGGACTGTTTCTCAGACCACCTTCCAATTACATGTGGCGTCCCACAGGGATCTTCCCTTAGTCCTACCCTATTTAATATTTATGTACGACAGCTAGCTAATGTAGCACAGGAAGATGGTGTCTCAGTGGTGTCATATGCTGTCGACACTCAGCTGATAGTCTCCCTAACAGATAATGCAAATCAGCAGTTGAGTCACTGTCTGGAGAGAGTGGTAAATTGGATGGCAAATAGCCATCTGAAATTAAATCACGAAAAAACGGAGATTATGCTATTGGGAAAATCCACTAACCAGGCACCCCTGACACAGTGGCCCCGGTGTGTGGGAAAGCCACCTATACCCAAATCAGTAATACAAAACTTGGGGGTCTGGATAGAGAACTTCCTCACGATGGTTTGCCAATCCAGGAAACTGTCAGGAATATGTTTCTCTCTGCTTAAAATACTAAGGAAGATTATTGAGGTGATCCCGGAACATCTGAAAAAAACGCTCATCCAGTCTCTTATAATCTCGCGTTTGGACTATGGAAACTCACTTTACGTAATGTATGTGATGAAGAGACTACAGGTAGTACAAAATGTGGCAGCAAGACTCCTTGTAAAAATTCCCCAAACGCATTTCCACTAAAGAAGCACTGAAAGAGCTACACTGGCTCCCTATTGAAACAGGAATAACATGTAGGTCCCTATGCCTAGCATATAGGGCTGTTAACAAAAAAGGTCCAATAAAACTGAGACAAATGATGTCCAGGTATATCCCGACCAGGCAGCTAAGATCAGCCCAGCAACAGCTTCTTAGGACAACAAGAGCGAAAAGAGCCAGGTGGGGAGCAGATCATTTGCCCACCAGGTACCAAGGATGTGGAATTCCCTCCCATATAAAATAAGAATTCTACCCAACGAAACCGTTTTCAGGAAACATCTCAAAACTTTGCTGTTTCCCTTGAAGACTCCCTATGGATAAGAGCTTGTAAACAGTACTCTTTAGCACTGGGAATCCCTCTGGCAACCATGCGCCCTACAAATTCTTACACTAACATAAACATTAATTATTTTTAGCATTAAATTGTGTTTTATGAACTATTTAAAATAATGTAACTCAATTTAATATTATTTCCCATAGGTTGGTATTTTAAGTCCCTAATTCCATTATTTTATATGGGAGGAGTTGCAATACCAGTAGCTGGCAATATGTAGTGCTAGACTTACTCCAACTCCGAACTGGGCCCCTTTTTGAGTATAGTACCTGTAGAAATGTATTGCTGTCCCTTCCTAAATCCCTCCTGACCCTCCTGTAAACCCCTCCATACTCCTCCCTTAACCCCACCCCATTACTCATACGTTTTCCAACCACTCCCCTGTGTCCCTTCCACATTTACTAATAAAATGTATACCTACATGTGTGGAGGCTCTGCTGTTGGGGTTGTAATCTCAGCACATAAAAATATAGACAACTTGACAACTTCCACACTGCACATGACTGGATAAAGGGCCTTACCTGTGTTAACAGGAATGTAAATGTACATGTAAATGTACAGGAATTTATATAGCGCAAATCACCAACCGGTCTCTAAGCGCTTGCTTAGGGAACCCGTCCTGGTATTCCCCTGTGAGATAACCCCGGCAGGGTATCCGCAAGGTGAAAGCCAGGCATCCTGCCGCGAGGGGCCGTTGTGGAGATTAAGCAAGCTATTTCCCAGAGTCGCAGAGTGTGAACCCGTGAATCGAGTAGGCACCGGAGCGAGAATTTTCGAGTCCATGGACATTTTAGGACTCAAGACCCCGCCGAGCCGGGAATTGAACCCCGGTCCCGGGCTGACCTCTGCTTCCAGGTCTGCAGGTCTTCCAGGTCTGCCTCCTCTAACCTCCTCTAACCAGTGAGCCACACTTCTGTGAGTATGATTTCTATCAGAGATAACTTCTTATTACTGATAATTACCTATTTTATTGTGGTATCAAATGGAGCTGGGGTTGTAATGTTACATTACTACCTCTACATTTCTAACTTGGCACCAGACAAGCCATGTGTTTGGATATCTGAGTGGAATCTAACAAATATCCCCTTCAGAAAAGTAGTATTCTGCCAGATTTGTTGAGTTTATGGGTTCTAGTAAGATTGGGGGCAATGTCTACAGTCTATCAGGCTGACCACATATTCATGATAGCAACTTACCAGTTAGTCTTGTTTTCGGGAGAGAGTGGAGCATCCACAGAAGAGAGGACCTAAGGACTTAAGGCCTCGCCTTTCACTAGCACTAAGATTCCTTCAGGCGATCTGCTCCGAGCTGCTCATCTTTACCAGGCACAATTGCTTGGGAGATGAATAGAGGTTATGGGACGGGGGTCTTCAGGTGCTTGCTGGGCAGTATGTAGGTGATGTGAGTAATCACTAATGGCTGTCAAACCCATGAGTGAGATAACTGCGAGCAGATGGCAGCACATATCCACAAATGGCATTCCCACCTACATATTGGCTAGTCATTGCCGAACACCTATGCTTTTCCAGATGGCCATCTTTGGCTTAGCCTGACACATAGCTGGACCAGAATGGGACATTAGGTGGGTACCAATCTCACACCTGCTCATATGTAGATTTGTGGGTCACCGCTAACTCTGAAGGCTTCCAATTCTACTGCCCAAAACAACTACTGCTGAACTTTACAGTGAGGTTCCCCTCCATTTTGCTCTCTGATGCCCTCTTAACTATAGTACATATCCAAGACCTCAGGCCTCACATTACTCAAATATGCACAGCTTTAGTGCCTCAAACTACCCCAATACTCATTTCTACCACGCATTACACAAGGGACCCCATAATATCTGCTCCTGTCCTCACACTATACAATACCTCAGTGTCTCCATCATATTCTTCCTCTTGAATTCCACCTGCATGCCTTTATGTTTATTACAATCACTGTCTTTTGCACATGAAAACCAGGGCTAATCTTTTGTGTTCTATGTTTCTTTCTCCCATAAGGGCTGGGGCTTTGCCTGTCATTTCAAGCGGCCATCACAGTGCTGGGCTATTACTTTGTACGCTTTCGAACCCTTGCCAATTCCTTGGCCTCTACAGGTGTCTCCCTCGGAATGGCATTGTGGCCACTGATGTCCCAGTACCTGCTGGATTTTGTGGACTGGCGTGGGACCTTTCTCATCTTTGGAGGAGTGTTGCTCAACTGCTGTGTCTGTGGGGCTGTGATGAGACCCATCAGTTCCCAGTCCTCTTCACCAAAGGCCAACGTACATCCCACTCCGGAGTCCAGCCAGAATGGAAATCTCAGCCCGCCACTTGCTTCTACCTCCTGCTTTTGGCCCAGCATGTCATCCTGCAGTCGGACACTACAGAAATACATGGCCTTTGATCTCTTGCGTCACAACAAACTTTATCAGATCTATACCTTTGGTAATATCTGTATGGTATTTGGCTTTGTGCTGAACGTCTACCTGGTTCCATATGCAACTGCTAGTGGGATTGAGGAGAGCAAGGCAGCCATGCTACTTGGCATCATTGGCTTCATCAACATCTTTGTGCGCCCAGTGGCTGGGTTCATCTCACAGATGGCATTCTTTAAGGACCGGCTCTACTATCTCTTCTGCCTGGCTGTGATGGTCAATGGAGCCAGCAATCTCATAGCTGGGCTGTGGGACAGCTATGCTGCTTTGGTTCTCTTCTGTGTGGCGTACAGCATCTCCATGAGCTTTGTAGGCTCATTGGTCTTCCAGGTTCTCATGGACATTGTGGGCATGGAGCGCTTCGCAAGTGCTTTTGGACTTTTCACAATCTTAGAAAGCATCACTATTCTTATTGGACCACCATTGGCAGGTAAGATTGGTTGAAAAGTGTGTGTATGCTGTAATTTCCCGGGATATACTACTGAAAATCAAGAGGGGGACAGGTTGATTAGAAATTTGAATCTACCCAATGGGCCTCCTTCCTCTGAATGAGTTTCAGCCTGTAGCATGGTTATATATTAGGCATGTGACTGATAACTATCCCAACCCAACAGGCATTAGATGCACTGGCCTGGAAGAAAATCTTAAGATTTCTCAAAACGCCATTCTGATAGCCCTTAAAATTTTGAACTCCGAGTTGGAATGTCTCACTGTATTTCTACTTCTCCTTAAATGTTTCAGATGAAGTGGTAAGGTGACTCTATTATCCTTAGACTAATACCATCTTTCTATTCTTGTGGGAAATATTTCCCTGTGGGGAGAGGGACTGAGCATTTTGCATAGAAAAAAACAGGGCAGCCATAAGTTGCCTGTTCTCCTTCCTCTGTCTGTCACAGTCAGATCTATGTGAAGACTTGCAAGTGGTGAGTAGGTCATGTAGAAACAGAGGATGTTGACCTCAGAATGAAAGGGCTGCAAGGGTTTGATGGTGTCTGGGTGTTCAGAGGCAAACCAGTTTCTATTTTGCTGCTTTCTTGGGTAACGATTGGGACTGGCTAGAGATGGCATCCCTAAGATTGGAAAAAGAACAGATGGCATAGTATCTCCAGGGTTATGTGTGATTTTCAATCCTAGCATTGAATTTTGGAGGAGACTGTGCATCCCCTTGGAAGATAATATCTGTCTTACCCTATTCAGGGTAATGCAGAAAGAAGGGGACCCCCTCTAAAAGAACAAGTTGAGGTCAGAGAGAAGAGGGGAAAAATATGAAGACAGAACAAAAGTCTCCCTCACGACCTATATTATTCTCCAATGGAATTAATCCAAATACATTCAGTGAACACCCAAATCAACTTATTAACCCATTCAACAAAGTATTCCAACGATTCTAAAAATATATTATTTTGTTTCATTTCTTTTGTCAGAGATATTTTCATGGATATGCCTATTTTTATATACTTTTTTAAAACATATTCAACATAGATAATACATTCATAAATAATACCAAATTGAGAAAACACTACATACAATCAAATCAAGAAGACCCGGGAAGAGAGAAACAATGCAAAATCACAACAACCCATTCGAACCCAACTCACACACATCCAGACACACCTTCACATTCATAACATATTTGGGGAATACAATTACTGAGTAACAATGTAATTGGAATGACCAAAGGCAAGAACTGCAAAAAGCAGGATGTTCTCAGGGCAGTGGTCGGCGCGTTTCGGTGGCTGCACGATGATAGAATGCCGCCTTCATCAGGACCTGCCAGATATAATGCCCTAAACAGGGCCACTCCACCCGGGGGGAAAAGGCACACTAAAAGCACAGTTGTAAAGCCATCTATAATGGTACAAACTGACGTCTCTAGATCTAATATCTGAAAATCCGACACTTGTCAGCCAGGAGCTGACACTCACCGCTCTCAGAACCTCGAGCGGCTCGACACCATGTATCGTCGCTTAGAGTTGCCTGTAGATATTCCAAAAACACTCTAATCCTGACAAGAATTCTTTAGGGTAAATGTATCTACTGCCGGTCCATCACTATGAAGAAGTACTTATGTGGAAGGAAGTCAAGTCCCCAACTGACGCACTGACCAGACGCTGCCATCCTCCTCGCCGAGAATCCAGCTCCAGTGTTTCTGACTCCCCTTGCTGGGTGTTAGAGATCAAGACCCAGGAAAGAGATTCCAACCTCTCTCATTCTAAGGTATGGAGCAGACTAGAACCTATAGGGACTCTTGGCAACTGAAGTTAAACTAAACTATAGCTAAACTTAAATATAGCTGAGCAGCACCTACTTCTTCCCTCGTACTACACTTAGGTTAGGTACACTGGGGTAAAATTATTTTAGACGCACCAGAGGAGTATTTTAGCCTGTGTTATTTATGTATGTATTTTTATGAATATATGTCATAGCTACAGACCATGCTATTGCAGTATTATTTCATCTTACTGCTAACGCTGTACAAATTATACTTCGCATTCTGTCTTACGATTGTAGCAGTTCATATCTCTTTCATGAGAAATAAGGCTGTTCAATAAAACCTTTTTATTGAAACGCCCGTCTATCTATTTCTGTGCAACTCTGTAGAAACGAAGCAGGCACGATTGACTGAGTGAAACGGTTATCCATTGCTTCCAGGATTCTGAGATTGTTCTGATTCTAAGGGAAACAAAGTTATCATGTTTATGCGGTTGTCAGAAACTAATCCCTTCTTGTTCATTCTAGAAGTTTCTAGTGACCTCTGAGTTATCTGGCATACACAATCAATTAAGTTTAATGTACTCGATAGAGACATACTGACCTCAGTCCTATGTCAAAAATATAGTGTATATTATTCCAATGCGCAGAGCCTATCAGGGATATAGGAACTCGCCCAGGGATATAGGAACGTGCATAACGTTTGGTAAGGCACTAATTTAACACTAGATACTAAACTAACTCAGTCCTGCTTTTCTCAGAGACCCCTACTCATAAAACTCCATAAAAGGTCTCGAGTGGGTAGGGATAACATCCGCCATAGCTGAGTAGGACGAAAATCCTATGTATTAGCTTTTTGGTTTGTTCAACGTTGAAGGAGACAGTGCTCCAAAACATTGTGCACCTTATCTTTGTTCCCTTGAAACTTGCTCTGCAACTTTCATTAAACAATGGCCGACTATACCGTTAACAACTAAGTAGTACCCAACAATGTTGCTGTACTTTATGACAATACAGCGTTTCAATGAAACCGATGAGAATGCTATAATCATTCCTCGAAATTTAAGGAGAGCCATCACTCTAAAACTTAAAAAACATGGCCTAACACCAAGAGGTGGTAGAGCGGTTTTTGTGATAGAGGCACATAGACATCACCAGACAGAGGTATTCTATTCATGGATAGTATTCCCTGAATCAAATCCAGTAACTAAAACGTTTCACTTCTACAAAGAAGATGAACCACCTGAGGAATATATTCCTTTCGAGGATATTGAAATTCCACTCGCATACCAGGAGCATAATCTCTGGTTTAAAGGTGCCCTAAACATTTAAATCACATTACCAGACTCGGTCCGCTAGGGTAGAACAGGAGCAACATGGCCGGTTTTAGCCTGCTATATACTTGACCCTAACATTGAAGCAATGTCGGACGATGAATTACTTAGTAATGTCCAAAGATTGATAGAATTATACAGTTAAACAACAACTGTCTGAAAGTCCTGAAAATGCCTTTACTAAAAACACTCCTACCTCTTCTAAAAAGAAGTGGGAAAATAAATAACAAACATTCAAAAGAGAAAGATTCTCAACCCCGAGGTAGGTCTGCTCAAAAGGAGCCCTCTGGAAGGAGGTATAACCTTTCAGATATCATCACAGACATCCGAAAGAAGAGGACGGTCAGATTAAAATGAAGAACTTGTGAAGTCTAAAGACGATCAACACGTTCAGAAAAACAAAACAAAACCTCAATTCTCCACGAAGAAAGTAGTCAGCTCTAAAGATCAGACATACCGAGGATTCTCAGAACACAGCTCAAGAACGGAGAATGGGCTCAGACTATGTTGGACAGCCCAGCAGAAGTATCAATAGCTCGCCAGAACCTGAAGAGACTTCTGGAAACAGTGGACCTGAATTAAGACATTCAAGTTGAGACTGTAAAATGTAAATGTAAATTGATACTTGTATAGCGCACTACTCACCCGCAAGGGTCTCAAGGCGCTTGTACGAATACCGCTGTGGAACCCTTCCTGGCTTTCCCTGTGAGGTGTCCACTCCTGGGCACCCCCAAGGTGGAGGCCAGGCATCCTTATCGTTGTGGGGGCCGTTGTGGAGATTAAGCAAGCTATTGCCCAGAGTTGCAGAGTGGGACTCCATGATTGGAATAGGCACCGAGGCGAGAATTATCAGGTCCGTGGAATTTTGAGCCCAAGACCCGCCGAGGCAGGGAATTGAACCCTGGTCCCGGGCCAGACCTCTGCATCAGGGTCTGCCGCTCTAACCATTGAGCCACACTTCTTCACGAAGACACCAGGGTTAGTTCTGCACATAGGGTATATGAAATAACACTCCGGATGGAAGAAGACATACCAAGAAAAGTGAAAGCACTCTTTTGGGAGCGACTTCAAAGGGTCATGATATACTTCTAGCAGAACTGGACTGGCCACCAGAGTATGTCAGGGAGTGCCCACATGGCGAAGACATCATTATGCCAGCCTTCTCCAACTATGTTCTAGTACATTTAAAATATACTTATGCCAGGAAATGGGCAGTCATCCAAGCCCCAGCATTTTACAAGAATCATGTAGGATGGGATGAGGACTCACCTCACCACACAATCCAGTTAAAAAAATCAACCAACAAATGCAGTATCCAATTAAGCAAGAAGCTAAAAACCAGGTCAGGAAGATCTTAGATCAACTTGAAAACCAAGGGGTGATTGAAACTTGCACCTCATCAATGAACAATCCTTTGTTTCCTGTTTCCAAACCAGACAATATATATTGTCTTGTTTTGGATTACAGACACCTAAACTCTTGTTGTAAAACATTTGCAGTGCAAAATACACACAGTACAGCATTAATAAATAACATTGTGCGTACAAAATAAAAAAACACATTAGACATTTCAAATGGTTTCTTTTGTCAAAATATTGCACCTGAAGGTAGGTATTTGACCGCTTTCTCAATAATAGGGACTCAGCGTCAATTTTGTCATCTCCCTCAAGGATTCAAGAATAGTCCAGGATTATTCTCAGCGAGAGTAACAGAGTTACTACAAACTTACGATGACGAGGCATTGTCATATGTTGATGATATCTATCTGACAGACGATGACCCGAACAGGCACTTGAACAGGGTGAACACCATTACACTGGGCTTCGCCTCAGAGGGTTATAGATTCAATTTAAAAAAATCAAGAATTTCCCATCTCAACGTCCTTTTTCTAGGATATGAACTTTCAAGTGAAGGCAAAAGCCTGGTAGCCAACTTTTTAGAAATGTGTGCCCTGCTCCAACGTCCAAAAACGCTGAAAAACGTAGTCGATTCTAGGTTTCCTGAATTTTGGAAGAACTTACATTCTAAACTACGCAGAAAGGGTTAAACCTCTCTGCGAATTAATCAAACCTGATTTTAAAATCACACATTGGACAAAAGAACACACAGAAATGTTGCGTTCTCTACAAACAGATATGTTAGCAACAAAACATTTCCAAACACGCGTAAACGTACGCAACTTAGTGATCCGAATCATTCCGGGTCAATGCAGATTCACCTACTTAACTTTTAATGAAGGTGAGAAAGTACCAATTGCATACAAATCACATTTGTATACACAAGCAGAAATGAAATTTACATTGACAGAAAAAATTCTGACAGCAGTTCAAACCGCTGTAGCAAAAGATAGAACCCTAGCACAGGGGAAACGCATTATGGTCATAACTCCTGTACCAGCCTTAGAGGCAGTTACAAAAGCTAGCATTCCGAATGCAGAAGCTTTATATCCAAGATGGATACAATGGGTTAATTCTCTTGCTGCAACTGATGTTGAATATGTTTTTGATCGTATATGAATGTATAATTTATACTGACGGATCAGCACAACCCGCTACGGGGGGTAAACAAGCTTATAGTGCTGCATGCGCGATCGTTAAAGGTCGTATGACCGATGGCAAATTTAGACCTATGGTTACAAAAATGCAATATGTAGGAGATTGTACAGCTCAGCGAGCTGAAATACAAGCATTCAAAATGGCACTTGAAAATACGGATCGCGAATTTCCCACACTCATAGTGTGCGATTCTTTTTACTGTGTTCAATCTTGCAATGAATATTTACAGAATTGGCTTCAACGTGGTTTCAAAGATGCAAAAGGTGGCACAATCAAGCATAAAACGCTTTTTCGGAACAAGTAGTTTAGTTGCGAAACGGACTACAAAACACTCATGTGATACACACGCTGAGTCATCAACGTAATGGCTATCACGTTGTAGGGAATTCATAACCTGATGAAGCTGCAACAAGGTCTGTAGAAACGGCTTCCGTAGCTGAAATCACTCGTTCAAAAACGAAAATAGGCAGTGAAATAATACTGGCTGTCAATGCTTCAAGCAAAGGCAGCGTTGCAGCGTTACCTAAAACATTTCCACTCAAACACTCATATATAATTGATGCGAATAATGTTCCGTTTGCTCGAATCCATGGAGTGGGGGATAGGGTAATACCAAACATGGAACTTAGATTAGGACCAATCCTAGCAGCACATGAAGGGCTCGCCTCTGCTCATGCAGGTGTTTCTGCCACAGTGTTGTTATTAAAGCAACGATACTGGTGGCCCGGCATTAGGAAATAGACCAGAAACTATGTCCTGGACTGTGATATATGCCAAAAGATGAAAGCCTCTTCTGTGAAACGTCCTGCGCAGACGCCCCTGTTAATTTCAGATAAACCATTAGCGTGTGTTTACCTGGACCACTGCGGTCCCTTACAAAGAGATGGTAACTATAAATATATCTTGGTGGATTTGTGTTCAAGGTCTTTTGGATGTCGCCTCAGCTCTCGGCTGATGCTTGAACTCTTATAAAAGATTTGTGAGTCTTTATCGGCACATACGCAATAGGCACACTACACTCTGACCCTGCGTTTAGCTCTTGAGCTTACAAAGAAGCCATTGCCAGTTTGGGCGTTGAATTGCAGTACTCTTCTCCATTCCATCCTCAGGGAAATTCTGTTGTGGAAAGAAAAAAAACGGGACATAAAGCAGTCTATAACAGCTAGGGTATTAGGTTCAGGTGATGGGTGGGGCAAACATCTTTATGAAGTCCAACACAGTCTAAACAATTTGCCAAGAAGTTCTCTAGGGGGTGTCACTCCATATGAGGTCATATTTGGGACAAGAATGTTGGTTCCGGATCTTGATTGTCATGGAACAGTGGTGGAAAACAAGAAATTTGATATTAAAGATCGTTTGGCTATTTTACAGGACTTAAATGAACTAAGATCAAAACAAAGCAATGTGTTCCTGAAGCCAACCACCACTGGGGAAAAACCAACCATCCCAGCAAGGCCTGTCTGGATCCCAAAGCTTGGTGATCTAGTCGGAGAAAAGATCGCAGGCAAGAAATAATTTGGGCCTTCTTACAGACAACCAGTACATGTCCTAGCAATCCACGGATCAAGAAAAGTTTTACTGCCGCCCCTTGCTGGTAAAAAGGAGAAAAGATTTGTGCCCATCGACCTGATCAAACCACATTATGTGGCCGATACTAAGCAGTAGGCCAAGTGGACTCCGACAATGTAGCAGACGCACTCCGCTAGCTACAATCCAAGAGGTTTAAACTGAGAGACTTATCAACTTTGAAGATTCTACAGTGAGAAAAGAAGGACTAAGCAACAAAGCTATGGAACTCGTTCCTCTTGAAACCCAAATAACAGTTCGACCTGATACACCTGTCTACAACGAAGTAACAAGTGATCCAGTGGTTCCAGCGATTTCAACAAATCCGGATGCAATTCCAACCATTGACAGAACTGCCTCTGCCTATTTCATTAACTTTGATACTTTTTCTGGGGATCCCAGTGAACCTGAAATGACGCCAGCACAAAGAACTTTCAAAGAACAAGCAACAGACTTTTTTCATCACCTGAAAAAGACTTATCTGGTTTCACCATGGATTGAACTACGGATTGTTTTGGGAATATTTTTCTTTCTACTTTGGTTAGCTCTGGTACCTTTTCTGATGATTGGGACTTTGAGACTGTTAATAACATGATGTCTGATCTAGAAATGTTGGCAATAGTCACAAATCATGAATATTTAGAGGGTTCATCAGACTATGAACAAATGTATTTTTATAATCATTATGGTCATCATTTCTTCCACAAATCTGCAATGCCTAGAAATTTATATATGCATAACCAATGGGAACATTGTCCTACACCTCCAAAGGGTAGCTCAAAAACCTTTGCAATGACATTTTCCATATTATTCAGGGTTCAATTTATCCAATGCTGAATCATTTTATTTAAAAAATGTGAACAAGACTGGAACGAAAAATATGTTAACCAATACAAAACAGATTTATTCTGCAGCCTTTATTGCCCATCTGTCTAGAGAGGGTTTCGACTTTTGGAAAGACAACATTGAGATAAAAACTGTCAGGGATACAAAAGATTGGCAAATGCAGGGGGTAGAAGCTTTGTTTAGAGCCTGTATTATCCCTGAGCAAATTATGTTTTTGAATGACACTGTCCAACAAATGTCTTGCCTTGGGTAAGCCAAGATAAAGACATGAACATACCGACCATACCTATATCTACAAGTAATAGCACTGCTCGGGGGGAGGTCGACGTACATAATATTTTGCATCACAACAAATCAGATCCAGAATGGAAAAAATGGTTGCTCTGGCCCACAGACACAAAAAACTGTCAAGATCGATTCCTGAACAAAACAGAGGGTTACACTATCAATAGGCCAGACCCAAGATATGTTCAAAGACAGCATCCTGGGATAGTAACAACATACAGTGTAGGGAAACCATGCCTTGATTGGCTACAGAAATCTACACTGTAAAACAACACTTATCTTTACTTAAAGATGGCCCAGACTGTAGGGAATTCTTGCTAGGACCAAGAAAACCGGGTCAAAAACATTTCATATATGCCGGTATCTACGCTGCTTATAATGAAATATGGAAGATTACCCAAGCAGAGACTGCAGAACGAATATGCGAAATTGATCGTATTAATTTAGAGAAATATCTCTCTGTAGTAGACAATGGGTTAACGAGACTGTCATCCAGGATATATTCATTGGACAGCATTATATCTTCTGCCATAGACATCATGGAACAAGACTTGGTCATGTTGCAACATGGTCAGTCTCAATTGCGTTCTATCATGCTATTAGGCTGGACGCTACAAAACAGGTGTGCAGGCTATGTGCCTTGGTGTTTAATCAACACTACATCACTGTTTTCAGAATTCAATCTCACTGATAAACAGATCAAACTGGCACAAAGGGGAGCAGACTATACAGTGCTAAGCATTGAAAAACTGGAAACATTACCATTCACAGTGGCAGAAAAACCAGCTCCTGAGTGGATCACACATGGAAAAATTACTCTGCCTGTTACAATTTTACACTTTCTGTATTGCCTAAAACATATACCAGCAGGCAAATATGAAAGATTGGGTAAAGAATACATCAAGACATCCTGGGATTTACCATAGGCACACAGATTTTAGTGTGGGGGGCATGAAGTGTTTCATAGCGGTTCTAACTGTGAAAACGCACTATGCGGTTCTCTCCTTTGTCAGGGTATTAATTTACACGGGGCCTGCGATGGTTCCACTACAAACTTATCCTGTCACCTGCAAGGCTCACCAGCTGCAGTGATTAATCCAATTTTTGGACTACTTTCTAATGGAAGTTACCTCATGTTGAATGATCACAGATGTTCAGGCATGTTGCCAGGTATTCCATATCTAGTAACTGTTTCATCCAGGGTCACTTGCTGTATGCAAGTATTGTTTCCACAAACCAAGACAGCCAGAGAGTCGCCTCTATGGCCTTCACTGAACATCTCTTCTATACAAATTGATACTCTAAGCAGAATGAAAGCCATTATTTTACAATAAACTGTGCCACTGACCTCTGCCAAAGAATGCTATGATCTACAAGTCGCAAGCACTTCTGCCGAGATACATGCCCTTTTGAATACAAATTGTCCAATACATTTCGCAGAAATGTTGGAACGTATCTTAAATATGTCTGATACAAGCGGTATTGTTCATGTTTTTAAGACCGTGTGTTCAGGACTGTTAGCACCTTTTCAAGCAGTCCTCTGAATATTTCCCAACTTCGTGCACTCTGTGTTTGGGGAACTGCCACTACTTTTTGGTCTCAATGCAGGGATCCTATTTTTGCTCCTACTGCTACGATTTGGGAAGCCAAATCACCAGCGTCCCTCCAAGGACCATAGAGAGAGCTCTATTGGAGATGAAGTGTCGTGAGCGCATCGTCCAAAATGTAGGTTTACTTTGTCTACGAGAATTAAATACCAATGGTTTCTGTCATTCAGACCAATCTGGCAAGATTGCATCTTACCTGTTCTATGCCACCTGCTTTTGCGGTGAATAATGCGTGCTAGACATCTGTCTAACACTCCCATCAGTCATGCCTATCGATACTCTGCTGGACCCGGTAACGGCACATGCTCTGTGTTGTCCCCAGCGGCTACCAATCCTGATGACGGCATTCATTGAGACCTCACAGACGCAAATTGCTACTGCTGAGGAACGACAGGAAACAACAGGCATGCAGGTAACATCCAATACGAACATTGCTGATGCGACCAATGCTAAAGGCGATGCTTCTCATCTAAGTGCGGTTAGTCTTCTAAACGAGGTAATCCAATTTTCACCTACAATGGTAGACGACTTTTTGTCTACACACAAAAAAGAATTTATGTTTTCTCCAAGCCCTAACACGGACTTTTGATTTTGGAACACAGTGTTCTGAGAGACTTTGAATTTGACCTTCATTTTTAATAAACAAGGGACTAACTTTGGAACTTTTTCCTATGATACACCCAAATTTGTATTTTTCATTTTTTGGCACCAGTAATCTCTTATAGCAGAACTATTCATATGATTATGTAATCTGAAATTAAATGGTTTCGGCCCTTTTAATTCTGTATTTACAAGCCATTTCATAAATGTATGTTTTTGTATATTCATTCACTTAGCATTCATTGCCAACTTATGCTTGGAGTGAGGCAAGAGGCTCAAAAGGCAAGGGATGTAGTAGAAGGAAAGGGAACTGTTTCAGGAGACAATGAAAAAAACAGTTTGGGAGGTAATGTTATACTCTGCAAAGATGGTGCACGGTCAGCTAGTCTGGATGGCATTGCGAAATAGGAGGTCTCTGGGTTTCCATCATGGAGAAGGTGTAGGTGTATGAAGACTTGTCTTGTCTCCCCCGGAGAGTCCTTGGCCTCTCTTCAGGAGATTTTCAAAGCTTCATTTGGTGGTGCCAAGCAGTACAGATGTTAGGTGTTGTCCACTGGAATAGAACTAGAAGTCGAATGAACATGGCAGTAGTAAGCAAAGGAACACAACACTCAGCATCTAATGCCATATCTCATGAAATGCATGAATGTTTATGCTACAGCACCAGAGGCTGCTCCTCCACTAAGGCAGACGAGCATCGACCCACAAGAAAAATGAAATGATAATATTGTTATTTTTATTTTATTTTTCACTATTGGCTCTGTAGAGGTGCATGACGGGGCTGTACTGCCCACAGAACAGGGGGAGGGGTGGTGGGCACTCTCTTAAATGAGCATGACGGTTTGTCCAGCAGTCTTGGGCCGGCCAAACAGTCATACGCACTTAGCATGTTATTCACTGGCTGATTTGCGCAGCCTGGGTGGAGAACATGCACATTCTTCCACTTTCTGTCTGAGCACCGAACAGCGATACTCAGAGCAATCACAACACTGCTGTCATGCTGGAGACACCAGTGTCGTGATTGACTAGGGGAATCTGGGTGCTTCCTGCTTCATCGACCGAGGAGGATGGAGGAGAGGCGGCCACAGGAAGGTAAGTGAAATCCCCCCCTTTAATTTATTTATTAGCAACCCCCTGCTGTCCCACGCCTCACCACTACTGCCCGGTAGCAGCCTTTACTGTTCTGCATATCCCTCTTGGACATGTCAGCACCAGAATAGGTTCCCCACAACATCCCTTTGATAACAGATAGTGACTATGCCTCTTCGGAATATTCCAGGGGGGTTAGGTGGGGGACAAGGAAAATGAAAATGTGGCTTGACGGATTAAGCGGGTTAACATCAGGTAGCAGTGTCTGTAGATGATGAAAGAGGTTGCTCAGTATTTAACCAGTGTTCCTCTAGTGACTGCCTCAAAGGACCATCATATAGATTTGACATTACCATTGATAAATAGAGTGCTTAGAGAGGAAGAGATTTCCTCAGAATAGGCGCCACTTCATTTAGGTTACATGTCAGGGGTGTTTGCCTCACTTATAAGGGGAAATTATCAGGTGTGTGGAATTTAATAAAATATCTACTTGTCCATGGGGCAGTTTGCTTCATAAATCTACTTGTCCTGTAACAAAATCCACTTGTCCCTTGCCCCTTATGTACCATGTAATGCGGCGACAAATTATGGCAGCAATCTCATTATATAACAGCTCTGAAATAGCCTCTCTGATTATGCCAGGGCTCCTTTCATAGTAGGGTTTGAATACTAGCAATTCCTTTATGGTGCCACGTTTCCGCAGATCTGTATACGAGGGCTGAAGGTAATGGTAAGCAACAGTTCCAAGGTTGTCCTTTTGAGGCTGTGCAAACCTACTAACTTGCATGCTTTTAAGGGATTTCACCAACTCTTTTCTAATCTTTTCCTATACTGAGAAAGGTTGGAAATTTACTCCTGACAATAGGAGACATAAAACTTCTTCTAGGGTTGGGGAAAAAAGTGGTTGGAGGGAAAGCGAACTTGCAAATTTATACCTGCATATTTGCTCATGCTAAAATGCAGTTCACAAATATTTTCTAGGAGTACTATTTCTTGGCTTACTTCTGTAAAGTCTTGTGAATTCGCGAAAGTCGTACATCTGCACTTAATGCTAGAACATGGGTGCACTTTTGGTACTTTATTTAATCATTGGGCCCCTAATTAGGTGTGGCGGTAACCATGACCTTTTGTGTTTATTAAAATTCTATATCTCTCTCTCTCTATTGGCTAGCTTCACTGTGAATGACCACATTCTGTTCTTTCACAAGGAGCATATCAAAACACAGTTGTTTTGTTCAGTGCCAGGAACTACTGTGGCAATGTGTGCCTTTTAAGACCAAATTTTGTTTGCTTTTGCCAATGTTTGGTGTAACGGATAGGGCCCAGCAGGTCGCACACCCATAAGGTTTTACAAAAACCATGCCAAAACAAGTCATGCATTGACAAAACAAAAAGGTTGACCAACAATTTCAGACCAACTGGCTTTGCTAATGCTTGTTTATTTTTGTTTCCCATAATCTTATAAAAATTGGTTACACTGACTTTCCATTATGAATATTTTTGAAAAATACTATCATACAACACATTTTATTAAATGATGCTGCAAAGAAATGGTACCTAATATTTTACAGTAGTTTAGCGAAATATTTTGCATTGTTTTGTGAACATTTTATTTTGAAAGCAAAGACTCATCAATCTTGCTTTCAAGCTTCTGCAAATATTTTCATCTAATCAGAGAGCATTCTGGGAGCAGTATACATAACCTCATAATGTTAAACATTGAAAACGTCTGAACACATTTTTTAACCACTGTCAATAGTGCAGTCTGAGTTTACAACATTTACTTAGAGCGCTCCCCCTAATGATAAAGGCTAGTTAGAACAGCATTACAACATGGACACAAATGTTACCTTAACTGCAGTTAAAGCCTTTCCCTGATCCATAATGTGGTCCTGTAAACTGGCAGCCAAAGTGTTTGTGCTGTAGGGGGTTGGGCCTACTTGTCCCAAGGACAAAATCGACATGAAAACTTGTCGCCCTTGACCCCAAACAATATGTCCTGGGTGTCAGGCAATAGGAATTCCACATCCCTGAATTATGTTTTTTTTAATTAGAAAATGTTTTGTATGATTGAGTTGGTGCCTCTGCTTGCTGCAGTGGTCACAGTCCTCTGATGCCGTCTTTAGTGAGTCTTTAAGGGCACCTGGAATTCATCTCAGACTTTTGAGGTCTACTATATCAACACTTTCTTCTTAACTGTGAACATGCATTGGCAAATTAAACAAATTTGACTTACCCAAGTCTTTCTTGAAAGCGTTTCTAAGTATCAAAGCAGTTACTAAGAGATACCTTAAGCAATCATCCCTGCTGGAAGCCTGTCAGGGGGACCAGCAAGATCCACAGAAACAGTTACCTTGTCCAGAAAAACAGTCTTCAGTTCCAGTATCAGGGGCTCCTTGCCATTGACTTCAATGTGGTGCTTCTGATTCAAGGAATATTCTGAAGATGCTTGTGGTCAGCGGGGGTCATCCTGGGCTACCCCTAAGACCGCAGGCTTGGTGAGGCGATCCAGGCTGCAGGGTTCGATGTCCCACAAAGTCCTCTCGAGCTAGGTAGAGGAAGAGTTGTCACTGTGCTTACAGTTGCCTGGTACAGCGGTTGTCTTCTTCTGGCGGTAACTTGCCTTCTTGGCAATTGTGCTGCACTCCACCAACTCAACTAGGTTCCGTGCACTCGGGGAGCAACTTTTGAGCATCAGATTTTGGTACCACGGGGAGTGATTACTTTGGGCTACCAATTTGCCCTAGCAGGCTTCCTCAGCCGTTGGCTCTGTGCTGCCAACCGAAGGTCTGCCAACTGACCCTTGGAGTCTCTTGCTTCGAAAAAGCTCAGTAGTCAACTTCTCCATGAGCAGGGCACAGCAGGCTAAGTACCTTCTCCTTTGCTACCTGCAAGGCAAAGCATGCAGAGTCCCAACAGTACATAACAAGTATTGGCATAGCTAATAGGTCTCGCCTTTTGGTATTTTTAAGTGTTTAGACATGCAACACATTATTTTGGTTGCAAAGCCAATAGGTCTTGGCAACCTGAGATTCGGGAGTTCAGGAAAACTGTACTATAAACTTCTGTAACATCAGGTGCTCTCCCCAAAGCAAGATGCACAATCAATCAATCAATCAATGAACTTGGAGAGTGCGCTACTTACCCGTGAGGGTCCCAAAGCGCTGAGGGGAGGGGGGTGCTGCTACCGCTCGAAGAGCCAGGTCTTGAGGAGTCTTCTGAAGGTGAGTAGATCTTGGGTCTGCCGTATGTGGGTAGGGAGGGTGTTCCAGGTCTTGGCGGCGAGGTAGGAGAAGGATCTGCCGCCGGAGGTCGTTCGTTTAATACTGGGGACAGTGGCAAGGGCAAGGCTGGCGGAGCGGAGCTGGCGGGTGGGGGTGTGTAAGCTGAGTCTGCTGTTCAGGTAGGCTGGTCCGGCATTGTGGAGTGCTTTGTGTGCGTGGGTGAGGAGCTTGAAGGTGATCCTCTTGTTGATGGGGAACCAGTGCAGGTTCCTTAGGTGGGCGGTGATGTGGCTGCGACGAAGGATGTTGAGGATCAGGTGGGCGGAGGCGTTTTGGATGCGTTTAAGTCATTGTAGGTGTTTGGCTTGGATTCCTGCGTAGAGTGTGTTTCCGTAGTCCAGTCTGCTGCTGACAAGGACCTGTGTCACCGTTCTTCTTGTTTCGGTTGGGATCCACTTGTAGATCCTGCAGAACATGCGAAGGGTGTTGGCGCAGGAGGAGGAGACGGCGTTGACCTGCTTAGACATGGAGAGGGAGGAGTCGAGGATGAATCCTAGATTGCGTGCATGGTCGGTGGGTGTTGGTGCTGTTCCCAGTGTGGTCGGCCACCAGGAGTCGTCCCAGGCTGAGGGGGTGGATCCGAGGATGAGGACCTCCGTCTTGTCCGAGTTCAGCTTCAGACGGCGGCTCCTCATCCAGTCGGCGACGGCCTTCATTCCCTTCGTGGAGGTTGGTTTTGGCGGTGTGTGGGTCCTTGGAGAGGGAGAGGATGAGCTGGGTGTTGGTGTATGAGATGATGCTGAAGTCGTGATGGCAGGCCACTAGTGCGAGGGGGGCCATGTGGATGTTGAATAGCGTCGGGCTGAGGGATGAGCCCTGGGGGACGCCGCAGATGATGTCGGTGGCTTTGGATCGGAAGGGTGGGAGGCGGACGCTCTGGGTTCTGCCGGGGAGGAAGGACTTGGTCCAGTCGAGGGCCTTCTCTTGGATTCCGACTTCTAGGAGGCGTGTCTTTAGAGTGCGATGGCAGACCGTGACGAAGGCGGCTGACAGGTCCAGGAGGATGAGGGCTGATGTTTCGCCGTTATCTAGTTGGCGCCTGATGTCATCTGTGGCGGTGATGAGGGCTGTCTCGGTGCTGTGGTTTCGTCTGAATCCAGACTGGGTCGGTCCAAGATGTTGTTGTCTTCCAGGTGGCGGGTCAGTTGCATGTTAACAATTTTCTTGATGACCTTTACCGGGAACGGGAGCAGGGAGATGTGCCGGTAGTTCTTGAGTTCCTTTGGGTCTGCTTTGGGCTTCTTGAGGAGGGCATTGATTTCGGCGTGCTTCCAACTTTCCGGGTATGTAGGTGTTTCGAAGGAGATGTTGATGACCTTCTGTAGTTGGGGTGCGATGGCTGCTTCTGCTTTGTTGAATACGTGTTGTGGGCACGGGTCAGAAGGAGATCCTGAGTGTATGGAGTTCATGACCTTGCGTGTCTCGTCGTCGTTGACGTTGGACCAGGAGGTCAGGTGGTTGGCGCTGGTGGTGTTCACCGGGGGGGTGGAGTATGGCGTAGCCGGGGTGGACGGGGTGTTGAAGCTGTCATGGATGTCAGCGATCTTGCGGTGGAAGAAGATGGCCAGTGAGTCGCACAGTTCTTGTGAGGGTGGGATGCCCTTGGCGTTGGCGCTGGAGAGTTCCTTTATGATTCTGAAGAGCTCTTTGCTGTTGTGCGCGTTGTTGTCCAAGTGGTCTTTGAAAGAGGATCTCTTGGCTAGTCTGATGAGGTGGTGGTGTCTGCTGGTGGCGTCCTTGTGGGCTGCACGGTTGTCCGGTGTGAGTTTGTGTAGCCATCAGGCTTGGACTGGCCGTAGCGGGCACCGAGCAATCCTCCGGTGCGCCGCACGGGTGGGGTCTGGTTTTGGGCCTCAGGGGGCCATTTTTGTTATAGGGCCGTTTTTGCAGCATAACAAAATCGGCCAAAAGAGCTCAGCAGCTGGTCTTCGGTGACTTTGCTCCAGCAGCGCCGAGGCAGCTGTTGGGTGAGATGATGCGTGGTTGGTTTCTTGAAGGTGAAGTGGATGCAGCGGTGTCAGTCCAGTGGAGTTCGGTGGTGTGATCGAAGGCGACATGGGAGCCTGTGGAGAAGATAGGGTCAAGCGTGTGGCCAGGTGTGGGTGGGTGTGGTGACGAGTTGTCTGAGGCCGAGGTTGGCGATGTTGTCGATCAGGGTGGCGGAGTTGGCGAGTCGTTGTTGTTCTCGAGGTGGAAGTTCAGGTCCCCGAGGAGTATGTAGTCCGTGGAGGCGAGTGCATGAGTACTGGCGAGGTCGGCGATGGAGTCGCTGAACTGAGCCCGGAGTCCGGGTGGTCTGTAGATGAGTGTTCCTCTGAGGGTGGTGTTGGGGTTGGAGTGAATCCGCAAGTGCAAGTGTTCGGTGGTGTTGAGGGTGTCGTCTGCGTGGGTGGCGACTTTGAGGGTTGACTTGTGGATGATGACTGTTCCTCCTCCGATTCCGTTGGTGCGATCCCTGTGGGTGATCTTGTAGCCGTCCGGGAAGGCTATGGCAATGTCGGGTGCCGAGGAGTCGTTCCAGCAGGTCTCGGTCAGGAAGGCCACATCTGGGGCGGAGGTGTCGAGCAGAACCCAGAGCTCGACGGCGTGTTTGCATGCAGAGCAGGTGTTGAGGAGTATGCAGCGGAGGTGGTTGGGTCCAATCCTTGGAGGTTTGGTGTTTCTGTCGCAGGTGTAGCTGCAGGTGCCGCAGGAGAAGGGTCCGTGGGTCAGTTTTGGGGCGCCCTGGAAGCAGGAGTGGTTTCGGCCGACGTTGAGTGACTGGATGGTGCTGGCGTCATAGTGGATTCTGGTGTCGTGGCATTCGCGGGGTCCAGGGGTTCTGGCGCTGGGCGCGGTCCAGGCACGGACAGGCGCGGACAGGCACAGACGGGCTAGCCTTCTGCGCGCTGCGCGGCGCGCCCGCTGCGCACCCGCTTCTCATCCTGCATATGAGGAGGCTTGGGAGGGAGGGAGGAAAAACTGGCAAGCAGGGTGAGGGAAGTCCAGGAACTAGGAGGCGGCAGCAAGGGGCACAGGAATCAGCAATCCGCTGGCCAACAGGTGACGAGTGGCGGTGTGGGGGCGACCTGCCTGCAAGCAGAGTCAAAGTTCGCTCCCGCTAACGTCATACGGCCTGTATTGGAGGAGGCCTGGGAGGGAGGAGCAGCTGGGAGGTGGGAGCGGGGAGGCCAGTGAGTGTGCTGGGGGGCGGGGCCACAGGGAGGCAGCGGCAGGAAGGCCGGGACGGGAGCGATGGCGGGCAGGTGGGGAAAATCTGTCACGCAGGCGGAGGGAAGCCCAGGAGCCAGGAGGCAACAGCAAGGGGCACAGGAATCTGCAATCCGCCGGCCAACAGGTCACACTGCTGCGGCAGGACTTTCGAAACTTGACAGAGTGGGTGACCATGGCAGAGACTAGACTGGGCGAGACCGAGGATACCATTCATACCATGACAAAAGATGTGGCGGAGCTCCAGGCCTTGCATAAGCAGCTCCTATGGAAAGTGGATGACGCGGAAAATAGGGCCCGAGGCAATAACCTCCGCTTTGTGGGTTTTAGAGAGGGGATCGAAGGGACTAACATGGCGGAGTTCCTGCACTCCTGGCTGATAAAGTCCTTCCCGAAAGCGAAATTCTCAAATCGCTTCCTGAACTTTGTGGACCGGGATATGATATTTACATTGTCATCTACCTGCACTGCTTTTATATATCATTTTTTTCTTTTATGGCACCTTGTCGAAATAAAGATCTTTGAAATATGAAATATATGATATTACGAGAAGACAGAAAACTTGGGGATATACGTATGGAGAACACACAAATCATGATCTTCCCGGACTACAGCCAGGAGGTACAGAAGCAGAGACGCTCATTTGATACAGTAAAGGCCAAGCTGAGGGACATGCAAATTCAATATATGCTGCTCTTCCCGGTGAAACTGAAAGTCATGTATAAGGAAAAGACGTACTTTTTCACACACCCAGATGATGTGTGGCAGTGGCTGGAGGAACGTCCCCTTTTGCGGAGACCGGAGACAGGGATGCGCAAGACGGCAGAGGAGGTGACCAACGCGGGGCCTCAAGGGGATCACCGAAGATGCAGAGACCGAGAAGAACCCGAGGCAGCAGGAAGGTGGAGACGACACCTTACCCTACCCAGGGATCGATTAGTGGCGGAGACGGAGCTCGGCTTCCCTAGACCCAGGGGATAAAGCGGGATCTAGGTTTCGCTGCCTGGCTGGGAACGATTGTTCGGAAGGGGAGAAAGGAACTGGCGGTCAGTCATCCGACAATGAGGAATTGGAAGAACAGTCAATGCACCTGCTAGTGGTGACAATTAATGAGATGGAGCAGAAATTGGCCCAGGAGGCGGGAGCCACGCAAGACGATATTCAAGACTCCCACTCTTGAATTTGGGGACAAGCTGGACGGACAAGATGCAGGCTCATAGCGGGGAAGCACGCAAGTTGTTCCACCCCCTAAAAGTACTGCTCGATTGTTTATTGACACTTTTATATGTATGTAATTGTAGGAGAAGGAAGTTTTCTATGTTTTCCAGATAGAAGTTTCAGAGCCAGTTTGTAGGGTTTACCCGGAAGTCCTATACGTAGCCCTTTGCGACGATGGGACTGGCGGGGGGAAGGTGGGGAGGAGTGTACAGTTGTTCCAGGTTTGGGGATTCAGGGGGGGGGACAGGAGGGTGAGCACCAGTGTTTTGCTTGGAGTGGGAGTTGGGGGAGGGGGGAAATGTTACAGCATGTCAGGATTATCATACACGCCCGGGAGCTCGACGCCCTACTACTACGGAATTTGAACGACGGGCACCAAGGTGCAGTGCATGATGTCTGATAATCATAGGGAGGCAGCCCCAGCTCAGAAGGGGACTAAGATACTAATGTGGAATGTTAATGGTTCAGGCAGTAAGATTAACAAGGGTTAGTCCACGCCTATATGAAGCGGGAGAGCCCTGATGTAGTCCTGCTGCAGGAAAAGCACCTGCAGGGCACCAAATGCGGCTTTTTTGCCAGGGGGCAGTTTAAAGTACTCGCGCATGCAGGGTTCACCACTGGCTCTAGAGGGGTGGCGATACTGATTTAAAAGAACCCACCTTTTGTGAAAGTACAGACCTGTACGGATCCCCAGGGGACATATGTAGGGGTGAGGGGACATTGGGGCAGGCAGGAGTACACAATCATTTCGGCCTATGCGCCGCCAAAACTGAAGGCAGGTACACTCAAGGGAGTCACCGACATCCTACTGAGCACGTCCGACACCCTGCAGGTGCTAGGGGGCGACTTTAATGATGTGATGTCCTCTGCGCAAGATAGGACAGGGGATAGAGCCAGAGACTCGACCCCCACCCTGTTTTCCTAGGCAATTAATACAGTGGGATTGGTGGATGTGTGGAGATGGCTCCATCCCGAGGGCAGTGCATACTCGTTCTTCTCCGGCGCACACAAGGTATATTCCAGTTTAGATTACATCTTCATGGCAAGGCACGCTTTGAGTGTCGAAGATATGGCAGTGTACCAGGCGAGAGGTATATCGGACCACTCACCCCTCTTCGCTAGGGTGGGGGGAGAAGGGAAGGAAGGCAAAGAAAAAAAAAAGGCATGACGATCCTCTCGTTACAAGTAGTGAAATGAAGCCTTCTTACACAAACTCATTCGCTTGTATCATATTCCACAATTAACTAGATTATTTGCAAAGACAAATTACATCCTAGAAAAAAAAATACAGTGCAAGTAGAGCTGAAGATTGTATTTAGGACAGGTACATGGGACAAGGCATTAATGCCCAACACCACTCGGACATTGGAAAGGGGCAAATATAATCTGTGGATTCACATCAACCCCTGACTCTATTCCCCTGGTAGGAGGACACCAGAAGCTTTGCATTTGTGTGGCAGTGAAATTAGAAAGCGGACAGGAAAACAATATTCATGTAAAACTGCAAATGCAGTGGCCATTTTGATATTAGTATTTTCCCTGACTATATCTAGTGTTTTTTTTAACATTACTTTTTAAATTGCTTTTTATCATGTTGGTTGACGTATTAGTAGCCATTAGTATCATGAGAATTATCGTGGTTTTGTGTGCTTATATGTTTTGGTTACTATTCTTGATTGTTAATGTAATTAAAATAAGAAAAACTTGTTTGCATAATGTCAGCGCTGAATTTGTGAAAGTTGAATAGGGTCATAAGGAAATCTTTTTCTACCAGACAAAGTTTATCTAAGCAGAATTTTTTACATTAGAGTTCGTATACTTTTGCTTTATGTTTATACATTCGGGAGAACTGCTTGTAGCATTACTCCACGTGAGAAGTAAAAAAAAAAAAAGGAAGTAAACACCCCGCCCAACACACTGGCATATAATGCCATATCTAGCAGGAGAACCCCTGCAAGTAATACCCACGAATTAAGCGCCGTGTTTTCCGCACTCTTATGAGCAGTGACCTGGGAGGGGTGGTGGGGGCGGCAAGCAGTGTTGTGGAAGGGGGTTGCCACTGCGGGTGAAGGCAAAGCAAACCAGGCTTCCACGAGCAGGAAACTATGAAAATAGTGCCAATAAACTACCTGATGAGCGGCTAAGTGTAAGGCCACTTGCAATAGGGCCGGTCCATGGGAGTAAACCGGAAGCAGAAGGGTGGGATAATAAGGGAGGATTTAGCCACTTGTAAGCAGGCATTTTAGAAGAACGATCGAAGCAGCCACTCAGAAGCGATGGGTGAACTTACAGCCCACTGTGTAGAGACTGCATGTTTCGCAGAGTTGCGCATGTGCTGCTTAGGCTCGACCTAAAAACGACCCTGCCAAAATTCAATCAGTCCATGATGATAAACCATAGTAAGACCACCACTTCCCCCACACTTTATCATGCTTATGAGAGCATACATGTCCTCATAGATCGTTTTTTCTTGCTGTGCGCACCAACCAACTCCTGCGTGCCAGAGCTGCATCGAGGTGGGTGTGGGTTGCTTCTTCAGCTGGGCAATATCTCTCTTAGCTACTAGACAAATCACCTCCACAAAGAGCCTTTCAGATCCCCCAGTTTCTCCACAAGTCCCAGTAATGCTGCCCGGAGACCCAATTCAATTGAATGCCTCAGTACTTCCAAGAGCTCCAGTTGTCCCCTCTCAAGAAGGATCTCTGCGCCAGGCGATCCCCTGCCATGTGGAAAAAGTCAGCGGCAGGGAGTGGCAGCGTGCACATGCAGCCTGTGAAGTCGAGGACATCTGTTGCTTTGGGGCGTCAGGGTTGACTCAGTTGAAGGAAGTGGAAAAATTGAGCGTTAACTAGGGCATATTAATCCTTTAGGTCCGGTTCAGAGAAGACCTGGCTTGGCATTTCGGGCTGGACTGTTCCCATGAGGCACAGGGTCAGCATTGATTTGCATATAGCTGAGTCTGAACGGAGGTGGTGAAGTGAGCTAAAGAACGATCAGGGATTCAACCCAGATCTATGACTGGGAGGAATGTCTGAAAAGTTTTGGCGTTCCATCCATCATCTCCTTGTGCTTGAAATGTAAATGAATGACATAGCCTCACATTCTACCCCAGATGTTAATTAAAGTTATATAGTGTGGAGGAGTGTGGCTCAATGGTTAGAGAGGCAGACCCTGATGCAGAGTTCTGGCCCGGGACCAGGGTTCAATTCCCGCCTCGGCGGGTCTTGGGCTCAATTTCCTCGGACCTGACAATTCTCGCCTCAGTGCCTATTCTAATCATGAGCCCCACGCTGTAACTCTGGGCAATAGCTTGCTTAACCTCCACACTGGCCCCAACAGCGCTAGGATGCCTGGTTTCACCCTGGGGGTGCCCAGGAGTGGACACTTCACAGGGAAAGCCAGGAAGGGTTCCACAGCGGTATGAGTAATAGCGCCAGGAAACCGCTTGGTGACAGTGCGCTCTACAAATACCTTGACATTTACATTTACATTTGTACTAGCAGAAGATGGCTGCAGAGTTTCCCTCCTTTTACCAGCCTCAGCTGCTTTTAAGGCATAGTTAAAAGCAAAAATTACACTTGTAAAACATGATAGATCTTTCTGTGAACGTGCACACCAATTCTTATTCATAAAATCAGTGTGGTGGCAGTGTAGGGAATATCTAAATATTAGACAACAGCAAAGGGAGAAATATGAGATCATAGTGAAGACAGTTATCCGCTGTATGGTGATAAACCTGTCCCTATATTCATGCCCTTAACATTAATGCCAAAAACATGTACAAACAATTCATTTTAAAAACGTTAAGGCAAGGCATACCAGTGATTTAGTTCCTCTCTTATTTCATGTTTTACTTATTCATGCATTCCCCAAGAGTGTTCACTATTTCATCATGCTGATTTTCTGTAATATGCCAGGTGTTTGAGTGGCTTTGATTGAGATCTCTGGCGCTTAGGCTGAAGGCAAAGCCAAGTGCCTGTCAGTGGGTTGGCCCCATCTGCAGAGCGCACAGAACAATGGTCATGTATTCCAGTTACAACTGAAATTCTATGAAAAAGTATGTGGAGAGGGTACACTGATGTCAAAATATTTTCAAGGCAAAAGCAAAAGAAAAAAGGTTCTTTAATGTGAGTGAGTGCAGTATATGTTTGGAAGTGGTGATGTCAGGGAGATGGAAAAAGTACATTTGGGGAAGAGAGTTAAAGGAGAGTGCTGAAGAGGAAAGAGGCGGCTGAAGATGTGCAGATGGACGAGATGTGCAGAGAAAAAAAAGGGCATACATATCTGACATAAAGGGCACATAACTGAAGGCCAAAGCTCCTTCCACAGGCTTCAATACAATTTAATTCACAGACTCACAATTTCAGAAGTGAAATGTTTCTAATGTTAATTATTTATACCAAATGAACAAGTTACCTTCGGTAACAATAGATCTGTAGGAGACAGATTAGTTATGGATTCCTCACCTTAGATTAGTTATTGACCTTTGAATTTCCCCCAGGCGTAAGACTGGATCCTGAGAATTTTTCTCCAGCAGTACTCCTGCACGTCAGTAGGTGGCGTTGGTCGACTCTGCGTTCGTCGTAGGTGGCGTGGTCGCACGAATGACTTTGCGGTATCTACTTAGATGCCGCCCCTGTGCTCTGATGTCAGTTCTTTACACAACATTCCACGCCATAAGCTCAGAGCCATGCAAGACACTGACTACTGGTGCACAAAACTAGGGCCCTGAAGGGAAGTCCCTTACCCAGTTTGCAGTACAGGGAGGATGGGTAGGGCAGTGATGAATCCATAACTAATCTATGTCTCTTACAGACATATCGTTACCGAAGGTAAGTAACTTGTTCATCTGAAAGAGACAATTAGTTATGGATTTCTCACCTTAGAATATATACCCCAGCAATACCAACCCTGGAGGTGGTTCTGCAAACCAAGTGCACACCAGAAAACCCTGGAGAACTGAACGGCCAAAGAAGCCCTCTCTCCGGACTTGGCTGTCCAGGCAGTAGTGTTTGGTAAATGTGTGCAGTGAAGCCCACGTAGCTGCCTGGCAGATCCCTGAGGGGTACTCCACCTCCTAAAGCAGTAGTAGCCACCGTCGCCCTGGAGTGGGCACACAACCCCACTGGAGGTTCCTTTTTAGCTAAGGAATAGCAGATTTTGATGCAAAGAACGCCCAAATCGAGGGATGGTTCGTTTTTGTACAGCTCGACCATTCTTGGCACCCACATAGCCAACAAAGAGCTGATCATCCACCCAGAATTATTTTGTGCGATCCAGATAGAATGAAGGTGCACGTTTTGGATCCAGACAGTGCAGCCTCTACTTCTCTTTAGAAGGAAGAGGGGGTGGGAAGAAGGATGGCAAAGTGATGGCCTGTCCTATGTGGAAGGAGATAACCACTTTGGGATGGAAAGAAGGCCTAGTGCGAAGGACAACTTTGTCAGGATGAACAGCCAAGAAAGGAGGTTTGGAAGAAAGAGCCTGAAGCTCACTCACCCTGCGAGCAGAGGTGATGGCAACCAAAAAGGCAGTTTGAGAGTCAAGAGTCTGAGAGGACAGGTATTCAGCGGCTCGAAAGGATTGCACATAAGGTAGATCAGAGCCAGGTACAAGTCCCACTGGGGTATTACGAAAGGAATTGGGGGAAACAAGTGAGTAATGCCCTTAAGGCAGCAAGTTACATTAGGGAAATTGAAAAGAGAAGGCTGATCAGGAAGCCGAAGAAAAGCTGAAATGGCTGAAATATAGCCTTTTAAAATGCCCGGAGCAGAGCCCCGCTGGGCCAAAGAAAGAATGAAGATGAGAACCTCTGAAAGAGGTGCAGAAAGGGGATCCACAGCCTTTGCTGTGCACCAGGCCACAAATTTGTACCATCTACAGGTGTATACCGTGTGGTGGAGGGACGCCTGGCTGCCAAGATAACGTTACAAACTTCGAGAGGAAGGTCGAAAACTGTCAACTGTCGCCACTTAATGTCCACGCAAAGAGGTGAAGGCTGGACAGGTTAGGGTGGAGGACCGTCCCCTGCTGCGACAGAAAATCCTCCCGAAGGTGCAGTCTGATTGGAGGTTCGATGGCCATGTTTAAGAGCTCGGGATACCATACACTTCCAGTGAATGACTTGGGCCCGGTTGCACTTGATCTTCTTCAGCACTCTGGGTAGAAGTATTATAGGTGGAAAGGAAGGCGTATAGAAGACCGCAACTCCACTAAATAGCATTGCTGAGCGAGTGCCGTCTTGGAAATTCCAGCGCACAGAACTGCTGACATTGCGCGTTCTCTCTGTGGCGAATAGATCTAACCAAGGCTCTCCCCACTGCTGAAAGAGACCTTGCACCACCTCCGAGTGAAGACGCCATTCGTGATCTGTCATGCACCAATGGCTGAGTTAATCCTCCCTGGCATTCACAGAATCCGTCAGGTGTTGAACCACCAGGGACAATCCCTGATGTTCCAGTCAGACAAAGTGCCACCTGACATAGGGTCCACGACCCCACCCCGCCCTGTTTGTTGAAGTACCACATGGCAGTGGTGTTGTACACTAACACCTGCACTACTCTCCCTTTGACAGAAGGAAAAAATGCCTTAAGTGCAAGACAGATCGCCCGAAGCGCCAGAAGGATGATGTGGAGCCCGGACTCCGCCGGAGACCAGATGCCTCTGACCTCCGCCTCTCCCATGTGGCTGCCCCACCGCAGAAGTGATGCATCTGTCACCACTTTGAACTCTGACTGGAGAAGGGAGAGGGACCTGCTATTGACCCAGTCCTGGTTCGTTAGCCACCACTGCAATTGATGTGCAGTGCCCTTTGAGATCTGGATGCAATCTGAAAGATTCCCCTGATGCTGCGCCCACTGGAACTTCGGGTACCACTGCAGAGCCCGCATATGCCACCTGGCATAGTCCACCAGCAGAATGCAGGAGGCCATGAGGCCCAGTAGCCTCAGGGTCATTCTGACTGTAACCCGGGATAGAGGCTGGAAGATCAGAATCATAGCCAGAATATTCCAGACTCGCTGCTCGGGAGGATAAGCCCAAAACTGAGCTGTGTCCAGAACCACTCTGATGAAAAGGAGTTTCTGAGAAGGAATCAGGTGTGAGTTTGGCATGTTGATGGTGGACCCCAGCGAATGCAGGAGGTCGGCCGTAGTCTGGAGGTGGGAGATGACAGCTTGTGGCAAGCCCGCCTTCAACAGCCAGTCATTGAGATAGGGGAAGACTGGAACCCCTGATCTGCACAGATGAGCTGCGACCAACGCCATCACCTTCGTGAACACCTAAAGGGCGCTGGTAAGGCCAAAGGGGAGCACAGAAAACTGAAAGTGCTTGTGGCCTACCGTGAACTGTAGGTAACACCATTGGGCTGGCAGGACGAAGATGTGAAAATAAGCCTCCTGCAAGTCTAACACTACTATCCAGTTTCCAGCGTCTAGGGCAGACAGGACCTGAGCCAGTGTCAACATTTCGAACTTCTCCTTCAGGAGGAAGCGGTTGATGTTCCTGAGATTCAAGATAGGACGCAGGCCCTTGTCTTTCTCGGGCACCAGAAAGTAGTGGGAATGACAGCCACAACCTACTCCTGGGGCAGGAACTCGATGGCTCCCTTGGCCAAGAGAGCCGTAACTTCCTGTTAGAGAAGGGCCAGGTGATCCTCCGACATGCAATGGAATTGAGGTGGCATGGATGGAGGGGTAGTCTTGAAGGGGAGGGAGTAGCCCCTTCGGACTATCTGCAAAAACCCACCTGCCTGACGTAATTTTGAGCCAGTGGGGGAGGTGATGACGAATCCTGCTGCCCACTGACCATTGGTGGCCCTGAAAGGTCGGACTAGGAGGGTTTGGAGGCTGCTGCAGAGGGGGTGATGGTGGACTGGCCCGCCCGCTGGCCCCCAGACTCATGAAGGGGGGGTCACACGTCCCCGGCCGCGCAGAGGATGGACAGCTTGTGCAGGCCTGTGGCTCTGGGTGGAATGTGGCGGGCACCCCTTCCATAGCCACGAAAGGGGTGGAAAGCAGAATGCGCAGGCGAGAGGTGGAAGTGGGGCCCAAGGATCTGGCCATAGCCCAGGAGTCCTTAAAGTGCTCAAGCGCGTTGTCTAATTTGTTGCCGAACAAGTGACGGCCATCAAAGGGCATGTCCAAAAGTGTAGCTTGGACATCACCCGAAAAGCCAGTGGACTTCAGCCAGGCATAGCGTCTAAGCGCTACTGGCGTTGAAATCGTCCTGCCTAGCGAGTCGACGGTGTCCAGCCCACATCGGATGGCGAACTTTGCTGCGTCTATCCCTTCGGCTACTGCACAGGAGAGCACGGCCCAGGCCTCCTCCAGGCCCTGTGGCAGCACCTGCGCAACCATGTGCCACACAGAGTGGGAGTAACGGCCCAAGAGGCATGCGGTGTTCACCGACCGCAGTCCTGAGCTAGAGGAAGAAAACATTTTCTTCCCAAGATGGTCCAGCTTCTTGGATTCCCGATCAGGTTGTGTGGTAGGGAATGCGTCCTTGGAAGTCGAGGCTTGGACCACCAAGCTCTCAGGGGTGGGGGTGTTGGGAGAGGAAATTGGGGTCGCCCGGGGCCGGGCGGTGGCATCGGGCAATCATCCTGTCCACAAGGAGTGGGGTCTGAAGTCGAGCAAGATGTCAAGCTGTGGGGAGGGGTGTGCCCAGCCAGCTATCATGGCGGACGCAAGTCGTTAGTGCTCCGTCTGTTAACCCCTGATTATCCTGTCAATTCCCCTGCTGAGGTGCGCTCAAAGCCTGTGCTGACCGGGACCGGCGCGGGGACATAGTGGGGAGCCGATGCAGCCCTGTAGCTCCCGAAGCATGCAGCGTTGAACTGTGATCCGAGGCCCGGAGGAGCAGCGCGGCGCAGGGGTTGAAAAGCGCGCTAACTGCTCCGGTGGTAACGGCTGCTGTCGGGCCCGAGACGGACTGACGGAGCTGCCGGGGGAGTGCTGACGACCTGCCCTGGTCCTCCCCTGTGCAATACGGAGCTTCAACGGGACTGGGCCAGAGGTGAGCCGCCGCGCTCGGCCGAGCACCGGAGTCCCCTGCTGCCTGCCGCCGCCAGTGGACCCTGTGGCGAGAAGCGGAGGCGGGCCAGTGGTGGTGCGCCCGAGACACTGGCTGCGGCCGTCCCTGCAGGAGGCGGGCACTTGCGGCCCAAGACAACCCTATCGGCCGGACGTCAAGGGGAAGCCACAGGCAGGGTGAGCAAAGAGGCCCGGTAAGGAAAACTGTGTCCTGGGCCCTGGACAGCACCGGCTGCTCCCGCAGCCTGGAACTGTGGTGAGAGACTGCTGGAGCCGGGTAGAGGGATAGAGCCGTGGGCCAGCCCTGTGCTGCACGAGGGCCCTGGAGTGTCTGCGCGAGTGGCAGGATCCTGATGCCCGCGTTGATCTGAGGGCCCGTGTGGGTTGGTGCAGCCCCACAGGCCTGGGACAGCAGTAGAGTGCCTACCCTACGCCTCAGGGGAAATACTGCTGTGGATACTGTCAGGAGGGGTGAGCACCTACCAATAGCCACAGCGAAGAGCGGTCTGGTGCGCTGGGAATGGGACATTGACAACGGAGCGAGCGGTCACGACATCCCGCCAGCAAGAAAGTGGGGGATCCCTTGTGCCGGGCAGTCACCCAGTGTGAGAGGCACTGAGAGCGGCAGTACCTGAAGTGCCCAGAGGAGTGGGAAGCTGCAGCGATCAGGACTGGGAATGTCAGCCGCCAGGGCCTAGGACGTTGCGAACTGGTGAATTAGGGAGCGAGCGCCATTTTGGGGGCAGTGCTGTTTTGTGTGAGACGGCGACAAGAGTGTTGTGCTCTGGGCGCGAAGGCCACGTCTGACATCGGGAAGGCCTCTTACGATAGGAGGTCTCGCAGAGAGGCTGTGCCCCAAGGCCCCTGCGAGCTCAAAGTGAACGCCTGACAGGAGTGCCTGGAGGGCCCGCGCTGAGACTGCCAGAAGGGTGCAGGCAGTGGTGTGGCGCCCTGGGCAGGCGGGAAGAAACCCGGGCATCTTCACGCAGCAAAGGGCAGACGGACTACATGGAGAAAACCCCCCCGGTACCGGTAGCCGACGCAGGGAGGCTGGCCTCCCTGACAACGGGGGCAGGAAGTCGGACTGTCGCAGACCGGACTGTGGCCTCTGGGTTGACACCTGCGGAGGGGAGCCCCCTGCTGAAAGTTCTGATAACGGGCTGTGGTGACTGACTCTTCCCCTGGCGGCAGGAGGAGGTCCGGGCTCTGGTGGCCTGCAGCTGCTCGTGCCTGCTTACACCGAGGACCATCTGCGGATGCCAACGGCACAGCAGCTAGCGATGGGCAGGCCCGGGGACAAGTCGCAGCATGGACAGTCGAGGATGGAAGGCTGAGACCCTTGGCAAGGGCACCAGAGTGAAAGTATGGATTCACAGGCAGTGGCCCTCGCTGCCAAAATGGACACTGTGCTCGCAGCGTTGGAGAGGATGCGCACCACCCTGGAGCAAACCAAGGAGTCCCTAGAGGCGCGGATCAACAAGGTCTTGTCGGATTTCACTCTCCTCCACGCAGACCACCGTAAGTTAGTCAAGGGGGTTGCAACGCATGGTCAAATGTTTCAAGAGATTCAGCCTGTTGTTCAAAACCACACTATAGCGCTACAGGACATGATCGACCGGGTCCATGCCCTTGAAGACCGAATAGAAGATGCAGAAGGGTGATCCCAGAGCAGCAATGTTCGCGTGGTGGGCCTTCCGGAGGGCAAAGAGGGCAGAAGTCCGGAGCAGTACGTAGAGCGCTGGCTGCGAGATCTCCTGCCTCAAGGGGCACTGTCACAGCAGTTTGTTGTGGAAAGAGCGCACAGAGTGCCAGCGCAGAAGCCCAGGCTGGGAGCTAGACCCCGCCTGTTCCTCTTTAAACTTCTTAATTACTGGGACAGAGACGTGGTGCTGCGTGAAACCAGAAAATCAGGCGACTTGACTGTGGGGAAAAGTTGGGTAATATTTTTCCCCGATTACACAGCAGCGGTGCAGAGAAGGAGAAGCAACTATATGGCAGTGTCAGCTAAGGGAGCTGGAGTTGCCCTACTCTCTGCTGTTCCCGCTGTGGTGACAAAGGAGGGAGCTTGTTTCCTCAACTCCCCGTCGGAAGTGTGGGACTGGCTGGAGGAGTCAGGACAGTGGACAGGGACAAGGCCCTCAGGCTTGGAGGATGATGGCCGGCCGGAGAGGAGGTCAAGGCGGCGTAGACGGCGGGGGTACACCACACTGCGAGGCTGAGCCCAGTCTCGCCCAGCCCAGAGAAAATCAGGATGGAATGCCAGGAAGCCCTCGAGGCGGTGGCCACCCTTGGAACAGTGCACCACAATGGCTGCACGGAGACCCACATATGCAGTGAACGGGGCACCAGTGGCCGGTCATCCCCATCCACCATGATCTCCGAAGACATGAACCTGCCTGTGGTGACGCCCCAGACTGCTGACCAGCTTATGTGATACCACGATGTTATGTTGCATCTCCACATAGCTTGCTAACATATACATGCTGTGAACTATTCTGTCCCATCTGTGCCCGCGCTCATGTGGTTATACTGTGCAGTGCTTTGGAGACGTTCTTGAAAGTTAGTGAGGCGCATGCGCACGACCAGGGGGTGGCCTGCTGCGCGGGGGCAGGAAATGCAGGGCAGATATTGTATTTGCAAGCTCCATATCACTGTGGCTCGCACTGGGACTGCGCTTTAAGATAGACTGTGACATACTGCGCACCTCCCGCATGTACAGGAGGCATGAGAAAGGGAAACAGCGGAGGAGTCAGGACAGTGGACAGGGACAAGGCCCTCAGGCTTGGAGGATGATGGCCGGCCGGAGAAGAGGTCAAGGCGGCGTAGACGGCGGGGGTACACCACACTGCGAGGCTGGGCCCAGTCTCGCCCAGCCCAGAGAAAATCAGGATGGAATGCCAGGAAGCCCTCGAAGCGGTGGCCACCCTTGGAACAGTGCACCACAACGGCCGCATGGAGACCCACATATGCAGTGAACGGGGCACCAGTGGCCCGTCATCCCCAGCCACCATGATCTCCGAAGACATGAACCTGCCTGTGGTGACGCCCCAGACTGCTGACCAGCTTATGTGATACCACAATGTTATGTTGCATTTCCACATAGCTTGCTAACATATACACGCTGCGAACTGTTTTGTCCCATCTGTGCCCGCGCTCATGTGGTTACACTGCAGTACATTGGAGACGTTCTTGAAAGTTAGTGAGGCGCATGGCAACGACCAGGGGGTGGCCTGCTGCGCGGGAGCAGGACACGCAGGGCAGATATTGTATTTGCAAACTCCATATCACTGTGGCTCGCACTGGTACTGCGCTTTAAGATAGACTGTGACTCACTGCGCACCTCCCGCATGTGCAGGAGGCATGAGAAAGGGGAACAGCGCTGACAAGTCATCGTCACCACACACGCACGCACCCCACCAGGCACTGCACTGGAATAGCTCACCACTACCTATGTGTGTTTTCTTTGAGGTTTGGACGAATGCCCCTTTGGGAATCCGCCCCATTAGTTATATTGTTCACAGTTGTTATCTTGTTTTGAAGGCAGCACACCGATATGATCCTCTCGGACCTAGACCCAAACCCCCCCTCTGGTGCGGTCCCTTTGTCCTGTGATGCGATAAACTACCCATATACACGATGGCACATATTAACATTGTGACCTGGAACATACGTGGTATGCACACCCGTCGAAACGTTACTCCATTTTCTCCTACCTGCAGCGGCACTCTGTTGGGGTTGCCCTCCTGCAGGAAACTCACATGACCCAGACAAGCTCGACAAGCTTCGCAGGCATTGGAGGGGGGGAAATTTATGGTACTGTCTTCTCAGCGCACACGCGGGGAACATTGATCTGGGTGCGGGCGGGCACTCCCTTTATCTGTGAAGAAGTGAAGGTGGATAGTGAGGGAAAGTACACCCTTGTGAGGGGGAAATTGAATGGTCAGGTAATGCTGCTGGGAACATTGTAGGCCCCTAACGTGGACCAGCCGTCTTTTTTAGTGCAGCTGACCCAGGTCCTCCACCCCTATGCCGGGCTCCCTTGGTTACTCGGGGGGGATTTTAATATGGTACTAGACGTTCAGCTAGACAGGTCCTTTTCCCCCCCTGCGCGCAGCAGCGGTGGCATCCAATGCGCTGGCGCTTCAGGACTGGCTTTCGCACTGGGCGCTACAGGACCTGTGGCGCACACTACACCCAGCAGACAGAACTTACTCCTATTATTCCGCAGTTCATGACTTACATGTCCGGTTAGACAGGATAGTGGGTTCCCCGTCTTTGCTCCCGCTTCTTACACAATCAAGTACCTGGGGAGGATGCATTCCGATCACAGCCCCCTGTGGTTTCAGATCAGTTGGGAGGCGGATCGCCCGCCTGTGCCCACGTGGGGACTCCAGCCTAGTGCGCTAGAAGACTCAGAGTTTCGCTCGTCCCTAAGCACAGCCATCCTCGTGTTTTTTTTATATTAACGAAGGGACGGCGAGTAATGCCGTGATAGAGTGGAACGCCCCTAAAGTAGCCGTCCAGGGGCACTGCTTGGGGGCCACGTGGAACATACGCAAGACACGCTCAGTCTCCCTTGCGCGCGTAGAAGCTGAACTACTACATTACGATAGTGAAGGAAAGGAAACGGGTAGGCATTCACGCAGGTTGGGGCACCTTCGCACCCAACACACAGAGCTTCTTGAGCAGTTTAGATGCCACAACTATGCGGCGCATACAGCCAGAACGCATGCCAAGGAAGATAGAGCAGGCTGCCTACTGGCCTGGTTGGTATGACAGGAGGGACGCTGTGTTCCGATAGGAGCGCTCCGCATAGAAAGCGGAACGTTGATGTATACGCAGCTTGAAATCCATCGTGCCCTAACAGACCATTACAAGAAGTTATATAGGGCCCAGGGTATTGGCCCCGGACACCTCCTAGTGGAGTTCCTGGACTCTGTCCGTCTGCCCACGGCCTCGGAGGAGCAGAAGGAGTCGCTTAACGCGCCTCTTTCATTAGAGGAAATTGGGGAGGCGATCCAGTGTATGGTCTCTGGGAAAACTCCAGGACCAGATGGCTTGCCCGCCGAGTACTATAAAGCTTACAGTGAATCCCTGGCGCCACTACTTCATAGATTATACTCTGCGGCGGTGGAGGAAGTTTCATTGCCCCTTCCATGTTGGAGGCGTTCCTGGTCTCCCTGCTTAAACCTGACAGGGACCCCACGGCACTAGGCTCATATAGACCCCTGGCAATGCTTAACATGGACTACAAGATCTTCGCAAAGGTACTGGCGGAACGGCTGGCGCAGGTGGTCCCCCACCTAGTCCACGCTGACCAGAATGGGTTCGTCCCTGCGAGATCCACGTCATTGAACCTCAGGAGGTATTTCAGGGTGGCAGCTGAGGCCGAGCGGGAGTGGCCCAAGGCGGGATGCCTTATCCTGGACCTGGAAAAGGCGTTTGATTGCCTAGAATGGGGCTACCTGTCGGCTGTGTTGTTGCGCTATGGGCTGAACATGGGGTTCCTCCATATGGTCGACCTCCTATACAAGAATCCCACAGTCCGGGTGTGGCTGGGCCCCTACATCCCTGAAGCAGTGGCGGTGGGCCGGGGCACCCAACAGGGGTGTCCCCTGTCCCAGTTACTGTTCGCATTGGCAATCGAGCCCCTAGCCTTGGCTATACGGGAGACACTTGGTGATGGGATACCAATGGGAGACGGGGTCCACCAAGTATCCCTCTACGCTGACGACCTGCTGGTGTTTGTGAGGGACATGGAACACATACCAGAGCAACTGACCCAGCTGCTACATGCCTTTGCTGATATCTCAGGACTCCGCGTAAATGCAGGTAAATCCTGCCTTTATGCTTTCAGTGCAGGGAACGTGGACCCGGGATACTGGTTTGGGGGCACACAGGTCCAGTGGAAAGAAGACACCTTCCGATATCTGGGGGTACAGATCTACCACTGTGAGAAGTTGGCCTGATATATGATGCTCACTAATTCTAGTGATCACCTTGTATCAGTCCAAACAACCCTTATGGTGATTGGTTGTAAGTCAACCTTATAGACCAGCTATCCTAGTAGCATGGACAAAAGCAGTCTTTAGGCTAAACTCTGAATGGCATGTGAAGCCAGCTGTTTTACCACATATAACCCCTTGAATACCAAGTGAAAGGACACCACACAGGTTGTTATGAAAATAAACAGATATTTATTAACTAACATACACCTCTGAACTCTTTATGAGATCAGAGGGCTAAGCACATGACAATACTCAAAAGGAAATACGAGTTCGCACAATATTTACAAGTGCGCCTTAGGGGCGCGACAAACCATATACTCAAAACAATGGATTGCGAGGAAAGAAAATACTGTAAGGAGATCCAGAGGCTGGAGGATCGCTGGGACTACGCTACAAACTAGGTAAGTAAGGAGCAGGAGGCCCACGGGACTCACGTGCAGAGTGGCAACTCTCACGCGGGATGCGTACCAACGTCTATGGATCTTACAGTTCAGAAAGTTACAGATTCCGGACGAACCCGGCTGAATAGAGGGAAAACAACAGTGGACCTGAACACTAGGATAGTGTACACAGACTTGAGCACCTAAAAGCTTTAGTTACCTAACCCACAGGCTGCGGGTGCATAGGGCTGAAGTTGCGTCGGGTTTGCTGCGTTGATCCCGGTGATGCCTGAAACAAGGAGTTGCTGGCAGGCAGCCAGATGGAGGAGTCCGGTGGTTCTAAGGGTGGAACTTAGAAGAAGGAGTCCTGAAAGGGAAGGGGACAGAGTCTCGGTCACTAGCCAGTGACGGTGCTGGAACCAGGAGGGAACCAGATGCTGTTGCCGCAGTCAGGTGAAGGAAGGGTCGCTTCTCTCTGTAGCTGCGCGGACCAGGAGCTGCTCTTCACGACCAGGCTGGAGGCACGAGCTGTCCCACGTAGTCTGCTGCTGATGGCGGTGTCGGATCGTCGATCTGGACAACAGGACTTGGCTAATGCAAGCCACGCAGTGGAACAAAGATGGCGTCTGGTGCGGACCAGGAGGGTCCGGGGTGCTTCTCGTCTACAGGAAAGCAAGGGCCAGTCTGGTGGACCAGACCAGCAGTGTTAGATTCTTCGGGTCGTCGTCTCAGGGGTCACGAGCCAGCTGGCAAGTGACCAGACAACAGGACAGGCAGAAACCAGGCAAAAGGGCCCCACGCAGATCTCGTGGATGCTGGGGGGCTGGTCTTTGGTGCAGGAGCTGCGTCGGTGTGGGGCTTCTCAGACCCCAAGGCACTTACTCGAGGATCCCTCGGCGTTCGTGCTGGAAACGCTGTGCAGGTTTCTCAAGATGGCCGTCTCCACGTTGCTCGTCGCACCCACGGGTCCCAGCTGTGCTGTGTATGTGGGTAGAGGTCAGAGAGGTCTGGAGGTCCAGGTCTTGTCGAGCTGGGTCGTCGGATTCCGGGATGGAAGGACTCTGCAGCAAACCGCACAGGAGCTTGATGGTGCCTGCGAAACAGGATGGTCACTCCCTGACCATAGGGAAGATTCTTCAGTGTTCTGGAATCAGGAGGTCGAAGGTCAAGAGTTTCTTCGTGGAAGTTGTCAAGATTAATCTGATTTGGAATGGGACCAGCTCCTACCTTTATTCAGCTAAAGGGGGCTACACTACGACTAGGTCTCTCCTCTGGGTGGGACCAGGAAGGGGGGTGGTTACACCCCCTTTCCTTTGTCCGGTCTTGCACCAGCTCTGCGGCTGGAGTGCCCCAGGAACTGGTTCTGACCAGTGTATGCACAGGGACACCTTGTGTGCCCCAGGCATGTCTCATTCCTTTGAGCTCTGTCCTACCTAATACACCAAAATCCTGTCTGGGGTGGTGCTAGCACCTCCCAAGGCAGGAAACCCTTTGTCCAAGCCTCCCTCGCTGGAAGGACTCCCAGCAGCAGGAGGTCAGACTTGTGTCTGTGGTGGCAGCATCCATTTTGTGATGCTGAGGCTCGAGTTAACTTTAACCGGGGTTCACAGTTACATACATGTCGTGTCCCTCTAGAAGGGTGGAATGCTACCCCCGTCGCCAGAATTGGCGAGGGGGTAGTATTCCAATTCGTATGACACCTTACTCGGCATGTTTTGATAATGCTATACCAAAGTTAGCATTTGACCGCGAGGTTCATAATGCACTTAAGAGTATATGGTATAGCGTTATCATGGAACAGCTATTAGGACTTGGTTCCGCAAGCTGCAGACGGGCTCAGCTCATGCCAGAGCACCATCTCACATAATTCCAAGCACTCTGCCTTCAGGATTGTTAAGGCCTGCCATAGGAGTGACTGATAGGAATATATGTGTCCATTTTAGGGTTAGATATAGAAATACTATATCTAAAGCAAAGGGTGATTACACCACCTTGCCCCAGCTGTCGTGCAGCCAGTTTTGTCAGATTTGGATGGCCAGCCAGGGGTGGCATAATACATGCTGCAGCCCCTGGTAGGCCCTGGGTACACCTATGCCCTGGATACCTAAGGTATGCTGTACAGGGACTGATAAGGTGGCCCAGTACCAATTGGTAAATGCACCTAAGGTACATGCTTGTCAATTTAGAGAGAGAACAGCTAGGCTGTGGGTCTGATTAGCAGGCCCACAGCCAGGGAAAGTCGTAAACCAGTGAAGCAAAAAGCAAAAATCGGGGGTGACCATAGGATTGCAGACCCTACTCTCCTACATAACCCCCCCCCCCCAAACTTAGGGACATTAAACTAACCTTGACCAGGTGAGTCTTCTTGTTCAAAATGGAAGTATCCGGAGAGACCATCTGCATTACCATGGTCAGTCCCTGGTCGGTGCTCCACTGTAAAGTCCATCCACTGTAGGGAAATGGACCACCTAAGAAGTTTGGGGTTTTCACCCTTCATTTGATTTAGCCATAAGAGGGGCTTATGGTCGGTCTGAATCTTGAAGTGAGTGCCAAACAAGTATGGCCTCAGCTTCTTCAGGGCCCAAACCACAGCAAAGGCCTCCCTCTCAATAGCTGACCAACGTTTCTCTCTAGGGGTCAGCCTTCTACTTATAAAAGCAATGGGCTGGTCATGACTATCAATATTCAGTTGAGATAGAACAGCTCCCACACCCAACTCAGAAGCATCTGTTTGGACAATGAATGGCTTGGAGTAGTCTGGACTCTTGAGAATAGGTGCAGTGCACATGGCCTGCTTTAGGTCATCGAATGCCTTCTGACAGCTAACTGTCCACTGAACTTTCTTTGGCATTTTCTTACTTGTCAGGTCATTAAGTGGAGTCACAATAGTTCCATAATTTCTGACAAATTTCCTATAGTAACCAGACAGGCCCAAGAAAGCTCTGACCTGTGTCTGGGTGGTTGGTGGAGCCCAGTCCTTTATGGCCTGTATCTTGCTCTCCAAAGGTTGAACTAGGCCTCCACCTACAAGGTGGCCCAAGTATACAACTTGACTCTGCCCTTTCTGGCACTTGGTAGCCTTGATAGTGAGGCCTGCCTTTTGCAGGGCCTCCAAAACTTTCCTCAGGTGGATCAGGTGATCCTCCCAGGTGGAACTAAAGACAGCAATATCATCTAGATATGCTGCACAGAAGTCATCCAACCCAGAGAGAACTTGGTTCACCAACCTTTGAAAAGTGGCAGGTGCATTTTTCAAACCAAAGGGCATCACCACAAACTGGTAATGACCTCCTGGGGTAGATAATGCTGTCTTGGCCGTCGCATCCTCAGCTAACCTGATTTGCCAATAACCAGCTGTCAGGTCAAATGTACTCAAGAATTTGGCAGAAGCCAATTTATCTATGAGTTCATCGGCTCTTGGTATTGGATGGGCATCTGTCTAAGTGACAGCATTGAGACCCCTGTAGTCTACACAAAACCTCATCTCTCTCCTACCATCCTGGGTGTGAGGTTTAGGCACTAGAACTACAGGACTAGCCCAAGGGCTCTCTGAGGGTTCAATGACTCCCAATTCCAACATCTTTTGTACTTCTTTCTTGATACAGTCCCTGACGTGGTCAGGTTGCCTGTAGATTTTACTCTTTATAGGCAGACTGTCACCAGTGTCCATCTCATGGGTGCACCAGTTTGTCTGACTGGGTGTCAGAGAGAACATTTGTCTGAAGGATTGAAGAACCTGTTTATAATCCTCTTGTTGATGCTCAGAGAGGCTGTCAGAAAAGACTACACCATCTGCTGACCCATCATCAGGGTTCTGAGTGAGCAGGTCTGGGAGAGGGTCACTCTCTTCCTCCTGTCCCTCATCTGTAGCCATGAGCAAGCCCATGTCTTCCCTGTTGACAAATGCCTTGAGCCTGTTCACATGAAGTACTCTGTGAGGGCTCCTGGGAGTTCCAAGGTCTACCAGATAGGTGACCTCTCCCTTCTGTTCAATGATAGTATGGGGTCCAGACCATTTGTCTTGGAGAGCTGCTGGGGCCACTGGCTCCAAAACCCACACCTTCTGTCCAGGCTGGTAAACAGTAAGGACAGCCTTTTGGTAATGCCAAGCTTTTTGGAGTTCTTGGCTGGCCTCAAGGTTTTTGGATGCCTTCTCCATGTACTCTGCCATCCTGGAGCGGAGACCAAGTACATAGTCCACTATGTCCTGTTTAGGCTTTTTGAGAGGTAACTCCCATCCTTCCTTCACAAGACACAGGGGTCCTCTTACAGGGTGCCCAAAGAGAAGTTCAAAAGGGCTGTAACCAACCCCCTTCTGTGGGACCTCTCTATAAGCAAACAGAAGGCAGGGTAAAAGGATGTCCCATCTTCCCCTAAGCTTTTCAGGTAACCCTTTTATCATCCCTTTGAGGGTCTTGTTGAATCTTTCAACAAGCCCATTGCATTGTGGGTGATAGGGGGTGGTGAACTTGTAGTTGACACCACACTCCTTCCACATAGCAGTCAAGTATCCTGACATGAAGTTTGCACCTCTGTCAGAGACAACCTCCTTAGGAGACCCCACTCTGGAGAAAACTCCAAGTAGGGCCCTGGCCACAACAGGAGCTGTAGTGGTCCTAAGGGGAATAGCTTCTGGATACCTGGTGGCATGATCCACTACCACCAGTATAAATCTGTGCCCAGATGCTGTTGGGGGGTCCATTGGTCCAACAATGTCAATCCCCACTCTTTCAAAGGGTACCCCCACCACAGGTAGTGGTATAAGGGGGGCCTATGTTGTGCCACCTGATTTGCCACTGGCTTGACAGGTGACACATGAGCGACAAAACTCTTTAGTGTCTTCAGACATATGGGGCCAGTGAAAGTGTGGGACAAGCCTGTCCCAAGTCTTGTTCTGGCCTAAGTGACCTGCAAGGGGAATTTCATGGGCCAAGGTGAGAAGGAAACCTCTCAGAGACAAGGGGATGGCCAGCCTCCTGGTAGCACCAGGCTTGGGGTCTCTTGCCTCAGAGTAAAGGAGTCCATCATGCCAATACACTTTATGGGCACCTGTGGCATACCCTGCAGCCTCAGCAGCAGCCTGCTGTCTGAGGGGTTCAAGAGATGAACAGTCTAATTGTGCTTGTCTCAATTCTGCCCTGGAAGGTCCCCCTGTCCCAAGAAACTCAACCTGTTCAGGCTCAAGTTCTTCTAGGACAGTTCCTTCTGGGGTCTTTGGGCCAGTCTCCTGTGAGAGCTGATCCTCACCTTGAGGCAAGGAGGAAGGCACTGCCTTAGCTCTACTGTTCTTACTCTTGGTTAGTGTCTGGTCCATTGTTCCAGGATCCAGCACTAGTTCAGCTGGGCATTTCTTGGCCTGTGACCTAGTCACAGCAAGGACATGTGCTGACAAACCTAACATCTCCACATGAGTTCTATACTCCACATCTGACCTTAGGGAGGATTCCAAATCATTGCCCAAAAGACAGTCCACTGGGAGGTCTGAACTAACAACAACCCTTTTGAGGCCATTTACCCCTCCCCAGGAGAAATTAACAAGTGCCATACTATGGTTGGTAGTGACATTGCTAGCATTGGTCACTAGGTAGTCTGAACCTAGTATTACCTTCCAGGGTCCACAAATGCTGGTGTCACCATAGTGACACTGGCACAGGTGTCCCTGTAGGCCTGAGCCATTTTTCCATTGATTAAAGGTGTCTGCCTGTACTTGCCCAGAGTACTGGGACTTATTGTAGGGGTCAAATCCATGTCCCCAGTACAAACAAGAACAGCCTGGGTAGGTACTCTGACTAGGTCAGAGCCTGCCTCAGGTACCAATGTCAACCCCACTGTGGCCTTAGGGGGAACACTACCACTACAACTGAACTAGGGGTTGCAGGTGCCTTAGGGGCAGTAGTGGTAGGAGCTGGGCCTTTCTTGGTGCACTCACTAAAACAGTGAGTATTACTTTTACAGTATTGGCACCATGGTTTCTTCTGACCATTTTTCTTCTTCTTTTGGGAATTCTGGGACCCACCCTCCTTAGATTGTTGGGGCCCTGTTGAAGACTTCTGGTCATTTTGCTTACTCTCATTACCCTTCTGGTCTGCTTTCTTCTGGCCACCACCCTGGTTCTGCTTCTGCTGCTTGACCCTTGTCCTGACTCATCTGTCTGCCTTCTTTCCCAATTCTTGGGGAGAGGTCAGATCTGAGTCAATAAGGTGCTGATGCAACAACTGATTTTGACAATTACTTAAGATTTGTTCTCTCATAATTAGATTATACAATCCTGTGTAATCAGTAACTTTACTTCCCAGTAACCAGCCTTCAAAAGCCTTAGTGGCACAATCAACAAGGTCAGCCCAATCCTGAGACTGAATTTTCTGGGTGTCTCTGAACAGCAACCTGTACTGCTCAGTTGTTAAGCCAAACCCATCAATCAGTGTGTTCTTCAGGACTTGGTAATTGTTAGCATCCTCAGCTCTAGTAGTGAGGAGCTTATCTCTACCTTTACCTTCAAAGGAGAGCCACAGTATAGCTGCCCACTGACTCTGGGGGATGCACTGGACAGTGCAGGCCCTCTCCAAAGCAGTCATCCATTTGTGGATGTGAATGAATGAATGAATAACTTTATTGTGTGGTTACTTAAAACCATTACATTAAAACCAAAGTATAAAATTACAAAAGTTAAAACCGAAGGTGTTTCTGCAGGCAAGTTATCAAAGTTCAGAAGGACACACTCAGTCCGGGATCGGGGCGGGCCACCCGATGCCCCACGACAAAGTCTCTATTCCTGCGTGGCCTTAGCGGCCATCAACTCGGACCGAGTCTGTTGTATGAATTTTCCGAATGAGGCCATCTGTTTTACTATGCTCAAGGTGTATAGTTGATGGATTGCTTCCTTAGCTGTGCGTGACCCGGCGTCCCTAAGAATGGGCCGGAGGTAAAGGGTGCGGGGTACACGTAGGGCAGGGCAGCAGAATAGTAAGTGGGCCAATGATTCACGTTTATAATTACAGAGTCTGCATTCCCGAGGTCCCGTGCCTGCTTTTCCCGGGTGATATAGTTCTTTGAGCGGCAGGGGGTGCAGTCTGTAGGCGAGAATCTTGTGGAGTGCTGGAAGGCCCACGGCCTGCGTGAGATGGTTTCGGGGGTTATGCGCGGTGTGCGGCAAGCATAGGGACTCATGAAAGGCTCTTTTCGTGAGGGACTCCAGGTCCAGGTCCCGGGTGCATGCACGCACTTGCTTTTTTGTCACGTGTTTGATGGTCGTGTAATTGACAAGTTCTGGGTTCCACGACTCAATCGCCAGATTCAGTTGCGTTTTGGCTGTTTCAAGGGTGGCTGACCAGGGGTTCCCTGGTTCAATAAAGATGTGGATGTCATCCCCTTGTTTAAAGGGGGGCACTATTTTACTCAGGTGTCTAGTATCAAAACTCCTGTCTTTATCGCTAGGGATAATGCTGCCACCAGTGGGGTCTGCCCCACTCAATTTCTGCTCTCTGGCAAAGGCAAGTCTTTCTTTGGCAAGGGCAAGTTCTTCCCTCTCAATCCTCAGATTGACTTCCCTCATCTTAGCTTCATGCTCTCTTCTCTGAGGGGATGTCATCCCTCTCTGAGAAGATGCCTGAGAGACATGGGTATGAATAGATCTGTTAGAGCCTCTGGAGTGAGACCTAACTCGTCTATTCCCAATGTTAAGCCTGCCTGAGAGTTGGCCTGGGGGTCCCCCAGTTCCATTCTCATGTATGCTTAAGTTGGTCCTGGTGAGCCTACTAACTACTGCTGGACCTTTGTCTGCCTCATCCCCTGATAACTCCTCTTCCTCTTCCTCGTCTTCACTTTCTGCTCCATGGAGGTTAAGGTCAGGATCACCAAGGGTTCCCTCTAAGGGTGGCATGCTCCCATCTGGATTAGAGGGGCCTGTGTTAGAAGCCCTTCTGGCATCATATGTCTTTAAGAGACCTATCAGAAAAGGAGTGGTAGGGTTAGAACCCTGTTTTAGTTTCCTGGAGGTACACAATTGTCTCATCTCCTGGAAGCTAAGGGCTGCATATCTGGAAGTGACCTGTGGAGGGTCAACAACCACAAGGGGAGTCTCTGAAGACTCTCCATGGGTAGACATGCTTCTAGTGAGGTGTAAGTGGTGCACTTACCTACACTATGGGTTTACCTACTGATCCCTTGCTAAGAGTTGTAGTCAGGGTGTGCTACTCCCTTTCTACTACAACAGCTGGTTCAGTAGAACTCAGTATTTCTAAGCTATGTTATATGTACCTATGGTACCTTATGTGATCTTTCAAAATGATATCTCAAGATTATATTTGGTAAAAACAACAGCAAGCTCAAATCCCAACCGCTGCACACCAATGTGAGAAGTTGGCCTTATATATGATGCTCACTAATTCTAGTGATCACCTTGTATCAGCCCAAACTGGGTTGGTTGTAAGTCAACCTTATAGACCAGCTATCCTAGTGGCGTGGACAAAAGCAGTCTTTAGGCTAAACTCTGAATGGCATGTGAAGCCAGCTGTTTTACCACATATAACCCCTTGAATACCAAGTGAAAGGACACCACACAGGTTGTTATGAAAATAAACAGATATTTATTAACTAACATACACCTCTGAACTCTTTATGAGATCAGAGGGCTAAGCACATGACAATACTCAAAAGGAAATACGAGTTCGCACAATATTTACAAGTGCGCCTTAGGGGCACGACAAACCATATACTCAAAACAATGGAATGCGAGGAAAGAAAATACTGTAAGGAGATCCAGAGGCTGGAGGATCGCTGGGACTACGCTACAAACTAGGTAAGTAAGGAGCAGGAGGCCCACGGGACTCACGTGCAGAGTGGCAACTCTCACACGGGATGCGTACCAACGTCTATGGATCTTACAGTTCAGAAAGTTACGGATTCCGGACGAACCCGGCTGGATGGAGGGAAAACAACAGTGGACCTTAACACTAGGATAGTGTACACAGACTTCAGCACGTAGAAGCTTTAGTTACCTAACCCACAGGCTGCGGGTGCATAGGGCTGAAGTTGCGTCGGGTTTGCTGCGTTGATCCCGGTTATGCCTGAAACAAGGAGTTGCTGGCAGGCAGCCAGATGGAGGAGTCCGGTGGCTCCAAGGGTGGAACTTAGAAGAAGGAGTCCTGAAAGGGAAGGGGACAGAGTCTCGGTCACTAGCCAGTGACGGTGCTGGAACCAAGAGGGAACCAGATGCTGTCGCCCCAGTCAGGTGAAGGAAGGGTCGCTTCTCTCTGTAGCTGCGCGGACCAGGAGCTGCTCTTCAGTCTTCACGACCAGGCTGGAGGCACGAGCTGTCCCACGTAGTCTGCTGCTGATGGCGGTGTCGGATCGTCGATCTGGACAACAGGCCTTGGCTAATGCAAGCCACGCGGTGGAACAAAGATGGCGTCTGGTGCGGACCAGGAGGGTCCGGGGTGCTTCTCGTTTACAGGGAAGCAAGGGCCAGTCTGGGGGACCAGACCAGCAGTGTTAGATTCTTCGGGTCATCTTCTCAGGGGTCACAAGCCTGCCGGCAAGTGACCAGACAACAGGACAGGCAGCAACCAGGCAAAAGGGCCCCACGCAGATCTCGTGGATGCTGGGGGGCTGGTCTTTGGTGCAGGAGCTGCGTTGGTGTGGGGCTTCTCAGACCCCAAGGCACTCACTCGAGGATCCCTCGGCGGTCGTGCTGGAAGTGCTGTGCAGGTTTCTCAAGATGGCCGTCTCCACGTTGCTCGTCGCACCCACGGGTCCCAGCTGTGCTGTGGATGTGGGTAGAGGTCAGAGAGGTCTGTAGGTCTGGGTCTTGTCGAGCTGGGTCGTCGGATTCCGGTATGGAAGGACTCTGCAGCAAACCGCACAGGAGCTTGATGGTGCCTGCGAAGCAGGATGGTCACTCCCTGACCATAGGGGAGATTCTTCAGTCTTCTGGAATCAGGAGGTCGAAGGTCAAGAGTTTTTTCGTGGAAGTTGTCAAGATTAATCTGATTTGGAATGGGATCAGCTCCTACCTTTATTCAGCTAAAGGGGGCTGCACTACGACTAGGTCCCTCTTCTGGGTGGGACCAGGAAGGGGGTGGTTACACCCCCTTTCCTTTGTCCGGTCTTGCACCAGCTCTGCGGCTGGAGTGCCCCAGGAACTGGTTCTGACCAGTGTATGCACAGGGACACCTTGTGTGCCCCAGGCATGTCTCATTCCTTTGATCCCTGCCCTACCTAATACACAAAATCCTGTCTGGGGGTGGTGCTAGCACCTCCCAAGGCAGGAAACCCTTTGTCCAAGCCTCCCTCGCTGGAAGGACTCCCAGCAGCAGGAGGTCAGACTTGTGTCTGTGGTGGCAGCATCCATTTTGTGATGCTGAGGCTCGAGTTAACTTTAACCGGGGTTCACAGTTACATACATGTCGTGTCCCTTTAGAAGGGTGGAATGCTACCCCCGTCGCCAGAATTGGCGAGGGGGTAGTATTCCAATTCGTATGACACCTTACTCGACATGTTTTGATAATGCTATACTAAAGTTAGCATTTGACCGCGAGGTTCATAATGCACTTAAGAGTATATGGTATAGCGTTATCATGGAACAGCTATTAGGACTTGGTTCCGCAAGCTGCAGACGGGCTCAGCTCATGCCAGAGCACCATCTCACATAATTCCAAGCACTCTGCCTTCAGGATTATTAAGGCCTGCCATAGGAGTGACTGATAAGAATATATGTGTCCATTTTAGGGTTAGATATAGAAATACTATATCTAAAGCAAAGGGTGATTACACCACCTTGCCCCAGCTGTCGTGCAGCCAGTTGTGTCAGATTTGGATGGCCAGCCAGGGGTGGCATAATACATGCTGCAGCCCCTGGTAGGCCCTGGGTACACCTATGCCCTGGATACCTAAGGTATGCTGTACAGGGACTGATAAGGTGGCCCAGTACCAATTGGTAAATGCACCTAAGGTACATGCTTGTCAATTTAGAGAGAGAACAGCTAGGCTGTGGGTCTGATTAGCAGGCCCACAGCCAGGGAAAGTCATAAACCAGTGAAGCAAAAAGCAAAAATCGGGGGTGACCATAGGATTGCAGACCCTACTCTCCTACAACCACCACCCAGCTGATGTGTTTGATGGGAATCTGGGGAGGGTGGTTGCGGCGCTTAGGTCGCAGGTACGCTTCTGGAGCACACTCCCATTGACGACCACGGTTAGAGTGGTGCTTGCCAAAATGGTCATGCTTCCCCGCCTCCTGTACTACTTTGTCAATTTGCCAGTCTTTATTCCGGCCCCCTTTTTTACCATGCTCAATAAAATGTTACGGGGCTTTATATGGGGCACCACTAGACACTGGCTGACGCTGGCAAAGCTATATCCACCGATAGATCAGGGAGGCCTGGCTGCTCCTTGTTTTGAGCACTACTACCTGGCCGCTCAGCTGCAATAGGTTGCTCGTTGGTTGGTGGGTAGAGGTAGGGACGACACAGCCACAACGCTGCCACCATATTCACTAGAACAGATAACCAGACTCTTCCACCCCATTGCTGCGATTGTGCACCCAACACCACTCCTCCTAGCAGTGGCATACAAGTACTACCAAAGGGCTCTATATCTCACCCGTCACATTGTCCCTTACGCGCCGGCCATACCACTGGAGAGCTTGCCTGGTGGCGGAGGGGTGCTTACGGCTTCTATGCTCACGGAATGGTGGGAGGTTGACATTCATACACTCGGAGACCTATACCGGGATGGGGAACTCTCGACATATGAGACCTTAGTAACAGAGGAGGGGCTTCCACCAGGGGGGGGTTTTAATGCACCACTACCTGATAGCAAAGCTGACAGCCAGGTGGGGAGATGTGACCACAGAGCCTAGCCAGCACTTAACTATGGAGTACTTGCACGTACTGGGGAGAGGCAGACATCTGGTTCACTGGTTTGCGGCATCACTGAGGGAGCATGCAGCTGTTAGCTTGGCACACTTAGGTGTAAATGGAAACTAGATCTGGGGTGGCCACTAGGGGACAAGGAGTGGGAAAGGGTACTTAAAAGCCCCGTGCGCATCCCCAGAAACATGCGATTCCACCAAATACAGCTCTACATTGTTCACAGAGCTTACCTCACACCTGAGTTGATTAACAAGTACTTCCATCGTAATGACGCGCTCTGTCCTAGATGTGGTGAACTGGGGGCGGGGTTCCTGCACATGCTGTGGAGCTGTCCGGGGTTGGGCACTTACTGGCGAGCAATTAGTAGGCTGCTGCAGAGCTTCACAGGTCAAACCATACCTTTTGACTGGCCTGAGTACATCTTACATCATTTCAAGAGGTCCCCCAAAGACAAGGTGAGGTCCCAGTTCTTGGATCGGGTGCTAGTGGTAGCGAAACGTCTCCTTACAAGGAGATGGGAGGCACATGACCCGCTGTGCACGCCAGCATATGGTGTCTCACTCCAGGCATGGGCTTGGGCAGAGTGGACTGCCATATGCAGGGAGGAAACGCTGGGGCTGCGGAAGGAACCTATAGCGGCCCACTGGGAGTGGATGCTCGGTGTGCTACAGCGGGCGGACAGTGAGGGGCACGGGAGCCATGTGGAGGGTGCGGGAGGCGATCGCACGGGTGGATGCATGCCACAGGTAATTCTGCTGACGGGATAATCTGGTGACATTCTGCCCCTGATCTACCAGGACAGGGAGGCAAACCCAACAGCACGACCATAGACAGGGGGTGCCTGCGCGATCGGGGGAGGGGGTGGAGGGTGGAGATATAGGGGAAAGGGAGAGGGTGTTAACATGTGCATATGGTTCCTGCTGCCATTGTTGTTGTTGTTTCTTGTTTAATATATATACACCATTTGTTTGCATGCCCAAGGTGTGGGGCCAATGCCGGATCACACGGACTATTAAGAGGCTGATGCATTGGTACTCACTGGTAGCCCCAGAGACTGCGTCAGGACTGGCGAACAGTAATACAGTTAGCTCCCGGGCGAGCATTTTCTGTCCCTTTTACAGTAAAGTTAGCGTGCTTGTAAAACACCATGGCCGTGCACTAACGCCTCTATGAACAACCTGTGCATAACTGTGAGCTACTGCATGTGGTGTTTGTGATGTCAAATGTAACCTTAAAAACAATAAAAACAGATTTGGCAAAAAAAAAGATGTCAAGCTGTGAAGAAAGGAGCTGCTGAAGACTGTGGCACTAAGGAGACCAAAAGAGGTGTGTTGAAGTAACTCTGCAAAAACATAGTGGGCTTGAGTAGAAGCATTCAGATTCACGGACACAAAAGACACCCTTAATGCCAAAACACTGGATGAGCGAAGGGAGGTTATAACCAAAAGAACCCAATGGGTTTTGAAATACGACATCACAGGAAGATCGCCTGCAGATACAGGTTTGATGCTGAGAGATGATCTAGACAGCGAGGGAGAAGTAGTCAATGCAAGAGTCGCCTACCTCAAAGATACCTCCTATTCTCGACACTGAAAAAAGATCGCTTGAGGGTGAAAGAAAAACATTTTTCAAAGCCGAAATGGCAGCAGTCCTCCAGAAAAAGAGCGGTTTTCAATTAATCCCAGAATTGATTTTGAATTTCGGCAAAACCAGTGCAGAAAAGGGAAACGAGGAGGAACAAGTCGAGCTACAGCCACTGAATACACCTGAGACCCAGGAGGAGGAACAGAAGTTTTCTCTGAGGTGAGAGATATGTATGAGCAAGGGTTTTTTAAGACCTCAAGTACACTGAGAGAGAATGACGACCTCAACACTGATTCACTATAGGAGGGTGTTGAATACCACTGTCTTTACCCTCCCGATGACATCACAATTTACAATGATTTGATTCAAAGAGATGCAGACAAATATGAGGCGCAGTTGAAGGAAGATCATTGGCAGGCATGTTTTCTTCTCGAACCTTTGCAAAGAAAGAGTCAATACCTTTCAATGCGAGGTAGGGAGGCGTTTAGAGAACCAGCAGTAAGTAAAGCTGTAACTCGAAGCGTGGAGAAAAAATATAAGCACTCCTCGAAGGATCCATTATAAATAAAGGGTAATGAGGAGGCAGAATCAATAGTTACTGCTATGATCAGAAAGAGAGCTCTAGTGGAACAGGCCCTCTAGTGGAAAACTAAAATATAATGGTGGAGATGGTGAGGTGCTAGGTAGAGAGTGGCTACCAGACAATGGAGAATAGTCAAATTAAATGTGCACCTTGCCAGACGCTTTAGGCAAGCCCAGAGGAAGTTCCCAGCCACAAAATGGGCAGGTTCTTCAAGCAAATGACTTCAAAGAAAGTGAGCCCAGCCACATAACACCAGGGAGGAACAGAATAGTAGGTCAGTCACCTCTGATACAGTAACTGTGTTGGATAATGTTATTTATTTATTTATTTCATTTATAGAGCGCGCTGTCACCTAGCAGGCCTCCTGGCACTGGCATTCCCAGAGAACAGTTTAAAAGTGAGCCCGAAGGCTTACAGCCGAGTTAGACTTTAGGGAACAGCCAGGTTTTTAGTCTTTTTCTAAAAAGGAGATCACTGACTTGTCTCCAGAGTCTGGCGGCTGCTACGCAAAATGTTCTGCCACTGATTTTACTTTCCTAACTCTCGGTATTCTCACCAGTCTAGCCGACGAGGAACGAAGGATTCTTCCTGGAACATACCATTCAAACTTTCTCCGCATAGAGACAGGTCCAGACCCATGCAAAGCTAGACAGAGAGACTTACACTGGATTCTCTGTCTCAACAGGAGCCAATGCAGCTCCGCCAAGGCCGATGAGGAGGAGGAACCTCTAGGCCATCCTAAGGCTAGCTTGGCAGCCGTTGACTGAAGCCTCTGAAGTCTATCCAGAAGATATTTCGGGGATTCTAATAGCAGCGCATTACAATAGTCTAATCTGCTTAAAATGGTACTTTGTACCACTAGCGCTCCCGCGTGCGGGGGCAACAGGGGAAACATTTTCCGCAAAGACCTAATAATAGCGAAACAACTTCCCATTGTTTTGGTAACCTGAGCCTCCATTGTGAGTTTGTTGTTAAACATAACGCCCAGGTTACGAACCTTATCCATTATCCATTATCCTTATCCATAATGTTCAGTATCCATTTGTCAAACTCCAAAAAACCTCCAAGTGTGAGGCTAAAAACAGAACACATACAAGAGCTACTATCATGCTTGCAACAGGGAATGGAAGAACTCCTTCTAAAACAAGCAATATAAAAGGTACAAAGGAAAGAGATCAACAACGAAATCCAAACTGGATATTCCCTGGTAACCAAACTAGGCAACACATTTGTAGGTTTTAAAGAAATTCATAAAGACCCAGAAATTCAAGATAGCGACACTTTAGGAACTCATACCTCAGAAGGAGGACTATATGGCAACCATAGACCTCAATGTGCATGCGCCAATAATTAGAAAGTACAAAAAATATCTTCATTTTGTTGTGAACCAGATACACTATCCATACCAAAAGCAAGTACTAGGAATTAAGTGAGCACCCACAGTATCTATAAAAATGTCTGGCTGTGGTAGCAGCACACCTGAAAAGACTGGTTACGTGTGTATACACCCTATATATACAGCTGGCTAATAAAGGTAAGTTCAGCAGCATGAACCCTTTTCGAGATTCACATCTCTGTAAGGCAGGGTGCAGCATATTTAAAAATACAACATGTGTTTTACATGTCCTGAGAGTTAAACCTGCAGTTGCCGTTTTTACTGCAAGAGAGATTGGCACCCCATTGGCTAGTACAAAGTTACACGCTGACAACTCAGTTGTGCTAACTTCTAAATGGGACTACCAAAGTTAGTACTTCAAGGTTTCAAACAACTCATTATATTAAGCTGCATTTAATGCTAAAGTAAAAATTAATGTAGCTTTGAGCCACATACAACATGTAACAGTTGCCACACTGCTGCTCAAGTTTTCCAGTGACCATTTGTCAATGCTGTTCAAAAGGCAGCCTTCTGCCTGGGAAAACCTATCAATTGTTCCCAGGACAGGTAACAAGAGCCCAGCAGCTGGAGTAGGTGTTATCTCCTCCTGTAAGGAAGCCACACAGGGTGTTAGCCCAAATGATGAGATACACAGGAGAGGCCGTCTTTAAAGGGCAAATTGTGAACACACTTGAGAGGGGATGCTCTTTTATCTGGGGAGACAGATTGGGGTTTGAGGAGAGAGGGATAAACATTGCCTGAACCGTTTTGTTCATTGTCACATAGCCCCAGGTAGCCACACCTCTAGGGCATGCTGATGAGCTCCATACACTTCATGAAGAGTTTAGCCTTCTTGGGAGTGGGCAGAATACAGTACTCTTGATTAGCTATATGCCACACTCCACAGGAAAGTGTAATCAAATGGGAGGTTTTCAAGTAGCCCATTGGCTAGTGAGCTCCACCTCCCCTAAAGGCACTAGGTGCACCCCTGGAACCCAGAACTTAGACCTCGCTTGGACTGGAGAAGAGGACCAAAGGACTAACCTGCTGACCTTGAAACCGGCAAAGAAGAAGAGGTACTGAAGTTGGACTGCACCTGCTGCACTTGGGCTAGCGAAGAGAGGACTGTGCCATGCAGAAGTTGTACCCTGAGTCCAGACAGAAGCACAGTCTCCAAGAGTCAGTTGGCTGACTTCTGTTCACAGCACAGGGCCACAAAAGCTGAGAAAGACTGCCTGGGTGAGGTGGTCATTGCTCCTTGTTGCAGCACAACCTGGGAGACCAAGCCCGGATGCTCAAAAGGTGCACCCACATCTGCTGGCCCCAGGAGATGCAGTTTGGTCACCCAGAAGGTGGCCTTTAGTCCAATGACAACTGGATTGGGACAAAAGAGAACTTTGAGTGATGTCGCCCCTGTGGCGGGTTTGCAGGAAGATCCCCTTCGACCACCCAGCTTTCTTCGGCATTTTCATCATCCTGTATCCCTTGCATCAGGACAACTCCATAGAAGTAAATGGTAAAGGACCACTGATACTGGAACTGGACTGAAGACTGCTTTTTCTGCCAAGGTAACTGTTTCTTCAGACTTGTTGGCCTACTTGACTAGCTGTCCACTGGAGATGGTAGCCCAAAGTACTTCCGGTACCCACATTCATCAGTGCTGTAACTTCAAAATATAACCTATTCTTATTAATTGGTGTCACTTTCTTGAAAGTCTTGTTACTTTCTTAAATGTTTTTCACTTGTTCCTTTTGTTGAACAACAAGTGAATGAATGAATGATGAATGATTACACATTTCTATAGCGCATGGTTACCCTGAGGCATCCCAGCGCTTACGTGGACCAGTCATCACCATTAATTTTAGCAGAATAGGAAGGTTTTCAGCATTTTTCTAAACCTGAGATGGTTCTCCTCCAAGCGGATAGCATCTGGAAGATTATTCCAAAGCTTTGCAGCCTGTAGAGAGAAATGTCTGCCCCCGGTGCGCGATCTCCTGATCCTGGGGATTGCCAGTAGATTCTTATTGCTGGATCTCAGGGTTCTGCATGTTTGATAAGGAGTAAACAAGGGTGCAAGAATGTCTGCTCCGGAGTTATGCAGGGCTTTATGAGCAATCGTCATTGCTTTAAATTCAATTCTTTGTTGCACAGGCAACCAGTGTAGTTGCTTCAATGCTGGTTTGGCAGAGGTTCTGCGTGGGATATTTAGTAGCATTCGGGCAGCACAGTTTTGGATGGTCTGAAGGATCTTGATTGTCCCTTTAGGGGCCCCTAGATAGACTGCGTTGGAGTAGTCTAATCGTGATAGTATCAGGGATTGTGCTAGGATCCTTCTAGCCTCAAAGGGAAGTAATCCTAGGATCTTTCTGAGTGCTCTCATGAGGGCATAACCAGTCCCTGCTACCTTCCGGGCTTGGACCTGAAAGTTGAGGGCTGGATCCAGCCACACTCCCAGGCTTTTAATTTGCTCCTTGGGGGTTGGAGGCTGCCCCAGGGAATCCGGCCACCACATATCCACAGAGGTAGGTGGTTTATGTCCTAGCATCATGACCTCTGTTTTAGCTCCATTAAGCTTCAAAAAAGAGTCATTCATCCATTCCTGGACTTTGCTAAGACAGGAGGAAAGATTGTTATAAGTCGTCTCCTGCCCAGACAAGGAGATGATAAGCTGAGTATCATCAGCATATGTTACCAATTGTACTCCCCAAGGTTGCACCACCTCAGCCAAAGGTCTCATGTAAATATTAAATAGGGTCGGGCTGAGGGATGACCCCTGGGGAACACCACATTGGAGCTGTATTGGGGCTGAAACTATATCATCCTCAAACACTGAGAAAGTCCGATTGGAAAGGAAAGAGCTAAGCCAGTTCAGAGCGGTCCCAGTGATACCTACATCACTCAATCTCTGAATGAGAATCGTGTGATTAACGGTATCAAAGGCCGCACTGAGGTCTAATAATAATATGGCCGCGCATTTCCCTTCGTCCAGAATCTTTCTGGTTTCCTCATTTACTGCCACAAGGGATGTTTCAGTACCCTGTTTACATCTAAACCCGGTCTGGGTGTAGTGCAGCAGATTATTGGCTTCAATGAAGGTAGATAGAAGAGAGTTGACATGTTTTTCAGCAATCTTGCTAACAGTTGGCAACAAGGAAATAGGTCGATAGTTGGAGCAATCGTCGGGGTTGAGGTTGGGCTTTTTTAATAACGCTCTTACTCTTGCTTGTTTCCACATAGGTGGAACTACCCCAGTGGTCAAGGATGTATTAATCACATCCTGTATCACGGGGGCCACTGTGTCTGAGACAAGCTTGAGGATGGTAGGTGGGGCTACATCACTAGGTGATCCAGATTTCAGATTGCTCAAAAGCAATTGGGCCTTGTCGCCATCCAGGGGAGAGAATTCATTAAGCGTAGGTAGGTCTTGTACCAGGGGGGGGATGGACCTATTGCAGTCACCTGTGGCAGTCACCTGAAAGGACGCATAGATGTTTGCGACCTTTGTGGCAAAGAAATTTGCCAAGTCCCTGCAGCGCGGGAGTGCCATAGTTGAGTCCATAACGGGAGTGGGAGGGGTAACCAAAGCTTTAAAAATTTTGAAGATTTCCCTGGAGGAATTGGCAGCTAAAGAGATTTTTTCCTGGTAATAGTTAGATTGAGTCGCTTTTATAGCCTGCTTATAATTGCGTAAGGCTAGTCTGTAAACATTTTTACTATCTTCACCGTAGTCTTTCCTCCACTTTCTCTCCTTCTGTTTACATATCTGTTTAAGAGTTCTCAACTCAGGTGTGTACCAAGATTTTTTATTCGCCCCTTTCCGATGGCAAAGTTCAGTTTTGGGCAAAGTCGCCTCAAGAGATTCCTGTAACCAGTGATTAAATTGCGCATTTGCCTCTATAGGGTCATTGGTATACTCTGGTTTATTTTTCCTAAGTTCTGATGTCCATTTGTCCACAGGCAGTTTGGACCAGACCCTGCACATTTTTTTTGAGAGCTTGGTCTGTATTGGTTGCTTATGGTGGGTCAAGGAGAAGGACAAAAGGGTGTGGTCCGACCAAGGAACCACTGAAGAGTTTTCGAACTTCAGCGCGTTCATATTGGTATAACAGTGGTCAAGGGTGTGACCTGCTATATGTGTGGGACCTAGAACAATTTGTTTGAGTTCAATCACCTCTAAAGCTGTTGACAGTTTTTGGCAGGCATGGGTGTCTCCTTCGTCAAGATGTATATTAAAATCTCCTAGCATAGTTAAGTTAGGGGCATTGCAGGAGAGATTGATAGCACAGCTCACAAGCTCTTCACAAAATTGGCCGAGGGGTCCAGGGGGCCTATACACAAGGAGCCCTGTGCATGTACAGGTCGGAGACAATGTAATGGAGAAGGACAGACTTTCTGACCCTTCTATGGAAACCTTCTCCTGTCTGCAAATCGCTGATGTTTTGTAGATTATAGCAATCCCTCCACCCCTGCCATCAGTACGATCTTGTCTCATAATTGCATAATTAGGCGGTAAAGCTCTTACGATATCTGGGTCGGAGCTCTCGTTGGTCCATGTCTCTGTTAGGAAGAGGACCTCTAGGTCTCGTTCTTCCAGGAGTAATGAGATTTCCAACGCATGCTTGCGAAGGGATCTGCAGTTTATTAGTGCCAGTGAGTATGAACCAACAGCAGGGGTAACGATATCAGGAGTAAACTTAAAGTTGCAGCCGTTACAGGGGATATGGTCATTGACGTATGGAGATAGGAGATTACAGGTGGGCTTGTGCTCCCTTCTGATTGCCAAGAGTTGGTTCCTATCATATGTTATGGATGGGTTATCAAGGGTCCTAGATGTTAGGGGGGTAGCCCCTAGTCCCGTACCGGCCCGGACGGGCCCAGACGGGCTAGTCTTTGGCGTGTCTTCGGCGTGCTGATGGTGTGCCCGCTGCGCTCGACCGCTGCGCTGTCGAGTAATGGGCATGGTAAAGAGGTGGAAGGGGAGTGGGCGTGTCTACCAGTGCTGGGCGTGGCCCCGAGTCACGTGGGTGGGATGACGCGGAGTAGGGATTTACAGCTTCCCCCTCGAGCGCTCCGATTAGTGCTACAAGCACTTTCAAGGTTTCCAAGTTTAAAAACACAGAAAACAATTCTACACGCAAAACAGTTTAAAAATAAGTATGCTGCAAACACACCCCGGCTTCCGCCTCAGGGTAGCGAGCTGGACAACACCGGCTGAGAGGTCAGCGTGGCGTTTTTAACTTCCTGGAGTGGGCGTGTCTACCAGTGCTGGGTGTAGCCCCGAGTCACGTGGGTGGGATGACGCGGAGTAGGGATTTACAGCTTCCCCCTCGAGCGCTCCGATTAGTGCTACGAGCACTTTCAAGGTTTCCAAGTTTAAAAACACAGAAAACAATTATACACGCAAAACAGTTTAAAAATAAGTATGCTGCAAACACACCCCGGCTTCCGCCTCAGGGTAGCGAGCTGGACAACACCGGCTGAGAGGTCAGCGTGGCGTTTTTAACTTCCTGGAGTGGGCGTGTCTACCAGTGCTGGGCGTGGCCCCGAGTCACGTGGGTGGGATGACGCGGAGTAGGGATTTACAGCTTCCCCCTCGAGCGCTCCGATTAGTGCTACGAGCACTTTCAAGGTTTCCAAGTTTAAAAACACAGAAAACAATTATACACGCAAAACAGTTTAAAAATAAGTATGCTGCAAACACACCCCGGCTTCCGCCTCAGGGTAGCGAGCTGGACAACCTGGGTAGCTGTGGCTTGAAGTCACAGGTACCCAGGGTTAAGCTAAGGTTTGACAAATGAAGCCTTACTGCTCCTAAGATGGGATTGGTAGTGTATTACACAGTGATGTCTCACAATCACACCGTATAATGTACCCCATTTCCTCCCATTTGAGCTTAGCGGTGGGATCCTGAACTTGTCTGACAATTCCATACAGTTGATAAAGTTGGAATCCAACTGAGGTGACATCTTAAAAGGAGTTCTTGTGTTTTTCAAATGGCGTACAAGCTCTGCAGACTTAACTGTTCACTGATTTCAATAGTAGCTGACCTTTAAAAAAAACTTTTAAAACGTTGTGACAAAGTTTTCAACTAGTTCAAAAAGTTTGGAAACTCACTTTAGGCAGGGAAAGCATGAAGGTTTCCCTCGCCAATCTGTCCACCCTCGAGATGAGCTGAGGGCACTATGCTGGGACAGAATAATCAGCTTGAGTGCTTGGGCAAGGAAGGATCTGATAAGGACCCTCAAGGGTTGGGAGAAGCCTACAGAGCTTCACCAGTGTTGGAGAAATTGAGACCCCAAAGCAGTGGGGAAGAAGAGTAGGAGGATGAAAGGACTGCCATTGAAGTAGAAGGGGTGGATTATGTCCTCTCTGCAAAGACCAGGTCAAGAAAGGCCTCCAGAGCTAGCAGTGTAAGAAGCTCTTTCAGCAGCTGGTGATCACTGCAAGAGGAGGTGGCAGCTCTGGAGCAGTAAGAAAGAGCCCTGGCCCTGAAAGAAAAGAAGCTGGCCCCTGAAGAAATAAGGGCCAATTTGGGCATGAGGCCCAGAGAGAATGGAGCAACAACAAAGTAACTGAGGTATCTGGCTAGAGTGCCCAAGAGGTCAGGTTGTTCCTAGCTCTTAGGATGAGAAAGGTGGGTACACAACACTAGGGTGGGCTACCCTGGGAGTTGGGGCCAGTGGATGGAGAGTTAGGTTGCTTACATTTGAAGATGAGGTGGCAGAATCCTACATGTACATGAAAGCAGCCCTTATAGATATGTTTGGCTTCAATCCTTAGGAGTATAGACAGAAGCTAAGGAACGCACATACACATGGGGGGCAACACATACATGGACACCTCAGTAAAAGCATTGGATGACTGGGTAAAGGGCAACAGAGTGGGCACTTAATGAAGGGCTCTACAGTTTGATAGTCAAGGAACACATACTTACTGACTGTTACTCAGAGAAATGGCACCAGCACCTGGTGGATTCCGAGCTGTCTAATGGGTGTTAAGTTATGTTATGTTATGTTAAGTGATATTTGTAAGGCGCGCTGACACCATGGGTTAAGCAAGATGTCTGATGAGTGAGTTTCCACACAGGACCCTAAAAAGTCCCAGGGTGGTGACCAGAAAGAGGAGGGTAAGGATAAAAAGAAAGACACTCCCCAAAAGATGCCAAAAGGTGCAGGGGGAACCCATAGCTACATCCCTTTCCAAGGGGAAAGGCTACCAGGATAAAGATGTTTCTGAATGTTGAAACTCTCAAGGCTGGGGTGTGCTTTGACCAAATCTCCTCTCTTGTGCCCTGGATGACTACAGTGGGTGCCAAACAGGCACCCAATGGTTACCAACCCAAAGGCATACCTAGTGTAGGAATGGGGGCAGGTGTTGTTCTTGGAGATTGTGAGGGGTACATAGAGGCCACCTTAATTTCCCTAGGTGCAAAGAACATTGAACTTTTGGGTCACTGGCTCCCAGTATGGATAGAAAAGTGCAGGAAGTGGCCAAAAATCAATTGGGTGGAGGAGAATGCTCAGAGGGCTACGGGACCCAGTGTAACCATGGCCATGGCTAAGCTGGGTTCCCGAGACCAGATCCTTCCAGAGGAAGTGCAGCAAGTGCATGGAACTGTCAAAGCTGACAATATTACAAAGTTCCATCCCATGGCTGTGGTGGACTTTGAGTGGTGAGGGGGTTCTTGGCCTAAAGAAGGTAGCTGTGTCCCCTGCCATCCCAGTGGAATGTCTGCTGGGCAATGACCTTGAAACTTCTGCTTGAGTAGAGGTGGAGAGAAGGGCCCATGCAGCAATGCTGGGTCTTTCTGAATGGCAGTGTATCTCCACAAGAGAACATAAGTAATAATGGACTAAGTCCTTAGCACCAAGAGAAGGGTCAGGAAGGGTGGTAAGCCCCCTTCCAAATGTCCACAGGCCCAGAGAGGGAGTCCAGCCCTAATGAAAAAGGCCTGGTGCCAGAAGAGAAGGCTGCTTGACCGGGAGTATGAGGTCCCTCAAGAGAGAACTTGAGCCAGGGACAAAGGACTTATCCCACTCTTCAGGACCTGCAACAGTTAGCTGTCAAAAATGAACAAGGTGATGCCAGTGGTACCTACAGGGTATACTGGGAGGAGGGGCTCCAGTATTGTGATTCAAGGGACCCAAAACAGAGGATACCAGGAGACTGGTGGCCTCGACAGTTCAGAGTTCATCCATAACCTGACACACAACATCTGGACACCTGGGAAAGACTAAGACCTGGGAAAGTTTGGTCAATCATTTCTACTGGCCTCAGATGGCTGAAAAGGTGGGGGAGTTTTGTTGCTCAGGTGTCATCTGCCAAGCCAGTGGCAAGGCAGGAGGCAATCAAAAGCTCCCCTGATACCACTTTGGGGACTCAATTTGTGAGGATGAGGATTGACATTGTTGGTCACCTAGACTCCCAGACAGCCTTTGGGAACAGGTTTATCTTGTTGCCTAAAAAAACTCAGAAGGAAGGGGATTATCTCCTACCGTGCCCGTTTGCCTACAGGGAGTTCCCACTAGAAGGAGTAAGTTTCAGCCCCTTTGAGCTACTCTTTGGACACTCTGTGAAGAGTCCCTTAGGTTTGATAAGAGAGGGTTGGGAAAGAACCCTCGGAGAGCCCAAGCAAGATATTGTGGATTGTGTATCAGACCTTCACTCTAGAATGGCTGAATACATGAAGAAGGCAGATTTAGATTTCGAGACTAGCCAGGAGCTTGTTAAGCACAGCTATGAGCAGAAGTCTGTAATGGCGGAATACTACTCAAGACAGTTGGTGTGGGTTTTAGAGCCTGTGGCCCCCAGAGCACTTCAGTATAAGTGGAATAGGCCTCATTCTAGCCTGGAAAAGAAAAGGAAAGTCATCTACCTGGTAGACTTAGGAACCTTAAGGAACCCACACAGGGTCATCCATGTCAACAGGCTCAAACTGCATCATGACAGGGCAGACATCACAATGCTCATGATGTCAGATGGAGGGGAGGAAAAGGAAAGGAGAGTGAGTTTCCTCCTGACCTACTTCCATCAACTGCAAAGGATGGTCCAGTGGAAGGGGTAGTTCTCTACTTCACCCTCACAGAAAAGCAACAAAGTGACATCAGTCATCAGTTAATAGAGCAGTTTTCTGGGCTGTTCTCATTGCCCCAGGTCTGACAACTTGGTGTACACATGATGTGGACACAGGTCACAGCTTGCTTGTGAAGAGTACAATTAGAGACTTTTATAGGTAGTAACACGGCTGAAGTTGCCAAGATGCTAGAGTTGGGGGTGATGAACCCCTCTAATAGTCCTGAGGCCGACCCATAAGTACTGGTGCCAAAACCAAACTCAGAAGGAGGGAAACCTGAGATGAGGTTCTGAGTGGACTTCAGAGGTCTAAATGCAGTCACCGAGACTGATTCCCACCTCATACCAAGAGCTAATGAGCTCATTGATCAGTTGGGAGCTGCAAAATATCTGCAAATAACCTGAAGTCAGGTCAAAGATACTCAAATAGCCCTCACACCAGGAGCCAAGAAGAGGTCTGCTTTTTGTACACCTCAATGACCCTTTTAATTCAAAGTGATCCCCTTTGGGTTGAAAAAAGAATTTGTTCCCTTCCAGAGGTTGGTGAACGGAGTACTTTTAGGCATGAAACGTTTCAGTGCAGCGTGTCTTGATTATATTGATGTATTCAGGTTCACTTGGGAGGATCGCCTTATCCACCCCAAAGAATTGCTTCAAGCCCTGGAGCAGGCAAGCCTGACTATCAAGGCAAGTAAGTGCCAGATAGGGCAAGAGCAGTTGTGTACTTGAGTGGGCCACCAAGTAGGTGGAGGCCATGTACAACCTCACCTACCCAAAATACAGACCGTTCTGTCCTGGGAGGCTCCCAAGACCCAGATCCCAGTCAGAGCCTTTATTTGCTTGACTGGACATTATAAACGTTTTGATAAAGGTTATGATACCACAGTGGCTCTACTAACAGAACTCACATTTAAGAAGCAACCCAAAAATGTTATCTGGACTAAGCAGTGTCAAAAGACCTTTGATAGCCTCAAGGAAACATTGTGCTCAGCACCTGTCCTAAACGCAGATGATTTTGAGTAAGGAGTTTACTGTCCAAACCAATGCTGGTTAACATGGGATTAGGGCAGTGTTGTCACAAGTCAATGATATGGGCCAGGATCAACCAGCTACCTTCATCAGTAGATGTCTTCAACGCCTTAACCTTTGAGTCTTAATATGGAGATCCAACTGACAACAGGGCTCTCTGGTGTCAGATGTGAATAAGAAGAGAATCCCAAACGGTTGAGGTGGTTCATTTCCATCCAGAGTAAGACGTTTACAGTGGGACACAGACCTGGGACAGACCATGACAATGCAGCTGGCCTTTCCAAGTTCTTCCACTTAGATGATAACTAACTACCAGGGTATAGGTTCGTTTTGCAGTGTGACTTGAGACTGACCATGCCAGTGCAGATGGTCTTTCCTGGTTCTACCACTTAGGTGAGCATGAATTTTTTCTGTATTCACATGTTGTGCATTATTCTGCCATCTAGCAGCTGGGTCTAGAACTCTCTTGTTGTAGTAGTGTCTGGTTTCTATATTTTTTTTCTTTTGCTGTTGTTGTTGGGCGTCAACTGTCTTGACCAATTGATGCATAGTCCAGCCTTTCTCCAACGTCAGACACCTGCCCCCCAGAAGCCTCTATGCCTGGTCACCATCTTCAGATTCCTTTTTCCACCGCTCGGTCAGGAAGCATCACTGAAAGCTCTTCAAACGCCAAAAGAAAGAAAACAAAGGATTGTCGAGAGGAAACCTAAGTTCCAGAGGGAAACATCATTGCAACAGAAGGGTGTTTTATTGAAAGAAATCACGTGGGCAGCCCAGAAGAGAAGCCCAGAGAGGGCCACCTACTCCAAGTGAGATGGAGAATACACATTTCCTCTTCTGCCTGGAGTGCTGCCACAAGTTTGCCCAGACGGATAGCCACCAGGTGTGTAATGTCTGCCTACCAAGAGACCATAACACTGAGGTCTGTGAGGCTTGTGCAGATTTCAAGCCCAAAACGTTAAGGGCAAGGAAGAAACAAAGGCAGGCACTCTATGGCATGCAAGGACTGAAGGAAACTCCGTCGCTGAGGGACCTCGGACTATTAAGCGAGGAGGAGGACCACATTTCCGAAGGAGCGGAGGAACAGGTCTCAGACACCGAAAAGATTATTAATGTTGAGCTAGAACACAAAAAACACAAAGAAAAGCGTAGCCAGATAACGCTCAAGAAACAAGAGGTGAGCGAGCCGAGAACATCAGATTCTAAGAGCCCAAAAGACTGCCTCCGTGCCGAAAATCTTGCTGACTAAAGTCAAGTCGAGGTGAAAGAGCCCCTTAGGTCCCACATCAAGGACACCGCAGGCTGCCGAGCCGAGGTTTGAAGTTGAGAGAAACCCATGAAGGCAGCAGCTGAGACCTCAACGCCAAAGAAAAGACTGGCGACTACACTCCATGCCGAAGAATGCGGGCTCGAAATTGAGTGAAAGAAGAGTCGGCTAGAGGTCGAAAAGGCTGTGATCTTTCAAAAGAAGAATTTTAACACCTCCCTATGAATTCTGCACCCCAGCAAGACCTTCAACTGAGAACATCCAGGAGAGGAAAGACAGAGGGGCAAGTTAAAACCCCCAGTGACTCCATCACCACAGGAGGAAGAGGAGCAAGAGATTTTCTGCGAGGAAGAGGATCCAGAGTCACAGGGTCTGTTCTAGGACGTGAAAGGCTCAGAAAGCATCAAAGAACAATGGCAGGATCTTGAGGCCCATTGCCCTAAGGATGGAGTAAACACATCAGTCTAAGGCAGTGGTTCCCAAACTTTTTTGACCCGTGGCTCCCTTGACCTAATTGGCAGTTGGCCGTGGCTCCCCACCATTTTTTTACCCGCGCACAGGGGTGCCGCGGCGCACCCTTTGGAACCACTGGTCTACATGAAGAATCCAGCCTAGACTCTAATCCAGTCTAGACTTTAAGCCTTCGCCTATGGGTGACATCCCTGTGTACAACCAAATCGTCAAAAGAGCAGCAGACCAGTATGTTGCATCGCAAATTCTAATGCTCTGCTTAACAGATATTTCCATCAACATTGGGAGGAGATGGCAGAACTAATGAAAGATCTGGCAGAGCAAAACAAGAAGCTCGCTTGTAGAAGAACATTGCAAACACATGCTTAAAACCAGCACAGGACGCCGCTGACACAGCGAGCAGACTATTGGTAGCAGGGATGACCTTGAAAAGGCATGCAACACCCCTTTCAGTGGGGAACACCTGTTTCGAAGTGCAGTGGATTACATACTGTAACTGCAACAATTAAAGGATAACGACCCAGCAGCCCTACCAATTTGAGTACAACAAAGAAGGGGTTAACCCTCACAAGAAGACCGATGGGAAGAGCGGCTTCTAATCCACCACAACACACTATAGCTTCCAACACACCAGTCACACACAGGTGCAATAACGGCAATACCAAGCACCACAGAGGCAGCCTATTTGTGGACAAGCGAGAGGCAGAGAACAGCCGCCAAGAAGTGTGGCAACCACAGGCAAGTGACTTGCAGAGCCAGGACCCCCAACCAAACACAACTTCTGTGGAGGATAATTAGGAGCCTTCTTTCAGGAGTGGGGGGAGGTCGCAATAGACTAGTGGATACTCAAAATCATTATTGCATAGAATTAGTAAAACACTCACCAAGACAGGGCCCAAAGAAAACGACAAATGTGAAAGAAGAAAAAACATTTCTACATAAGGAAGTGTGAAAATTGCTACAAAAAAAGTCAATAGAGAAAGTACCCCTGAAGGAGATCAACCAGGGAAACTATTGGTTACTAAAACTGGATAAGTAATTACGGCCCATACTAGACTTCTGCTTCCTAAACTTGTTCAGATAGATACAGAAGTTCAAAATGACAACGCTACAAGAGGTTATCCCAAAACTACAGCAGGAGGATTATGTAGCAACCATTGACCTTAAAAACTCTTTTCTACACATCCCAATGAACTACACACACAAGACATTTCTACACTTCATAAGAGACGAGGCACACTACCAATTCCAGATGCTACCATTCGGAATAAAATCAGCACCCAGGGTATTCACAAGGTGCTTAGTGGCACATCTAAGAAGAAAGTGAATACACATAAGCCCTTACCTAGACGACTTGCTGCAAGTGCAGAGACAGAATAAAAAGAGTGATGACACTCCACAGGGTGGGATTCTCAATACACACAGAAAATCATCACCCATACAGAATGAAAAAAATGTTATCTTAGGATCGAGAACCAGTACAGCACAAGCGAGAGCGCTTCCCTGTGAGAAGATGATATTGGTGACTGCATAAGAAGCTCGTTGATACCAAAAGGGTCAGTGTCCGATAGTGAGGACTGTGGGAATACTGCTGGGAATGATGGCTTCCTTCATACCACTGATACCAGATGCATAGCTACACGTGAGACCGATTCAGGGAAGGATCCAGAGCCAGTTGTCACAGGTGACCAGGAGTTCAGAAGATCTAATGGTTGTTATGCAAAGTGTACGGGAGGAATTACATGATGGAACAAAGTGGGAAGAAATGTCAAGTTGAGCAACGGCGGACCACTAGTTCTGCACCTCACGCCAGTTCAAATTAGTGAGTTTGCCGCGTAAACAACCCCAACGCTAGCCGTTGCATGATGTCACTGTGTTCCAGATCAACGAATCATTTTTATGTCCAATGGGGTGCGCAGCTCACAAAGTCCAGTAGTCAAATGTTGATGAAAAAATAGTTTATTTATTTTACATTGTGTAAAAAATCATCAAACATAGACACTCCAGCCAACGTTTTTTTACTCCCATAATGGGAACTTCATCAGGGCAAATAAAAAAAGTAAAAAAGGTCTTGTATCTGCCGCCTCCCACTGGCAAATGCAAAAAGAACAATTGATGGACAGAATGCAGAACAATGTCATACATTCACCCCTGCACAGAGATCTGGGCCTAAATCCATCGTTTTTTTTGCTCACCATGCCATTCCAGTTTGGACCAAGCCTCACACGCGTTCCGTAATCTTAAGTGGGGTAGACTCTCCCAAGGTAAATCTTTAAATGTGCCTAATTGGCCATTGATTGATAGTGATAGTCTTAGTAGACGTAGTGCATTGCAAGTTCTAACCCAACGACAAAGAGCAAATAAGTAGACAGAATCTCATAACACATTGATTTCCTTAGGTAGTAATCTTATTTTTCTATTTTACTTAGTCCTGTGTATTGCACTGGGGCCCAGCACCGCAATCCCAGGTTTGGTAACTCCTGGATGTAGAACAGGTGTGTCTCCCTCTTCTTGTGCAAAAAATAAAAGTAAGAAGACTCTTCATGCTGCTCTTATGGAGAAGCTCATTATTGGAGGAGTCTGGAAAGTGGTATAACACATAATCTTTCTGAAACTAAGGACAATGATCCTAGCCTTAAAAGCCTTTCTGAAATAGTTATGGGGAACTTCAATGCAAATCTAGACTGAAAACACAACAACCATGTTCTGCCTCAAGCAAGGGGGTTCAAGATCCATTGTCCTCTGAAAACTAGTGCAAGAGATATGGAGGTGGGCCATACAGAGAGAGAGAGATAACCATAACAATATACTTACTAGGGGTAGACAATGTGGAAGCGGACAAACTGAGCAGACATATATCCATCTCAAAAGAGCAGGGACCAAACAAGTGTTCTAAAGGTGGGGGTCATCAGAAATATACCTGTTCTCAATACCAGAGAATGCTAAATGCCAGTCCTTCATACTCAGACACCTACACCACCACTCTATGGGGAATGTATTGTCGATAGACTGGTTAGGGAAATTTGCATGTTCCCACCCCCGTCACCCCACTGATGCCACTAGAGATCATCATGTGCAGACAATCCCAGATGACGCTGATACTCATCGCCCCCCCAATCGGCAAGACAAGCCTGGTTCTTAGAACTGATAGCATTGGCAGACAACAACGTACAGAAACTGGCATCGTCACACAACCTACTTTCCATGCATGAAAGAGACATTGAGAGACTCAACAGCATATTTGCGACATGAGGTTTTCCTGTAATTTTAAAGTCTGACAATGGGCTGCCTTTCAACAGTCGAAAGTTCAGAAATTCTCTTAATCCTCAGAAAAGTTTAAGCATAAAAAAAGCTGGCCTTGTCGGACGTTTCTCGAATACATTAAAGAAAGCTATTCAGCGTGCAATATCAAAAAAATCCAGATCTTAGAACAGTTTTGAATTCTACCTTGCAAGCTTACTGTTCAACACCTCACGCGACAGCAGGTGAAAAAGTTCTGCAACCTTGATGTTCAGGAGAGCAATGACAACCAAGTTACCTCAATAGACCAACAGAAGATCAAATACTGAGGAAGGGACCCTTATCAAAGACCTGGTTCATAAAAGGAAAATGAAGGCTTATGCAGACAAACAACAACACACAAGACATTGTTTTCACTACAAGAAATCAAGTGCTTGTTCATCAGTTGAGAAAACGAAATTCTGATGCTCCATTCGATGCTGAGCCATTCTACGTCATGACCATCAAAGGACGCATTGTTACTGCCCAACATCCTGGAAGTTCATTATGCAATACTCCTCAAATTCACGAAATGTGGTTCAACACTTGTCATATATTGATGTCAACATAGAGACTAGTTCTGAAAGGAAATTTGAAGATTTACTGACTACTGTTACTCTTGCATCTCCAGAGCAAATCATGGACACTTCTAATGCCAGTTTCCAGTTTCCGAAGACTCGAGCGGGACGAGTAATCAGAGTGCCATAAAGGCTCATCGGAGAGCTGTAATTATGTATATATTTGTAAATAGATTTTAAAAAAATGTATTTAAAGGGGGGGGGGGGATGTAGTTTTGTTTGAATTAGCAATGACGGAACATTTTTGCCTCCTGATGGACTCCGTAGTACCGTGACTTCAGTGTTAGAGGACAGCTCAGTGAATGCAGGTTTAGAATGTTGAGTTTATTGTTACACGCAGAAGAATAAAGATGTGTTATATTAAGCTTTATGTGTGGTGTAGTCATTGGCGGGTACCCAGCCTGAGGAGGATGCTACATCTACAGTAATATTGGATTACTGGACAACCAGCATGTGGTCAAACGCGACTACCATCCAACAGAAGTGCAGCCGCGGTGCGTCCATTGAGGCGTGGGGGCGTAGCCCCACCAGCCACATGGACCCACCGTCGGCGTCGCAGCAATCTCCTAATAATTACATTGCAATCCGCCTGTCCTGACTGCCTCCGGAATCCGGGACACACCCGGCGATTTCGGAGTGCGCAGGGGGGGTGGCCTCAGAGTCAGCAGCCTGCTGCAGCTTGAGTGACAGTCAGTCCATGACCACACCCTCAGGCTGCAGCAGACCGTACAGCAGACCGTAGTGCGCTGTGCGCAAGTGCAAGTTTGTGTAAAACTTGCCCGACCATGCGCACAGTTGCAAGACTTGAGTTCCTTACAGAGCGTGACCAGGGGGGGGGTTGTGATTTTCGGCCGCAGCCCTGGGGTTTTCATGGGCGACTGGGCGAGCAGCAAATATGCCCCCCTAGCCAATCCTGGCGCAGGATGCAGCGCCAGGATTGGCTGGTCCACCGCGCAGCATCGATCATTGGATGCTGCGCGTGGGGGTCACACACACTGCCTCAGCCGCACTGTTATGGCCAATCACTGTGTGACTTCATGTGAAGCCATGCAGTGATTGGCCATTATCGCCGGGATGTGTGCGCTGGTTGCTGGAGTCTCAGACCGTGTCGTCCGTGTCACCGTGACCACTGCTCCCCTGGCCCTGAGGCGCCTCACCGTCACCGACGTGATGTCAACTTTCTGTGCAGTGCACTGTGGATCATTCCTTCCTCTACACCAGGAACTGAAGGTTTGTGTGATTGTGTCTGACTCTTCTTCACACTACTCTGAGGCCCACGGTGGTTGGCGTCATAGACTTGTCCCTCGCTCTGTCTTTCTGTCTTTTTAAAAATGTTTTTTTAACAAGAATAGCATTTCAAATGAATGTGAGAACTGAGAAGGCCCTGCAGTTGTGTTTTCCCTCCTTTTAGTTGTTTTTGCGCGCAAGTGAAATAATGACGCCGGGAACAATATCCGTTTAGAAGGAAGACAGCCAGACTGTCACTGAGACTGAGAGCTGTCTTTTCAATGAGTAAATACATTCTCTGTTCCCCCTCCACTCCCCGATGTCCCTGAGAATGGGGGTCTTGCTCCTGAGGGGCCCTCGGAGTGAGGTCAGATTTACAAAGTAAGGCCCTGAGGTGAGATTTGGGGGTAAAATGCTGACTTGGTGCACGGAGGGTGGTTATTGAGGGTAACGGAGGAGGGTGAATCCCTGAGGTGAAATCCTAAACCCTCACTGTGTAGTAGTACATTTTGGGGCAGGGCCACAGTTCATCACTGAACCCCCACACCCCATCCACGTAGGCTTTCATGATTGTCGCAGGCAGGATCGGTACGGGGCCTGCTCACAAGCCTCTAAGGGGAGAGGGGGGGCATTTATGGGAATGGAAACTTGTGTGTCCCGACTGGCAGAGAAGAGTCTCTGCCTGCGTCTTCCTCGCCATACAAAGGCTGCCAGAGCTCAGCAGGCCCGGGCTCTGGGCTGGGCCTCTTCTCACAGAAGTATTGGTTTCCAGAGTTCTCGGGGGAAATTATTCTAAAAAGCCTCTTTAACTGATGTGTTTCTTCTCTACCCTTTACTGAAGATGCCATTTCGTTTAGTGACATATGAAAGGTGCAGAGGACTCTAATGCAAGGAAAGAAAATGGGCCTCCAGCCCCTCCTTTGGTAATAAAAAATATCTGTAACTGAGGTCCTGTGGATCTCTGGTTTCTGGTGTCAATGTACCTGCTTCACTGTGTATAACCACGTCCCTGTCGGTGTCTGTTTTGGACGTGTTCTTTTTAAGAAGCAAAACATGCATGAAAGTGCTTGAGCCGAAATTTTGTGTACTGTTAAAAGATAAAGTAGCTGGATCTCCCATCAGCTCACAGCTGCCTTAGTGCCTTAGCCGAATAGCCGTAGTTTTTATTTGAGTGATTTGTTTTATTGTAGGCGTTATTTTAGTTTATCCCGATTTTAATTGTGAACTGGTGAGTTTCGAGATCCAGACTCGAGCACGTATCTCCCTCGCCCCCTCCCCCCTCCCCCCCCCCCTCTTTCGCCCAGTCTTTTTCTGCTCTGAAAGCCTTCTGGTGGCTATCAGATGCTGTTACTAAGAGCTCGCGCCAACAGTCTACTCTCTATTGCACGGAATCCACACTTTTACATACTGTGATTCAAACGTGTGCAATCCAACTCTCACACGTTCTGCCGCGGTGCCTTCTCACTGTGCTTACAATAATTGGCTTGTTGTGCATCCCTTGCAGGAGATGTATTAACCTTATTTATCTACAAAACTCCAGAATAAGGTTCCATACCCTGCCTTCCATTCTTATTTATTAACCTCACTTCATGCAGCAGCGGAGGTCGGTGGGAGGGAGCGCAGTCATCCGTGTACTCGAAGGAGGTGAAACACGGGCAGAGTGTGTGTATACTCGCTTCTAGGTGGTGCATAGGGCACACAGTCCACTCGTAAGTGGATGCATAATGAACAGGAGCTTGTTTTGTGGTGCATGCACAAGAACTCCTTCCGAATATTCTGGGGAGGCAAAAGGGAATGGATGCTACCTTGTGGGAGTGGATGATGAGTGCCAAGGAGTTCTCTTTCGAAGGAGGGTCATATCGGGCTCTCTGCCAGCCTGCCTCTGGGAGCGCGCTTAAGTGGCCTTAAGTAAGATAATAAGCAGGAGTGTGAAAAGAGACGACTTTGTCTTTTCATATTAGCAGCAGCCCTGTTCAAGTGGCAGTATCTATGAAAGCGCTGCTCAGCCTTTAATGATTATGAGACTACAGTGTGTTAGTGTACCGGTCTAATTAATCCCATATTTTCACACAGCATAATTACTGAGCCGGGGCTGAGCTATTTGGCTACCGGGGGTGGCGCTTTCGCCGGAGCCCTGTCCTCTCTCGCAGCTCTCTCGCAATTTATTAACAGCCGGGCGCCATCGAAACCCAGCCACCCCGGCAGAGGACGATCTGTCATCTCAACATCAGTAAAATACGCCACCTTCCATACTGGGCGACCAGGGCTGTAGCAAATTGCTGTTTGGTTTGTATGGGGGATGATAAAAGAAATTCAGCCTTACAGCTCCATGTGCTCTGCTCCCTTAATTATCACACTGAATGAGTTGCTATTTTCATCATGTGCTGAACCTGTAATCTGTGTGTAGCAAAGGGGTGCTATGCTGTTTGAAACCTTGCTGAAGCTGATAAACTGGAGGGTACTTTTAAATGCCAAAATCGGAGTCTGTAATGTAAAATGTTTGTAATCTGAGGGACAGCTCTGCAGCCTGTACTTAGACAATGCATAAACAGAATAGTAGTGGAATAAATCTGAAGAATAGTCCGGCAGAGATAGCCTATGTTTGGGGTCCCAGTAGTGAAATAGCAGCAGGTGGCAGCACAGAAGGTTAAGGTGCCTGCTGCAAAGAAAATGTACCTGATGCAGATCACAAAATGCATATGATGTAAATAGGTCAGTGAGTCACTGCTTTTGTCAGAGAGATCCTTTTGTTACTTGAAGTTTGTAAGTTAAAATCCTAACATACAACAGCGAGCTATTAACTGTCATCTAAAAACTGCATGCAAACTGCAAGGAAAGATTTGGAGCGTTATGTTTTTTTCCACAGTCTTTGTTGGATTACCCTATTGCCGTGGTTCCCAAACTGTGCGCCGCGGCTACCTGGTGTGCCGTTATGAGTTGCCAGGGGCGCCGCGGCTCGGTGTGGGCAACATGCAGAGTGGAGCTGCATGGGCTCTTAGAAGGGATGAAACAACAGCGAGGCCTCATTAACATGCAAAAGGTCTTTTAAAGAACTGTTAAGTGCTCGGGTGCTCTGTGTGCTCCCGGGATGCTGTCTCAACCTGGACTGCCACACACGATGGGGAGGCGGAGGAGGGGGGGGCAGGGGTCGGGGGCAGAAGCCCTTTGAATCTAATGGGTGTTGCGCGTCCGAGTCTGAGGGCACAAAGAGAAGACATGGAATGCTTTATTTTCTGCGTGAAGTTGTCCCCCGCAAAATTTGTAGAAATTATAATCTTTAATGCCTTATCCCATCATTTCTGCATCTTTATTTACAAGGACCATAGCCCTTGGAACTCTCACTTGTCACTTATCCTTGTGGAAAAATGTACCGGAACGTCTGCTCTGGCATGTGACAGCCCTGCTCAACAATATGCACATCCTAACTTTGCGAGTATGGAATGTATTTTCCTTGTGGGGAACTCCACTTTCCCACGATTTAAGCATGGAAAAGGTGTTTGCTAATCGGGCCCTAGGAATGTGAGGCTAGTCTTGGGGTCCGAACAAGCTCTGTGGGCTCCTGGCCTTCCTTATATCGTTTATTGCTAGCTCCATCCTGGAGCAAGCAATAATTTTCTGCTGACTCTCGAGTCACTGGCTTCTGCTGAAAACTGACAGCAGGAATAAGAAAGCAATTTGTAGCATTTAATCAACTGCAGCCTTCCGTCGTGACGTCATAATCATACCGCTGCTATTTAAGGGTATTTTAATCGTTGAATGGATGATAAACTCTTAAATCCTACTCCGAGCTAAAGTGCTATTTTAAAGCAGGTGGCTGTTTATACCAATTGGTAAGATTAGAGAGGGAGTATTGTTTGACCCAGTACAGAGATCGGATGGGTTCATTTACACATGTTATGTTTGGGGTGAGTACAATTGACCACAATGCACTCACAGATTACAACTCCATCCATGGACCAGCATCTAATGCTTAAGCGTCCTAACTTTCACTCGTTTTCACTTCAAATTCCAGACAAACCATGAGAAGCGCACACACCTCTCCACACACTGTCCATATGGGCCACTCCCTAGACATACACTCTTCCATCCACAGCACTCCCACGGAGTAGCATGCTGCCCGTCTGCCAGTGCACCACTTCAGGGAATGCAGTGCTATATAAAGGCAACTACAACTCGAATACATGCTGTTTAGCCTACTGAAGTGGATCAACGCGCTCTCCCAGGTCCCTTTGCATGGGCTGTAACTTTTTATTTGGGTGTATTCTGGCTCTGGCTCGAACTCTAGGAACACGAGCATCAGCCCTTTAGCCGCCCTCACCCTCCACTGTCCTCAGAAGTGATTGGCCGCTCCAAGGGGAGAGGACGGACAGGCTGCGTCAGTAGCGCTCTGCCTAACGATGGGACAGGCAGATCATTCCGGGGGGGACAGTTAATTGTGAGCTTGGATGTGGCATCTTGTCAGCAGAGATGAATTGTCACGTTTTCCACTTGAGCTGAAACTAAATGATTGTAAAATAAGTTATTGGTGTCCTTGGGCCTGTCTGCTAGAATGATGGCTGGGCCTGTGCGACTGGCCCATCCGTGTCCAGCAGCCGGCCTGGTATTTATGAGACGGGAATGTTCTTTTATTCCCCTCTAGTCATCCTAGTCAGCCTCGCCTGCGTGAAAAGTGAAAGTGCTCGCTGGACTCGTACGTCAAGCTCTGCTGCTTGGAGAGCCGGCAGATTGGTGCTATTACCACTGGCGTTATGTATGTGTATTTTGGGGGGACTGTGCACTTTATTGATATTAGAACATCTTGGTTTTGTAAATGTAAATATTTTTATTAAATTTGTCAATCTTCTTTCAAATTGTATATTAAATAAGTGAGTCCGGCTGGATTCGATTGAAATTTCAATGTTGTGGTGCTTTTTATGTACTAATTGACAATCTGGGCTAATGTATCTATCATGTTGTGTTCTATCTAACCAATCGCAGTGATTCAATCTAGAGCTGAATATGAAAAGAATTATTTGACGAATGCAGTAACTGTGTTGCATGGTGAATTTCCGTCTAGGACCAATTGTTGACTGTAACACTTGATACCCAGGTCCTTTGACTAAAATTGGGTCACCCCTTGTTTTATAACAATGTGCATGTGCAGCAGCACTGATGCCATCCAGGACCGGTCTGGGAACCAAAAGCAGCCCGAGCAAAAATGTTTAGGCCAGTCAGTTAACTTCCTCTCTGCTGCTTGTCCCTTCCCATCCATTTTCTCTCTCTCCGCTCTGTCTCGAGCTCTCAGAGCCCAGCAGGGCCTGCTGCAATTATTGTTGGGTGGCTGGAGAAATTGACGGATGCATCAGCAGTGGCCCCAGACCTACAAAAAACAGCCTCCCAGGAAAGTTCCCTATCTCCAAGTGGCCATTCCGGTTCTAATTCGGGCGTGTACACAGAACACAGCTTTTAAAATTGGTCCAAGGGCCGGCCAGGACCATTCCTGCCTGCTGTCTTTTACCTGGGATTGGTCTCTTTCGTTGCTTCTGCCTGTTCTCGTCCTCGCTCTCTATCGCACTCCCATCTCTCTGCCTTGCCATTCAGCCTTGGAATCCCACTGTTGCTAACTCTACTTAGCATTTCACCTTCCTTGACTCGGATACTACCCTCTGAGTTCCTACCCTGGCACTGCTGTCACACTGCCTATGTATACCAGCCCTTTGTTTCATTGTCTTTGCTCTAGCCCTCTGCTCTCACCTCTCGGCTCCTTCTCTATTCCAATCCCGCACTCCTTTCTTACTTCTTAGGGCCTAGTAATGCTCCTTCTCACAGTGTTAGATTTGGTACTCCTGCCTTGATAGTCCCATCTGTTGCTAACTCAGTCCTGGCGCTCCCGTCTCTATGGCCTTGCACCGATGTTGCTTATTGCCATCTTTAATAGGCTCTCTTCTGGTCACACCAGTTCACCAGATCGTTCTAAGTAGTATCATTATCTGCCATTGCCTTTTCTAGTATCTGTCCCAGGGCCATAGATACTATCACATATAAAAATTAGCCAAGTGTCCCATTGTTTCCTTGACTCTGCAGTGATAGCTGTCTGGATTCTCCTGCAAAGCAGCACAGATGTTGTTATACTTAAGGTACACATAGAATAATGAAACAGGAAAAAAAAGAAAAACAAGCAGTGGCTCTGTGTTGAGTAATGTAGTCTTTTTAAACCATACTGCTCACGGTTCACAGGATATAAGCAATACACAGTGATACTGGTCCCCCCAGGGATCTGTAGTGGTGCTTAAAGTTTCAGTAAAAAACACTCTTGATTTCTGAATAATAAGTATAAAAGTGTTAAGGTAGCCATGTTGTTCTACTTACATTTCTTATGCTTTACTTAATCTTGCATCCATATGAGGGTTTGCTTTTTCCAGGAAGGTACTTTTTTTCCAGGCAGCATATCACTCTTGTGCATAATTTGAATTGAGCTGCATCCAGGTATATGTAGCAGGGCACAACTGGGTTGTAGCTGAAGGCAGTGTGGGTGTCTCAGTGGGATAGTATGGTGTTCATTGGGGAATGTGGCACTACACCAGAGCTGCCAAATTTCGTTCTGGGGAACCAGGTTCAGCCTTCATGAACAGTCCACCAGACCACTCTCCTGGATTCCTGGAGTGCCTCTGAATTCGTTCTGTTTCTTTACTTTTTGTGACTGTTGGTCCTGCGGGGAAACATTTTCAATTTATGTTGTCTTGTTTACTGGGAGCATTGCTTTTATTTTCCTTTAGTGTAATAGGCTGGCTGGTGAAGTGCACTTCCCATAGTGTGCAGTCACTTCAATTTGCCTTTAGGTGACTACCTGGCTTGATGGTGGTTTTCTATTTGATTTCATGTAACTCTTTGTCTTGATGAGTGCATTGGTTTTAGTTTGTTTGAGGTAACTGCTTCACATGCTGGTTTCACCACACAGCTGACACCCACCCTGAGAAAGCCAGAGCTGCCCTGTTAGTGGTATCGACACCAGTGCGCTTAGGTTCCTTACAGCTCCTTCACTTGAAGTGGGTTACCACGTACCCGTTACTTTTTGTATCCTGCTCGTACCAAGTCAGATCCAGACCCAGACCAGTCCCCACAGTTGCTCCGGATTAAGGGACATTGTCATGTCATCTCAGGCGCGATGTAAAGACTCCCAGTGAGCTGAGGACTCTTTTGGTTCAAGAACCAACTAGCTGGAGACCCTTGTCGTTGTTTAAAGATTTAAGATCAGCCTGTAACTCAGTCTTGAGCTGGGTGGGTGACCTCGATTACAAAGTGGCTGTGCCAGATGTCCCATTATGACCCCTTTTGCCTGTCTCCCCTTCAGACGCAGAGGGCATAAAACTGGGGGGTGCTCAACCCTGCCAAAAAATTGAGGGGTGACCCTAAGAGCACAGCTGCCATCCAATCAGGGGTGGGATGCTTTGGTGTGCTGATCTGGTTTTCTGGGTGCATTGGCTCAGGTTTTTCCCATGTAATTTATTGGGTGTCTTGGTAAGTTGCTTTTATGTGAATGTCTGACTTATGACTGCGCATTCCTTTCAGTGTGCACTTGCTTCAGTTTACTTTTTGAGTCACTGTCTAGTTTGCTGGATGTATTGCTTTCATTTTTCTTTCATTAAACTGTTTGACTTGCTTGGTGCTTTTATGTTGGTGCCTGCATGCTGAAGTGCACTCTTCTTCAGTTTAAATGTATGTGACTGGCCTGTTGACTAGCACCCTGCTTTCAAAGTGAAGGTTCACAGGTTCACACTTGCTTTAGTTTACTTTTGTATGGTTGACTAAATGCACTGTTTTGCTAGATGCATTGCTTTAAGTTACTACTTGATGCATTGCTTTCAGTTTGCTTTCAAGTAATTGCCTCTCATTTTCCTAATGCTTTGTGAAGGCTGTTTCCCAACTGCTGTGCAACTTCTTCTACTCTTAGAGCTGAGATTTTCATGAAAGTCTTATAGTCTGAATTCAGCACCTGAGCGTAATAGGACGAAATGTATGAAGCTCTGTGGTTATACTGAATAAGCAGCTACCTATGTTATGCCATCTATTAATGTAATAACTGCACTTTCACAATTGCTTTATTAACCTTCCTGCTTTCTCAAATATGCTTGAAAATGCACGATTTTTCTTCTTTTTTTCCAAAATTTTCTTGGGGGGAGTTATCCCCCCAAACCCCCCTTTTGGGGTTCGGGCTCGCTCGCTGCGCTCGCTCGCTACGGTGCTGTATGCAAATCACTTTGCGCCCCACCACTTTGAAGTGTCACCCACCGCCCCTGCAGAAGTGTATCACAAAATGGTGGACCCCCATGCAAAATGTGATGAGAAGCCCTCAAGTGTACTATATGTCATAGATTTTTATTGTCCATGATCTAATTGAGGGCCCCCTGAAGGATTACTACCCCACACCTGTCGGAACCGAAAATACTGCATTGGCCTGCATTATGTCACGTTATAATTATGATTCACAATGAGGAGAAGTGCCCCAATATGACTCTCATTGACATCCGCACACCCTAATTACCACACCATCTATATAACTTACATCAGCTATTAGCAAAATCATTGGACAGCAATGGTATATTTGCAATGTTGAGTCCTCGTATTGTCTGGTAGATTATATGTGTATACTAGAGTTTATTTATGATCAGTGATCCAATCAATTCCTGTAATTAGTGATTCGGTTTGCCAAACTTGCACCATGTTACCACTGCATGTATTTTGTAGAACCCAAAAGGTTGGAGGAGGTGTGGGGTGACGGGAGGCTGTCGGAAAGCACACGAGGTGACATTGTGGCAGGAAGTAATAATAAAGAAAAAAAACAATACTTACCTGGTGCTCCTGGCTGCTTCACGCTCTTCTGTTCCTGGTCCCAGCAGTCACTGGGACAGCATTTGATTCCCTATTCAATCTCCACGCTGCTCTCAAGCATGAGAGCAGTGTGGGGATTGGCCTGAGTGGGCTGGACTAACACTCGCTTAGACACAGGGAGTCTGTGCTGTTTCTCCAACCCTGACGACCCGGCATGCCGACTAGAGAAGCTATTCTTTGGACTTTTCGACCTGCGATATTGAAAAACACAGAGTTACGCTGTTTACCTAACCTCTAGCTGTCCCATAACCATTCATTGGAAGGTTATCTGCATATACCAAACTAAAGTTCTGATTCAATCAACTGGATGTCCTTGACGCCCACCTAAATTTGAAAATATCTCTCGTGGAAAGTTCAGGGAGTTTCTTTCAGCAATTAAATGCTCTGTCCTGATGATGGTCTTCATGACGACTGCATATTAGACCGAAACGTTGACACCTCCATCCTCTCCAAAAACGTTGCACTGTTACCAACCTACGACCATTGTTTATTAATTATGTTTGGTTGTTTGTCATACCTATCAGGAGTTGATGTTTTATCTGTGAACTGAAGTGTCATTATCATCTATACCTCTGTTCTCAGTTCTCTTGCTTTAATTCATTTTTATATATCCGTCTCCCATGATGTCAATTTGTTGCTTTATTACTAAATATAAAAACTGTTTCAGAAATATAACTCACTCCCTCCGTGTGTTTTTCCTTCCTTTGATTGATTCTATTTAATGATTTAACGTGATATTCTGTTGATACACTTGAGTCTGCTACATATGTACGACTCATAACTAGGATTTATTGTTTCCAGAAATTAGTCCCTTGTAGCACATTGTGTCTTCAAAAAAAAAGTTTCTCCAACCCAGCTGGGCAAAACATCCGGGTTGTAGAAAGACTAAGAGCGCACGTCAGTTTGGCCGGCCTATGACTGCCGGACAAACTGACATGCTCATTTAAAAGTACACATTTACCACTCCTCCTCCCCCCTCCCATCACCCTGCCCTACCCCTCCTTGCACACACTGGCTTAGAGCCTGCAGCTGAAAAATAAAACAATAGTAAAATATTGTTTTATTTGTCAACCGCTGGCTCTGGGCCAGTGGGGCAACGCCCCTCCGCCATTGCGGAGGAGCTGCTGCTGCATACAGTATGTAGATATACTACCATATAATCCAACACCCAGATCTACACTACCCACACAGCTACTCTTTTAAAATGTGTGGTGAAAGCAAGTGCTCTGTTTTTATGTATTCTTATTCTCTACACTCCATTAGCGTCATTTCAAACAAAATGTCAGTTTCACAAATGCTTTCTTGAAGAATTCCTTCCATGGCTTCAAAATTTCACTATTGGTGTTCCAAGAAGGTCCATCGATCAGTGCTGCAGCGGTCGTTTAAGCCATTCTCCATTTTATATGAGCGTTATTAGATTTTTCTGTGCTTTATGAATGAGAAACATGTGTGAGCCATCTTTGATGGAGTATGTCAGACCCGTTATTGGCTACATGAAGACACAATATGGCGGTGGGGAGTGTCAAGGCATGGCTCGTGTTTCAAAAGTATAACGTGTATAGCGAAAATGTGTTTCAGAACAAAAATATACATGAGTAAGATATGAGATGTTTTTATCATATATTTTGTATGATTCCGTTTGTCATGTGTACAGTTCTTAATGTTATTGACCTTGATTTTCTTTCCCATTTCTGCACAGGACTCCTAGTGGACTTCACAGGTCATTATCACTATGTCTTCTATGTCATCGCAGTCATTGTGTGCTCAGCTGCTCTTTTCATGGGAATCTCAGGATATTTGCTCCAGAGAAAAGAAGCCAAAGCCTTGGGAGCAGCCAAACTGGCCCCGAGAGAGGCCCTCATGGGTGACCGCGTCAAACCAGAACAGGACCCCCAGAATCCACCTGAGGTGAACTTTATCAGAAGCATATGAGATGGTATGATATGGAAGTCCAGGGTAAGGTTCAAAAGAAACATGTCGGGGACAGGATCTTCAGAATGACAGCAGCATTTTCTTATCTGCAGCGACAACATCCCCACTTTCAGGGACAATTTCCACTTTGGGACTGCTCCGAATTCACAACAACATTGGGATTGTAGACCCCAAATGCTTCCTTCCACAACTATGACTTCAACCTCTCAGGAAGACATTTCATAGAACTACCAGTGTAATCCCTACACACCAGACGAAGATATTTCACTAAGCCACCACCAGTATCAATGTTGCCAACCAGAAGATCCACCTCCTCCAGTGTTGTTGCCTGAAAGTGGAGAGTGACATTTCCCCCAGTCACCACCTGCGTAGTCATCTCACACTAGAGGACAACATGTCACCCATACCTGCATCAGTGTTTTTGTTCGAAACTGAAGGAAGATCTGTTGCCAAATCTGCCCTCACTTTTATTTTCTCAAACCAGATTAAGGTGCTTCACCCACTAGTCTCGTTGCCTTAAAGAAAGATATTACATAAAATCACCACAAGAGTCATCATTACACTCTGGAGGAAGACATTTCAGCGAGCCACTCCAGTAGCATTCTCGCGAACTGGCAGCAGAACAAAACACCAACAGTGTAATTCTTTCAAACCAATAGGAAGATAAATATACAAAGCTACCAATAGGGTCATCATTTAAAAAAAGGGAGGAAGGCATTTCCCAAGAACACCTACAATGTCAGTAATCAAATATGGATAAAACCATTTCTCCAAAAGAAGGCAGCGTTACTATTATTGGCTTAAACCCGTGTGAAATATTTGTCAAGCAAACGCCAGTATCAACAGAAGTCATTTGACTTCAGACATCCCTAGTGTCATTATGCGTATATAATGGGAACTGACATAATGCATACATCTGCAAAGCCACCTCCAGGATCATCATCTGACACCTGAGATACATATTTCACCATGTCACCAGCAGTTCAATTGAGACAAGTTGCATAAAGAAATTTCATGAGGCCACTATCTCTGAAATTGTCTCAATCCAGAAGTTTTCCCCTCAAGCCTTTGCAGATGTCAGTGAACTGAAGGCAGTTTTACTTTTAGAGAACTACGTTCCCACCAACAGAAACACCACACAAATCTCACTGGAGTATGTACAGCCCATACACTGCATGAATGTGCATGGGATGGCAGCTGAGAGGTGATTTCAAATCCCAGAATGCATCAGCTCCCTTCCATTTCATGAATAGGGCAGGGCTACACCTAACAGCAGTGACTCCAGGGCTGCACTTTCAGTGTTACCAAATCAAATGCCTAATGTACAAAATAAAGACAATGTATAGAGACTCCAAAGTCAGTTTTTCCGTAGGAAGCTTTAAACTATCACATGACACACATTTAGTACTTCGTGAAATCCATCCTGACACCACATATAGCTCCTGATTTACCAAATAATGATAATTCATTATGCAATTTTTAAATATTCATTATCAACGCACGAGGAAGCACTTTATCTATTATTAAATCCGTCTACTGTGAAGGTGTGCTACCATTTGACATTTTTTCAGATCCTTTCTTGTACTGTAATGCTTTATTGGATTTATTGTATAATATTGATGTATGTAAATTTTGCAACGTTTTAATCTTGTATCACATTTTATGCATTTATATGAATTGTTTGTAGTTTAAGTGTGTTCGTTTTTCTGATTTCAAATAAATGAAAAGGGGTGTAATGTTAGCATTTATTACAGGCCCACTTTGCACCCATTCCTAATTTTTGGCATTTTCTTGCTTTTTAATTAGATTTAACCTTTAGAAGTACTCATTTATACATAGGGATGTAGCATCATGAGGCAAGAGTTTCATATTATGATTGCCTTCTTGCCATGGCTCACCATCATGTCCCAATTCTCCTAGCTCGGTGAAACGGACACTCCGTAAGGGATCATTCACATCACAAAAGCTTGTGTAGTACCACGGGACTCCTTTATTGCACAAGCATCACTTCCTGCATTGTCTAAATCACCAGAAGCAGCAAATACATTTCCTGCAGCGCCAAATGAAGCTCCTGCAGCACAAAACAAAGCTTCTGCAGCATTTCAAAAAAGATTCTTCAGTACCAAGGGATGCTCTTAGAGTATAAAATGAATCTCATACAAAATCAACAACAAATCCAGAAGTACCAAATAAAGCTCCTGCGAAACAGAAGACCATTCAGCAGCACTGTGGGGAAATGGGATGTGTTATATGGAGTGGTTGTGAGACCTTTCCCTTTACTACACTACCAACCTCAGTCAGGTTTCGTTTGTCAAACCTTACTCAACCCTGAGTAGCTGTGCCTTTTAGTAGTCAGGCCTCAAAGAGAAACAAGCATTTAAACCAAAACAATTGAAGAAGAAAGAAACTCGCCACTCAAGAAATCTGACATCAATTTATAAAAATAGCTTATACAATAGGCTTATGTTTTAATGAATTTATAAACACCAAAACAGAAAAGATCTAAAGAAGGGTTCAAGAGATATAGAATTTTCAAGGAACAATAAATTAATACTTTTCACTTAACCGTGAACGAGCATTGGCAAATTAATCATATTTGACAATTAGAAAGTCTTTCAAGAAAAACGTTGTCAGAGGGAAACTCAGTTACTTAGAGTGACTTAGGGCATCCAACTCCGACAGGGAGCCAGGCCAGGTGAGCAGCAAGGTCTGAAAAAACAGTCACCAGTAGTCCCTTGCCATTGACTTCTACGGAGTAGTCCTGATGCACGGGATACAGGATGCTGTGCTTTGGCAGGATGTACTTGAAGTTAGTTGCTCGCTTTCGTAGCAGGTCACAGCGGGTTGCACAGCTGTATGCACATAGGTATTGCCAAATTAATACACATCCACCATAGTAAACCAGTGTTCTTCATGTTTATTTCAGTAGTTTTGCCCAATGTTATCCATTTTGTTGAAACCATCACGTCAAAAGATATATAATTTGTGGCAATCTTGGTTCTTTTAATTCCTTGCATTGCCCATCCAGGCCTATACATGAATATATAAAATTTCCAAACCTCCACCAGATTTGGTACATTTCCTTAACTCAATGTTTTTCGGTTTGTAAGAACCTTCCTCAGGAGTATCTATAAATTATAAAGATGTATATATTACAATCACATGACATGTAATCCCCACTATAACAAAAAATAATATTTCCTCAAATCATCAGTCTCTGTGTCAACCCAAACACTACACATGCCAACTACTCGCACATCCTTCACCCCCAACGAAAGTAAAACATGCGATGCTTTCGCATATAACGCCCTACCTCCCTTATGGAACTCTCCCCTCCTCCCTAATGTTATAAACCATGTGCTTTTAACCCACACACCCTCACACTCACCCCCTGAAAACAAGCCCTTCTAAACCTAAACGTCTCCTATACCCATCTCAGCAAACCACCCATTCTACTTCATTCTTTCCCTGCATCCGCTTTAAACACCTTTCCCAACCCTCTTCGCATACCTGATGTAAAGAATCACAGCGCATAAACCTCCTCTTACGTCCTCAAAATTTTCAGTCGTGCTTTTGGCAGGAGTCATCCTGAGGCCACTCCTTGGTTCACGGTCCCGGTTGGATGACTTTGGTTGCAGGGGTCAATGCTCTTCTAAGTCCTCTTTCGTCCAGCAAAAGTCCAGTTACCACCACTAGACTACTGCTCATTGGGCACAATGGTTTCAGCTGTTTCCTTTTCTGGGGAAAACTCTCCTGGGTGACCAGAATGCACTCCGAGGACTCTGCTTGGTCCAGCAGACTTGGGTGCAACTCGTCTCCTGGGCTGCACGTCGGTGAGGAGCGACGATCAAGTGATCTGGGCTACCAACTCTTCCTAGCAGACTTCTTCAGCTTTTGTGACCCTGTGCTGTCAACAGGAATTGAGCCAACTGACTCTTGGAGTCTCCGTTTCTAGCTAGACTCAGGAAATGACGTCTCCCTGTGCAAACACAGCAGGCATGGTCCTTTACTTTGTTAGGCAAAGGAGCAGCAGGTGCAGTCAAACTTTGGTGCAGCCTCTTCTTCGCCGGTCCCAGGGTCTGCACAGCAATCCTTCTTTGACCCTCTACAAGATCTGAGTTGAGGGTGCCAGGTGTGTTCCTATTATGCAAAGAAAGTGACTTCAAGGGAGATCGAGTAACTCTTACCTGATGAAAACTTCCTGTGAAGTGTGGCATCTAGCTATCCCAGAGGGCTCTACTCTGCCCACTTCAAAGTTGCCGGGACACCTCTTTTGGTGTGTGAAGTTCAGTGGCCTGCCCTAGACATCTGGCTGTTTCTGGACTAAACACCCATATAAAAAAATGTGGCCAGTGTTTCTCCCACTCTGTCCCCAATGCCAAGCAGTCTGCCTGAACAAAAGAGCCGCCCCTCTTTAATGTGTTCACCATCTGCCTGAAAAAAGGCAGCTTCCCCTTGAAACTCGCCTTTTGCACCAACGCCATGTGCCTGTAAGTGGCATAACAAAACTTGAAGGGCCCGTGCCAAGAGCATGGAGGGGCCCGCTGCAAAGTGCATGGATTGGCCCGCCATGCTATAGAGTCAATCGGGAGCTCTTAGTCCTGCCCATGCAGTGTGCCAGAGAGGCCCCCCTGGAGCCCCGGGCTGCAGGGGCTATTGTTACACAATTGTTACATGCCATGGGAGCCTTTGACATGTCAGCCCAGGTGGGCAGGAGGCTGTCTGGTGGCCAGCCTCAGCAAATGGCCTCTGGGAAACTGGCAAACCGAGTGGCAAGTTTCTAAAAGTTGCATGTGCAACAAGTTACATTAATTCCGACTTGAGCATCAAGTCAAACTTAATATAACGAGTTGTTTGATACCTTAAAGTACCAGCTTTGGTAGTCCCATTCATAAGTTAGCAAAGCTGAGTGGTCAGCATGTAATTCTGTGCTCGCCAATGGGGCCACCAGTCTCTCCCAGTAAAAATGACAATTGTGTTTTTTTGCTGCCAGACATGTTAAACACATGTAGACCTTGAAGATCATTGGCTAGGCAAGTGGAGCTTGTTACACCTACCCAAGGACACCTTTTGTGCCCACAGGTGGGGCATGAGGTGAGCAACGAGAACCAAGGATTCTTCGAGTTTAAAACCCCTTAGTACGTTTGAATATCTCCTTGATTACGTCTCAACCCCAGCTGCCAGACTTCTGTAAGTTAAGTCTCGGTATACCACTCTTCCACTTCTTTCTTTCTATTCAAAATGGAAATCTAAGGCAGGTGTGAATACTATTTGCTCAGTGGGTGTGCAAACAGAAGAAACCTTACAACACAATTTTTTTCTTTTTCATGGGCTGGGCATGTCCGTGGAAGAGGTGGATCTATCCGGTTTGTATGCAGCTTGGGGTCAGGCAATGCTTAGTGGCACGCAGGCTGCTGTGTGTTGAGACCAAAGAATCAATTGTATGTGCTGTTGCCAAATATTTACACTGGAGCTGGAGTACTAGAGTTAAAGCTATGGAGTGAAATGCTTTACGTTAAGTTATGATCAGCTGTTATTTTATTCTCTCAGCCTGAGTTATGATTGCTCTCTAGTTGACACCACGCACTGATCTTTTATATTTGGGATTCTCTGTTAATCTGTTTTACGCATATTTAGTCTAACTGCATTGATTAAAGTCTGTACCCAGAGTAATTACTCCATATGTCTCGTGGTGTGAGTTTTTAGTTCCAGTATACATGATTGCTCTGTTTGTTTGAGGTTTGCTTTTACCATCTTTTGTGTTAGATCTAGAAAATGTGTTCATGATTTAAAGTGAATACTGGGCGCATCAGGCTTATGTTTTGCTGTTATGGCCATAATTGACTTTTTAAATCTTTCTGAAGTTTGTATACATATCCTACACAACTATTAATTAGTTTGGTTTTTATGTCTGATTTTACGTATATAGTCGTGTTGAATTGTATAATATATTTGTGTAATCTTTTTTCTATTTTAACTTGACTGTGTATTTTTTCTGTTTTAATACATGAGGTTTATATATTGTTTTATGTACATTTATGGTCTTTGTTACAGAATAAAGTCTTTTCACTAACATGTATGGTCCACCCTGCCTTAGGGCTCACATGGCCTGCAGTAGATGAGACGTACACACATTAAAAAGGAAATTGGGGCTTATTTATTGATTAGAATGGTAAGAAACACCAATTATAATGTTTGGAACTATCCTTTTAGTCTGTAGTGGCGGACTAGGCGTCATATTTTACCTTGTCCCACTCTCCCACTCAGGGTGGCACATTAGGTGCCCCAGTCCCCAAGGGACTCTCTAAATTACAAGCCCTGGGTTCCCCAGGTACAATATACTAGGGATTTAGAATCAAGTAAGCTTCTGCCAATTGGGCACTGACACTGAGGTCTGGTTAGCAGGCGTCAGTTCACCCTGAGTTGAAAACGTTGCAGCATCAGTCCACAACTTTGGGGGTGACCACTCAAAAAGGGGCATTTCGTTACAGGCAACAAATAAATAAACCTCTTGCAGTGTCAAGTAGAACTCTTGCAGAAATAAACGAACATCCAGCACTAAAAAAAGAAACTCCTCTAGTACCGCTTAATGTGTGACATAAAATTGCTGCAATACCAAAGTAAGAACATATCTATGTTCATTTCAGGAGCCCTGAAAATGTGATAGCATTTAAATTAGAAATTATCTTCGGGGTTGTGGGGGGGGAGCACTGTAACTTTCTTGTCCGTGTATGTTCCTCTCAGTCTGCATGCAGACACCTTCCGAGATCTTTGCGCAATTGTGGGGCTCCTGATTGTGGGTGGAGACTTCAATGCGGTAATGGACGGTAAAGTGGCTAGACACCCAGCTCGAATTCTGACACCGTCCCAGAGTTGGTTGTCAGATTTTGTAGCAACTACTGGGCTTACCGATGGGTGGCGACTGAGAAATCCTGGCGGAACACATTATACGCACGCCTCTGCCGCGCACCACTCCTTATCAAGAATAGACTATGTCTTGGTCCGGACATCACAGGCTGCCTGGATCCAGAAGGTGTGGCATGTGAGCAGGGGGATCTCCGATCACTCCCCAGTCTGGCTTAGGATGGAGGTAGGACAAAGAGATGTGGGTAGGATTGCCCCATAAATGCCTGGCACTTACGATACCCTGACACAAGGAAAGAGGCGATACAGCTCACAGAAAGATACTTCCAAGAAAATTTAGGAACAGTGGAGTCTGCACAGTCTCTGTGGGTGGCGTACAAGACAGTTATCAGAGGGGAAATTCTATTGTTAGTTTCAGGGAGGAGGAAGAAGAGCGGGGCGGCGGTATAGAGAGTGGAAATGGAATTAACGAATATGGAGGGGGAGATGTCGAGGACTGCCACTCCCGAGTCTCCTTCGAGATGAGTACAGGAGCTTGACCAGAGGGAGGGTTAGAGTACAGCATGCAGATACCCAGAGTAGGGTATACCAGCATGGAGACAAAGCGGGGAAGCTGATTGCGTGGCTGGAGAAAGGGGAGTGGGCGTTGAGATTGATGCTAGAGTTGTAGATAGAAGGAGTCGGTAGTGTGAGGGATCCGCAACTGATTGTGGAGGAGTTCTCGGCTTATTACAATTCGGTGTATACATCTGCAGGCACCTATTTGGAGACAGATAATGCGGAAATGATACAGGACATTCAAATGCCTATTCTGTCGGATGAAGATAGGGAGTACTTGGACTCTCCCTTCACAAACGACGAAGTGGCTCAGGCTATTCGGGGGTTTCATTCCGGAAAGGCCTCGGGCCCGAACGGAATCCCCATAGAATTGTATAAACTCAGCACTAATAAATTAGCACAGTTTTTTCGGGCCATGTTTGTCAAGAGTAAAGAAAAAGGCCAGCTCCCATAAAATCTACGAGTTGCGAACATCGTTATTCACAAAGATGTCAAGCCTAAGACAATGTGCTCTTCGTACCGGCCAATCTTGCTCCTAAACGCAGAATCCAAGGTGCTAGCAAAACTGCTGGCGACTAGGCTCGTCAAGGTCATCACCACTCTGATCCATCCAGATCAGTCTGGCTTTATGCTGCGCCAAAACACGGCCCTTAACCTACGGAGGTTGTATGGAATCCTGGGAGGCGCGTCGCGCATTCACGAGCCTGCGATCCTATTGTCCTTAGATGCTACCATGGCCTTTGTTAGAGTTGAGTGGCCCTATTTATTTGCAGTCTTGGAGAAGTTGGGTTTCGCCACAAATGTATTGGCTGGGTCCGTCTCTTGTTTACGGACCCTATAGCCAGGGTGGTGGTGAACAACCACAAACCCGCGGACTTCCCTTTGGGCAGAGGTACACGACAGGGATGTCCTCTGTCCCCACTTTTATTTGCGTTGGTACTCGAGCCACTAGCGGCCTGGGTTCGTTGGGATCGTTCGATTAGAGGTCTGCGCTGGACGTCGGAGTGGGAAGACAAGATTTTGTTGTACGCAGATGATATTCTGCTTTATCTCACCACTCCCAGAGAATCACTGATTTGTTTCATGGATGTCCTGGCCATATTCGAGAGGCACTCTGGCTTCGCCATTAACTGGGCGAAGTCGTTTTTTTTTTTCATCAGCAGAGACCCACCAGCCATTCCGGGCTCCTGCCCGGTAAAGGTTGAGAGGGTGTGATTTAGGTACCTGGGAATATTTATGACTATGGACCCAAAGTTGAGGTATGATAATAACCTGGGTCCTCCTCTTGCCAGATTTCGGAGAGTTGTGGCGAGATGGAAGTCGCTGCCGCTCTCCCTATTGGGTCAAGCGGTGTTTAAAATGATGGCCCTTCGCCGCTTTTTGTATGCGCTCCAAATCACAATGGACCCTGTGCCCCCCTCATATTTTACAGAAATAGATTCCCTCCAAAGACAGCTTCTCTGGGACGGTAGGCCCGCATAGCTTTCTCCAAGCTTACTCTTCCCTGGTATGATGGAGGGATTGGCCTGCCGGAGCTCAAGAAATACTATTGGGCTTCCCAACTGGCGGCGATAAACCACACTGTTTACGGGTCTCCTTAAACCCCCGATATGCAATGGATGCCAGGGGGGACTTTACTAGGGCTCTGCATGCTAGGAGAGGTCGGTTCCCCTTGTCGGGCCAGCGGCTCATGCATGTGTGGCACACAGCTACTCAATCCCTCAAATGGGAGGGGTGACTCACTCTGGCGACCCCGTTGTGGAGCTCGGAGAGATTGGGCAACCTGTGGAAAACGAAGGGTTTCGACCGGTGGGATCTCATTGGGATCTCCCAGATCAAGGACATTTGGGGGAGGGACCGAATCCTTGCCTTCAATGCCCTGCAAAGAAAATACCAGTTGCGAGAGAGTGAGCGTTACCGATACCTCCAGGTCAGGTACGCCTTTCTTGCAAATGTTCCCAGAGACGCTACGCTTTCGGAGGCCTCACCATTGTAAGACCAGGTCTTGGATAGCCATGTCCCAGAAAAAAACATCTCCCTAATATACAAGAAACTGATCAATCACATGGGGGATCCATCGGTGACACTAAGGGAGCAGTGGGGTGCCGATAGCCTAATATCAGATGAATAGGACTGAAGAGAAGCAGTCTCCTCCCCAAAAGTGGTGGCCATTCCTATGAGGCTTAGGTTGGTGCAATTGAAGATTCTTCACCGGTTTTACACCACGGGACCCCAGCTGGTGCGGATGGGTTTGGCAGAGAGAGGAGAGTGTCGGAGGGGATGTCGGGAGACGGGGGCCTTCATACACATTTTGTGGCACTGTGTGAAAATACAAGACAACTGGGTAAAATCCATGAGATGATCCGTGAGGTAATGAGTGTCGAGTTGGTGCTGGAGACCCGACGATGTGTGCTGAATGTCTGGGAACCCACAGACCTGCCCTCGTATGGGAAACAATGGGTGACCCTGGCGTGCTTGATTGGAAAGCGTAACATTGCTCAGCTGTGGGGTGCCAGTCAAGTGCCCCTGATTGGGAAGTGGATGGAGGATCTAGATTGGTGCATGTTCAGGGAGATGTCAGTGTACATTGCAAGGGGGTGCCCCCGGAAATGGGGGAAAGAATGGGGAGCTTGGAATAGCTTTAGGGGGCATATATGTGCCCCTCCAGCTGCCAAAGAAGCGTTAGTGGCTCCGGATTCCCCATGATCCCAGAAAGTAATTGAATATCTTATTCTGTAATATGGTACTGTGTAATTGTCCATAATGAAACGAATGTTTGTCACCTGAGGCTTTTATTTTATTTTGTTAATAAAAAGAATTTATAATTTTTTTTTTTAGAAATTATCTTTTTAGAAATAATTTGTTACAGTTTTTTATTCATTCAATTATATTGACAATTTTCTGAACTGTTCTATGTATGGTACATGAATGGAAAGTTTCTAAACCCAATACTAGCACAAGATAGGGAACATTAAATCCAGTAAGCACACATAGGATTTACAAAGCCAAGCATAATTTACAGCTCAGTGCTGGCAGCCCTGCATCGCAGAACACAAGGGAGATCCAGAATAAGGTCTGATACTGTTAGTGAGCACAAACATCCTTGGTAAATGCGTAAAATATTATTGCATTTGGTTAACTAAAGCTTTATCAATAAATGAACATAAATCTTACAATTCTACATGTTCACGCCCTGCAATACACAATATGTTAATATGGGTGTTTTGTCTTAGTACGTCGCTTACAGCAAGCAATTCTTTGGCCCTGGTTGTTTGTGCTGCGATACTCGTTTAAGGTGTGAATTTACATTTGCTCCAGAACTGACATTACATGCTGGGTCTAAATGTTATTTATGTGTGACTATTTGTAGACCACACGGTACACTCTCCTATTGCTAAACCTCTTACACTGATCTTACACCGATGCAAGAAGCAGAAGGACAATGCAAAAGACAGGTTTTTAGGGTCTTTCTAAATGTGAGTAGTGATGGTTTGTCACACATTTCTAGAGGGAAATTATTCTACAGTTTGGCGCCTTGGATTTGAAAGACCCTCCCTCTTCATTTTATATATTTGGCATGAGGAAATACAAAGATTACCTTATATTGAGATCTGAGATTATCAGAAGGCAAATATGTATTAAAGTTCTTTCTTATGAGCCTTCGGCCTGTTTACTGGTAGATTTTGCATATGATGAAGTTATATTTAAAGAGGATATGTTTTCCATTGGTAGCTAAAGTAGTTGTCAAAGGTGATCTGAGTGGGAGTCAAACTTTTTCTGATTGAAGACTCATCCGGGTTGAGTTTTTTAATTTTTTGTTGGCAAAGAATTCTTTATAGTAGGCATATTTCATCTTTCACCTGTCACACTCCCCTACCAGTATACTCAACTTCCAGTCGGTCATGCTGTTCATCAGCGATTGGATGAACGGTAACCATTTGGAATTACTCCGGACAAGACGGAACTTGTTTTTACTGGTAGCACCCCCAGTCCCTGGTCCTCTAGTTTCTGGCCCCCTTCCCTGGGTACTTCCCCCACCCCTTCTTTTTCTGTAAAAACTCTAGGGATCTCACTCAATAAGCACCTCACCCCTCATACTCAGATCAATTCTGTTGTTTCTTCTTGTTTCTTTGCCCTTCGCACTACACGTAAAATTTCCCGGTTTTTCTCTGTCCCGGCCCTTAAACTTATTCTGATGGCAATGGTTCTGTCCCGGCTGGATTACGGGAACATTGTATACAATGGAGCTCCCGCCTATGCCTTCCACTGTCTCCAGCTAGTCCAGAATCAGGCCGCTCGCCTGATCCATGGCTTACCCAGATTTCATCATGTTACTTCCCTTCATTGGCTCCCCATTAAAGAGCGGGCCCTCTTTAAACTGGGGTGCACTACCTTTCAGGCCTTGGCGGGGACTGCCCCTGATTTCATATCCTCCGCCATTAGTGCTTATTGCCCCAACAGAGAACTTCGCTCCTCCACTAAATTTTTGCTCTCTGTTCCCCGATTTAAGAAAAAGAAATCCGGGGGCATGAAATTCAGGGTCCTTGCCCCCACTCTTTGGAACTCTCTCCCCTTCCATATCAGATCCACCCCTTCCTATTCTGATTTCCGCAGAGCACTTAAGACTTTTCTTTTCTCCCGTGCTTTTCCATCCTAGCACCTTGCTTCCCCCTTTACTCACCCCTGGCTAAGCGTCCTCCTAGCGCCATGAAACCGCATGGTATAAGCGCGCTATACAAATTGCTGTAAATTCAAATTCAATATTGGGTGCTATTCGGCATTAAAATGTACCCTCATTTCCCACCACAAAAGCACCATACAAGTGATTGGTCTTCACTGCGTAGTCTTTATTATTTCTGATATAACACCATCTTTATTTGCTGATGAACTGTCATCATTAGACCAACTTTATTAAGAAACCAACAGACATTGGTAAACATAAGGTTGCCCAGTATTCATTCAGTCCCTGGTTACCATTGTATTTACAAATCAGGATATCCAGGGCTACACTTGATGCGGGTTGTACCAGCAGGCCACAACCCGTCTCCATTGGTTCCAATGTTAAGTAACCAACCAACGTCTACCTCTAGACGCGGCCACCAGGGCACTGTTTTGCGCATTTCCAACACACCAGTTCTCACAAAGTTGCTTCTTACCAAGCACCGGCATCTCAGGTAGAGCCGGAGAGTCCACGACCACCAGCAGGTCGGCCCACTCTCCCACCAGCCCGGAGCTCCATTGACTGCCCTCCCTCTTCCAGGATCAGACAGTCTCCGTCATAAAGAGTCCCCGCCATTGTTCTTGACTGGGACCCCGCCAATTCTGCCTTTAAAATTAGAGATGGGTAGGGGGCTACTCGTTTCTGGCTGCACCCGCTGTGCACCCGAGGCAAGAGGATAAAGAGGTATTCCCCGTCGTGTCCAGAGTTTTTATTCCTTTTTCCCTGGAGGGGTATCCTGCGCTCCTTAATGACACGCTAGGTGCATCCCTGCATCCTCACATTACCTAATGACGCCTCCCACTATCCCCTTCACCATCTGTAACACAATCCAGCTTGCCTCACGCACGAGAATGCCGCTAAAGGCACCCCGCCCCTAAGCGTGGGGGGTGCCTCTCAAGAAGCCAAGATATCCAGAATTTTAATCATCAATTCTGGAACATTCAAAGACATTTACCAAGGTAACTCTGAGTGAACTCCACGTTTAGTCCTGAGTCTAAGATCGTGCCCGGGTCTCAAACTGTAGAGACCAGGTTGGGACAAGCCCCCATAGATAAAAGCTATAAGATACCCCACAAGATTGTTTTTTTTGCACTTGAGGTATTTCAGAATTTTCAGGATTCAGTTTAAATGTGTTCTGTTGCATCTTGTTGATCACAGTAAACAGTATAGGGGTCAAACCTCTGATACATTTGCAGGGGCGGACTGGTTAGTCCGGGCACCGGGCAATCCCCCGGTAGGCTGGATGGGGTGGGGGCCGGTTTTGGGACAGGGGGCTGGTTCTGTTTTCCGTGCTGGCAGCTGGCAGCTGGCAGCTGCCCCCTCCCCCCACCTCTCTTTCTGTCTTGCTCCTCACTTACTGAAAACTGTGACTTGAACAAATAATTCTCAACCTCTCTTTCCTTCTTTCATTTAGTTGCTTCCCTGTGAAATGGATCCGAAAAAGAAAAACACTTGCGGGAAATGCCCTTTTTCTGAAATTTTTCTATTTCAAAGTGCAGCCTCGAGATGGAGAGAAATAAAAGGTTTTAAATATGAAAAATAAATACATAACTAAATAAAGCAAGACAGAGTGGTTGCAAAGTGGCCAGATTGGTTGTATTCACATGCAAACACATTAGCCTCACTTTACAGACTTTGCAGTGAAGTGCTACTTTCGTTTCCTCGCCTTTCTTTGAACAGCACTGTTGTCCCCAGGTGTGGAAGTGCACCATTCTTGGATGTATTGCAATACCTGGTTGATGGGTGGATTGAAAAACAAAATGTGTACCATGCCTCTGTGTTTATGGATGTGGTCTTTTTAACCCCTTCCCTGCGCATGACGAAACCACGCCGTCATGAGCCACGGGCAGCGTGTGCTCATGACGCCGTGGTTCCGTAATGCTGCGGTCGTTCCACCCACGCAGCACTAATTCCCTGGCCTGTGAGGGTGAATTGGTGAGTGGGCGGGGTCGTGACGGAACCACGTGCCGCAGCCAAGGGGTTAAACCAGACTGCTTACGTTTTGTAAGGATATAAGCAATGGACATTGAAACGGTTCCCTTCAAGGCCCTGTAGTCATGTCATTAACTTTTCAGGTAAAACCACTCGCAAATTTCTGAATAGTGAGTGAGAGATCGTTAAGGTAACCATGTTGTTTCTGCTTACATTTCGCATGCTTTACTTAATCTGTCATTCCCTATGAGTGTGTGTTTTTACTTTTTTTTTTTTTTAGGCAGCATATTACTCTTATCAAGTGCATAATTTGAATTGAGCCACATCCAAGTGTTTATAGCGCAGCACAGTTAGGTTGTAGCTGAAGGCAGTGCGAGTTTCTCTCAGTGGGGCAGTATGGGGTTCAGTGGGGGAGATGATGTGGCACTATGGTCAGAGCTGTCAAATTTGGAACTGGGGAACCGGGTTCAGACTTCATGACCAGTCCACCAGACCACTCTACTGAGGGAGCATGCTCCCATGCTAGAACTTAGAAGGCACTACTGGACCTTAGAAGGCCCCACTAGACCTTAGAAGGCCTGATGTCTTAGCACAAGCAGATGTACCCTAGTGGTGTCAATTGTGGGTTAACCTTGAAGGCTTGTCCACCACAATCCATAATGAAGTTCATCTCCAGTCTTGCGGGCAAGGCCTACGAAGCAGCACACCCTAGAGCAACAGTCACTATGAGTCTGTCACTGAGGTCACATGAACCTTGAGCAGGTTAGGACGGTACGAACTGTGTGACCACACTGGGTACCTATTTCGGGTGGGTGCGTAGTGTTTGCAAGTATATTATGGTTTAATAAAGCTTGCTGCCTCCTTCCTTGCCTCCAGCAATTTTCAGCAACAATAACAATGTAATGATAACTTCGGTGATTAATGTTTTTCCTAGAGAGAGAGATCGTAATTTTGCCTAGTGGCAGGGTTGACTCCTGGAAAGGTAGCACAGAGGGTGAATGTGCCTAATGCAAAGAACTTGCAAATCACAAAGTGCACATAATGTTAACTAGGTTAGTAGATTACTGCTTTTGTCAGAGAGATCTTTTTGTTACTTGCAGTTTATAGGTTAAAATCCTAACATAGAACAGTGCACTATTAAACTATATTGCCTACTAGTATGGTCGTCATGTGGCTTCTACACCTTGTAGTCCTTTGTCTTATGTAACATTTCCTATCCAGTGATTTACACACATATAAATGATTGCGTCTGTGTAGGGTGTGTGATGTAAAGTGCTCTGACACCGTACACTAGTATGAGTGGCATTGTAAATCAAATTAAATGCATCTGAGAGAGTGTGGTTATGGAGACTTGAGGGGGACTGTTACCGGGTGGTAGTGAGGGAGTACGAGGCATAGGTGATCATTGGGGGCTCCAACAAACATTATTGCACAGGGCGCCACCAGCACTAAAGCCGGCCCTGCCATCAAGGCCGGTCCGCCTCACCCATTGGTCCCTCCATTGGCCTTGTTTCAGCAGTACTAGCTGCAACTCAACAAGAATCGGCAATGCAGGATTTGCACACACACCAAACTAAGTTTGCAAACTTCACAGTCTCTCTGCTTCATGCACAAGCACTTTTAACACGCACCACCTGCTCTGGAGCCACTGGAATTATGCAGCAATGGGGGACAAAATGATGCAGTAGTGTTGACTAAATTGTGCAACAAAAAAAAGGCTGCAGCGTAATGCAATATAGTTTTATACTTTATTATTTAGACGTTTTATACATGTTAAGTTTCTGCAAAGATTAAGCCTCATTTGTATCAGTGTAGCATACAAATGCAAAAGTTAGAAAAGTGATCAGTCAACCTTTGCTAAGGGCCGTCCACTTTGCAGCAACTCAAGTAAAACATTTTAGTAACTTTTTATCCATTTGAGCTACAAAAATGATTAGTTAAAACTGTAAGATTATGCAGTGGATGATGTATTATGTGGCAAATATGGCAGGGGCATAATTATATAGAAAACAATTGCAAACTAGGATATTTTGCCATTCATGACTGAACTGCTCTTGTGGAAGAAGGGAGAAGTGCTAATGAGAGAAACTGCATGGCTTGGAGACAAATGGCTTGTGATTCCACTTTTAAGCGTATTTGGGACATTGTGTGATTGGAAATATATCCCATTTTGTGAATGTATTTAAATGCCAATAACTCCTATTAAACCTTAAATAATCAAGTGTATCCATTGGTTGAATTAACTGGTCGGTGAAATGCCAAACAAATACAAAAAATTGGGATGTTTGGCACATTCTGGCCACACCTCTGACTCCGCCCACTGATCCAATCCTTGGATTATCCCTGCCCTCGGAGTTTCCGCACACAGTTCCCCTAATTTTTTCCCCCACTTCGACCACTGATTAAAATCCACCTGACCTGACCATGATGACGTTCGTATAGTCGTAGACGTGGACAGCGCACAGATGTCTCTGCCTCCGCGTCTGCGCGCCGGGGTTATACAGTTAGTTTTACCTTAGGATGGGGTCTCTGCTGCCTGGTGACGCTCATCATGACATGCACATTTGGGCTCGTGCATTAAAAAGTGTGCATGACTCTGAGGCAGGCATCTCAGAGGCCAGAGACAGGACTGGGAAAGAGAGGCCCACAGGTGAGTCTATTTAATTACGACTGGGCGGCAGCCGTTTAAATTGCATGCAATGCAAATGCAATCCAGAATAGCATTTATGCCGGCCCAAGCCATGCTGGAGGCGATGAGACCGGCACAAGCATCCGGTTGAGACAAACAGCGTCGTTGTTGTGGCTTGCTGTGTTTTGTTATGCTGGCTTTGTAAAAGGTCAGCATGGCCCTACCTTCAGAGCATAATGAAAGGACTGCTTGGCAAAGAGGTGTTCAGTTAAAAAGGAATGTGCGTCACATCAATTTATTCAATGTATGCAAAGTTTCATGCATATTAATGAATTTAAAGAAAGCTTTTGTATAAGTTTTCATTTATTTTAATGATTTGCATAGCGTTGGCATGACACCTTTATGTCTCTCTGCAGCCAGGGGCCCAGCGCATGCCCTTGCGGTGGTGTTGTTCCGCCTTTAAGGGCCCCCAGTTCAGCCTCCATTCTGAGAATGTATGTGAGGTATGAGAGTTTCAGAACCACATGATGCCTCCTAGGCGCTTGGCTAGTGGGGAGCTTAGGTCCTGGGGTATGAGGGAGTGCTGAGTGAGTGAGATAGCATCCTTCCTTTTTTAGCTGGTCAGTGTGTGACTAGAGATTTGCGATTTACCACCTCAGTTGTTTTTACAACAACTTATCTTGTCCTGTTTCGCAGTTTGTGTGCTGATACTTGTAGCCTGAGTTCATAGGAGGAAAATCTAAACTACACAAGCAGCTTGTGTTCTTTTTTTTTAATTTTTAATTAATTAATTTATTTATAAAGTGCGATATTCATATCCCACTTGGATATCATGGCGCTCGCTGTAGCGGGAGAATGGTTACTCCTCATGGGGACAGTTATGTAATCTTAGCGCCGGGACACCTCCTTCGGAGGTAGCTGCGCGCTCTATAAGCTCCATAAATAAATAAATAAATAAATGATGAGTCAGGTTATTTTAATTTGAGGGCAAAACCGGCAGTGCTAGGGAAGTAGATATGTTTTGAGTTTCTTCCTGAATTCCAAGTGTTCTTCAGTTAGTCGTAACTCCAGCGGAAGCTCATTCCAATAAAGTGCTGCAAGGTGCGAAAAAGTGCGCCCATCTGTCCTGCTCTTACTGATTCTTTTGGTCTCAGCTAATGCTAAGGAGCATGCCCTTAGGCATCTGGGTCAGACATAAAATTTGATTCTATTCTGGAGAATCTTGGGGCCTGTGTGATAAAGTGCCCTGTGGGCATGTCCTAGGAGTTTAAAATGCGCTCTTTGGCGCACGGGCAGCCAGTCAAGTTACTTCAGGCATTTCGTTGCAGAACTGTATCTGCCCTCATTGAACACTAGTCTAGCTGCTGCATGCATTCTGTAAGACCTGCAGACGTTTAAAAAGGTAATCTGGCATGCCGACAAAAAGTGCATTTCCATAATCCAGCCTGCTGACAAGCAGTGCCTGTGTAATGGTCCTCCTGCTTTCCAGTGGGATCCAAGTGAATAGCCTTTTTAGGAGCTTCAAGGTAGCGAAGCTTCTACCACACAGGATCCGCACGTGATCTTTCATCGATAAGGTTTTGTCAATGATGATGCCCACGTTTTTGACGCTCTTCTTTGGAGCTGGCGCCGCGCACAAAGAGTGGGGCCACCAGGATGTGTCCCAAATGTGATTGGCTCCGCCGAGAAGCAGGATTTCAGATTTCTCGGCATTGAGTTTTAGACAGTGTGCTGACATCAAGTTTGCCATCTCAGTAAGACAGTTGTTGAGTTTGGCTCTGGTGTCATTATACTTGTTTCCGTTGGCTATTGTCAGTTGGGTGTCGTTCACATAAGAGCAAATTCTGAAGCCCCATTTCATGCCAATTTTTGCCAAAGATGAAACATAGGCATTGAATAGCGCGGGCTCAGGGAGGCTCCCTGCGGAACTCCACAGTTGAGATTTTTTGGAGTGGAAGAAAAGGTACCTAGCTGTACAGTTTGAGTTCTATTACATAGGAATGAGGTCAACCATTGAAGGGCCTTAGCATGTATCCGTTTTTTCATGGAGATTTTCCAATAAAAGTTGGTGGGAGACCGTGTCGAAAGCCGCCAACAGGTCTAACAGGATCAGGGCTATGGTCTTTCCCTGATCCAGCAATGATCTTATATTGTCTAGGACAGCCAGGAGAGTTGCCTCCGTACTGTTGGTGGCCCTGAAACCTGTTTGTATGGGGTCCAACAACTCATTTGATTCTAGATAATAAGTTAGCTGTTTATTGACAAGTTTCTCCAGTACCTTGGAAAGATAGGGAACCGGGGAAATTGGTCTGTAGTTGGCTGGGTTGTTTACATTGGATCCTATCTTTTTCAGTAAGGGAGTTACTAAGGCTTGTTTCCAAACCTCTGGAAAGACTGCTGTCTCCAGTGATTGGTTGAACAGATGTGTGATATAGGGGCACAGGATAGGTGTAAGTTGTGAGAGAAGGGATCCTGATTTAACTTCCCCCATTGATTTGGCAATCTCGTTTTCTGTAAAAGGGGTGAAGCCGTCTAAATGTGCTGGGCTGTCTGGATGAGGGCCTATATTTTCCCAGTTGATGGTATTCACTGGAGAAATATTGTTAAATGTCTAATAGAGTGTATCTATTTTATCCGTGAAGAAATTGCTGATTTTTTCACTGCTTTCTGCTGAGGGGAGCAGGGTTTGAGACATGCAGGTTGGTTTGCATAGCTCGTGCACTATTTTATAAAGCTCTTTTGCCGAATTTGTGTTCTCATTTATTTGTTGTGTAAAATATGCCTTTTAAGTCTTTTTAATTGCATGGGTGTAGCCCTGAGTTGTGTTTTATACGCTGATTTATCAGTGTCTGATCTGGACAGCCGCCAATTGTGTTCCAGTGTTTTACACTTTTTTTCAGCGTTCTAAGTTCTGCTGTATACTACTTTTTGGATGCCATCTTTCTGGGTTTAGATTTAAATTTCAGTGCAAATTGGTCTAGAGTTTTGGTAATCTCTATTTCAAGGTGCAATGCACCTCTGTTAGAGGATAGTGTTCCCAGAGTTGCTAGGCTGTTGCTAGTTAAGCGGGGATGAAATGAATCAGGTGTGACCACTTTCCAGCCTCTGTGGGTTCAGTGCATGAGTTTGGTGACTTTTGGTGATATCTCATGTGTAGAGAATGCGAAGCTAATTAATGAAAGATGCGTCCATGTGACTGGTTTAATCTCTTTAACTGTGGTATCTTCTATGTTGGAAAACAGAAGATCCAGTATGTGCCCTGCGATGTGTGTAGGTCCCTTGATCCATTGCTTTCATTGGAGGATGGACATGTCATTTTCAAGATGGGTTATTGCCAGGGCCAGACTGGCCATAGCGGGCACCAGGCCATCCCCAGTGGGCCGCACGGGTGGGGACCGGATTTGGGCCCCTGGGGGTCGTTTTTGTTACAGGGCCAGGCTTATTCATTCATTAAACCTGTGCTGTCTAGTCTGTCTAGATGACACTCAGCTCAAAAAGAAGTCGAACAGGATCTCAAATAGTCAATTTTCACAGTGCTCTAAGTGGCTGACATGATAAAACAGAATGGCCCCTACTATGCGCTATCCCGCTCACTAGACATTTCGGGAAAATTTACCCTCCCATCAGATCAGTAAAAAATATGGCCTTTATTTTGAGGATGAGCTTTAAACCCCTTATGGCAGATGTCTCTGCCTCCTGCTTTCTCCTCTTCCCGTTTCTCCATGAACATACTCACAGGCCAAGTCTGGCAACCTGATACCTCGAATGCCCTGATTTGTGGCATGCTTTCGTGGTTACCCACCCTATGTAGAAGGCTCTTGATCAGCAGCTCGTCTGCTGCTTAAATTGCTGCATTGTGTTTGCATCTCCGCTTAGCTTTTTTTTATAAGCGTGCAGTGTTCAAAAGTGTATATTTTTGCGTTAAAGCCTTGCATAACAGCACCCCTTATTTCATTTGGCAACTCTTTTCTTGGTACTTCACGAGCTCTCAATTCTTCCTTAGTTTATCTACTTAAAGTTCCTGAGATTAATAAATAAATCTTTGATCTCTTGGTGACCTTTGACACCACGGACCATAGGCTTGAGTCTTGCTTGGTTGGTGCAGGCAAGGCCTTTGACTAGACCTGCTAATGTTTAACCCACTGAGTTAGGACAATCTGTTTATAACCCCATCACGTGATACTGTACAGGGCTCTGGAATCTCATCTTTTGTTATTTACGTCTGGCAGGCAACCCTTTGTGAATCACTGGAAGAAGTTAAAACAAGCATTTGCAATGCAATCGGTCTCGCCTTTGGGACCTTTTAAGTATTTAACGAAGCAGCACATTTTTGCACTTGCGTCCTAAAATATTTATAACAACCATTTGTACCTCTAAGAAAGAAAGAACACTTCAGTGTGTAAATAAAGCTATGAAAACAAATTCATGCTGCCTCTGTTGCACTGTGCAGTATGTGATACCAATGCTACCATCCTGTTTCTTCTGCAATTGCAGACTACTTGCCCTTTGGAAAGTTGCTATGAGAGGGACACAAATCTACTGGAGCTATGCCCACCACAAATCTGTAAAAATCCATGCCATAAATAGTCTCTATGAAATGCCTTGAATATGTCAATAGTTGGCTATGTTCCAATTCCTACGGGCAACTGGAAACATCACTCAAAGATGATCCTTATTATTTCCTTTCTGTCACCATTTTTAAATTCTCCGTACTCTACCCTAGCCTGCATTTACTAACAGCAATTCAAACTACTTCATCCCTCAACCCCCACACATATTTGGAGGTGCCCTCATATGATAATGAAGAAAATGGTGGTTCAGTGAATTAAAGTACTTGCCCAGGAACACATCATTTGAAACCAGTTTATCGGTCAAGAGCATTACAATTAGGTCTAGTAGATTATTTAAGTCACTAGACCTGCAGGCCTTTTCACAGTTTTAGGATTTTTTGAGGCCTGATACCTAAAACAATCTCTAGTTTACAAGCTCACATCAGCAGCAGATTTCACATGAGAAGCCCACTTAAGACTGGAAGACATAGAGCGACTAAGTGGTAAAATGTCAAAAGCATTTTACAAATCAAATCAATTAAATAAAACGTAAAATCCATAATTCATAGATCGAGCCCTCAACTATGCTTGTCAATACGAAATGCTGGCGTTCTGCTGCTGCTGCCTTCCCGCTCCCGCTGTTTAGTGTCCTATGGCCGAAAACTGCCAAAACTGCTAAGGATTTCCACGAGTGCTTGGAGAGAACCTAGCTGCCGGGTAATGACCGCTCGCTGTATAACTGTAGTGCTACTGGTTGCGGCTTGACATTGTGCTCGGTGATTTCGCTCGGCGTCTTTTCAGAGTGAACCCGGATCTTCGCCGCTAGTTGCCTATCGGCTTTTGCTGTTGCTTCACCGTTCTTCCGCTGCCTCTCCTCCCTGCCTCCTCGCATTTCTGTTCCGCGGGTGGTGCTGCCTGAGCCGAGCAAAAACACTGACGCTGGAGAGTGGATGAAAGGGAAGGCGAAATACCGCCCTGCAGCTTCTGTTGCTCACTTCTCACACGCTACGCCTACGCCTACTCCAACACAAAAAAAAAACGCCAACATCAAAAAAGTCATCAGGAACAAGACGGTGACCACACGTTTTTGTTGCTACTGCCATAGAATTGCCGCAATTGCCGCAAATTGTATATTGCGAACTGCCTCAAACTGCCTCAAACTTCCTCAGCGTGAGTACCGCGCATAAGCATAAGCAGTAAGCATCTGAAGTTCTGCTGTGGGGGGGTTTTCAATAATCAGGCTCATTATCGGACTCATTAACCTTTTTCCAACAGTCTCCAACTGCTACCAAGTGCCACCAATTGCTTATGCAGTGAGTGAGCGTGTGTGTTTCTGCCAGTTTGCCAATTGCCAATTGCTACTGCTCAGCCCTGCCATTGCTAAGGGTATGCCCTCTGTGTTTGTTTGTGTCGGTCTCCCCCGCCGCCGCTCACTCAGTTACCAGTTACCAGCTACCAAGCGGCCGCCGAGCGGGGAGACCGTAGGTTCCAGAAATCTTCGGGGACTTCTTCACTTTCATCGGCTTTATTAGCCATCGCCTTGCTCCGCCGCCATGGCAGCAAGAATAAAGGGCAAGCAGGCCAAGCAGGAACAGGCAAGCGAGTTGTTGAAGTCGATAGTTAAGGGGGAAAGAAAAAATAAACAAAAAACTCAGCAAAAAAACGTCCTGCGACAAAAGGCCATAGTGACACAAACAGGCAGAAATAAATATAATGCTTAAGAGGAGGTGCGGGTGGCCAAAGCAGCATGCAAACGCGCAGAAAGGCAATGGAGGATAGCCTACACTGCCCACGCTAAAGCAGGGTATATAGCCAACAGGCGCATCTACCATAGATTGATAAGGAAGGCCAAAACGTTGTACTTTAGCAATAGGATTGAAGAAGCAGAACAGTCCACTAAAGAACTTTTCTCAATCTACAAATCACTCTCGGTAGGGAAGCCTGCAGTGGTGCCCAAGGATCTTTGTTCAACGGAGGGCTGTGATCGTATCGCAGAGTTCTTTGCAAACAAGGTGGCGAATATCTATACCACCTTCCCTCAGCAGGCTGGTAACAGCCCTAAGCTCTTGGAAACCACTAAGGCTAAAGGGGAAAAGCGGCTAACCACCTTATCCACCCCACGTACTGAGGAACTTATCCGCATTTGCGGGTCCATAAATTCTGGTTCCCCGAGGGACCCTACCACTCCAAGTCGGCTGAAGGGTAGTTTGCAAGTACTGGAACCTTATATCCGCCATTTACTAGATGCCTCCTTTGAGTCTCAGACCGTTCCTAAGGCTTGGAAACAAGCAATTGTACTCCCTCTGCAGAAAAAAGCTAATGTCAGCTTTGAAAAACTAGACAATCTCCGCCCTATCTCTCTCCTGCCCTATATGGCTAAGGTGGCGGAAAAAATAGCAAACTTACAACTTATGCATTATGTGGAGGAGGCCTCCCTGCTCCATGATTCTCAGTTTGGCTTCCGCCCCCGTCATTCGACGGAGTCAGCACTTCTCATGGCGGTCGAAACTCTACGACAGGGTGTGGATGAGGGCCAAACTATGGCCTTGATCCTACTAGACCTAAGCGCGGCATTCGACACTGTAGCACATTCCACCTTGCTACAGTGTCTGAATGAAGGAGGGGTATCAGGAGATGCGCTTGGATGGATTAGATCCTTCCTGTCAGACAGGTGTTTTCAGATTCGCTTGGGTGACTGTTACTCGAAGGAGATTGGGCTGGGCCAGGGCGTGCCTCAGGGCTCGTCCCTGAGCCCAACCCTATTCAATCTCTATGTTTCACCTCTAGCAACTATTGTGGGAAGATACGGTCTGCGCCTGGTGTCCTATGCCGACGACACGCAGCTGGTCATCTCCCTTTCGCGTGCACCCGGTCTTGCAGCGGACATCTTCAGGGATTGCATGCAAGATCTGGCAACCTGGATGCCCGCAAACTGTTTGAAGTTGAACGGTAGCAAGACCGAGGTGCTCGTGGTGGGGGGAGGGCCGTCTGCTTGGTCGTTGGCATGGTGGCCCCCTTGCCTGGGAGAAGTCCCAGTCCCATGCCAGGAGGCAAGGAACCTCGAAGTGTGGCTGGATGCGGATCTTGCCTTTGGCCCCCAGATCAGTCAGGTGGCAGGGGTGTGCTTCGGCGTTCTGAGAACCTTAAGGAAAGTATTAGATCTCCTCCCTATCGCGGCTCGAAGGACGTTGGTGCACGCCCTGGTCACTTCGCGATTAGACTATGGGAATCTGTTGTATTTGGGGGCCACGGGCAAGGTCGTGGGCCGCCTACAAGTGCTACAAAACGCCGCGGCGCGTTTAGTCCTTAGGCTCCCCAAGAGATCTCCCTCTAAAGCAGCGCTTCAGGCTCTCCACTGTCTCCCTGTGGGGAAAAGGGTGGAGTTTAAAGCTCTTTCCACATGTCATCGCATTTTGAGCAGCAAAGCTCCTGCTCCGCTTCAGAGTCTGGTGACCTGGTATGAGCCCACGCGCAATCTTCGATCCTCCCGAACTGGGTTGCTAAAGGTTCCAAGAGTAAGGAAGGCTCGCATGGGAGGGAGATCCTTCAGATACCTCGCTCCCAGCTGTTGGAATGCTCTACCTTTAGAATTGCGCTTGGAACCGTCTGAGACCATGTTCAGAAAGAAACTTAAAACCCATTTATATAGTAGGTAGACTTCTTAAAGGGCGGGAGGGGCGGCTACTCCACTTATCATAGCACGGGGACACGCCGGTGGCGTAACCAGGCGCTTTATAAATGTCCAATAATAATAAAGAGAACCAGATGAAGAAGACAACGAGGACAATGATGATGACCAGGTGGAGGGCGAAGGAGGCGAGGGAGACGAGGACGCCGAAAATCAGTCCTCACTCGACCAGTCAACAGAGCCAAGTACACAAGATGATGCGGAGAAAGGTACTGAGAAAAGCGAGAAAGGCGAGGCGGATATGGAAGGGATGAATAAGGGAGCCAGGAAGGACCAAGCGGACACAGCAGCCGATAAAACACCTTTAGCTCAAGGATCCGGGCACAAATTAAAACAGTACCCCCTTTTCTCTAAACCCCTCCTTCAGCAGGGGAAACTTTCAAGCACCCCCCTGCGAGGTGGGATGAATCTGGGACGGAAAAACGACATACCGGTGCAAGATGATTTGAACGCTGGAGGAGTGCTAACCAGCTTTATAACGCCTGAGCTACCAGAGGCAGCATTACTGGCAGTGGGAGATCAGGAGGTCCTTAAAGAAGCAACTCTTACACCACCTTCAGCACCTACAACACCAGCCCCAGATAACAGCCTAAGCCATAAGTGCACCATGAAAACCTACAGCCAAGAGTTAAGCCAACAGACATCCCAGGCGTCCCAGATATCTCAAGAGGATGGGTTATTTTCCCTTCCGAATACCACAAAAACAAACTCAATCAAAATTATGCTTGGAACCATCCTTCAGGAGCTAAGAGATTTTAAACACTCCCAGGCCCAGGAGATTTCACAACTGCACAGTAGGCTCACGAAAAAGGAAGAGCGCTTTGGAAATCTTCCTTTAAAGATTACCGAAGCTGAAACTCGGATTTCTTCCCTGGAGGATTCTTTATCAGCAATTCAGAAAGACCTGCTGGTGGCCAATAAAGAAAGAAAAACAACTATTTAAGGAGGGTCAAGGGGAATATATTTATAGACCGTCCAAACTCGGATAACCCCTATTGGAACTGTAAAGAACAAGAAGAGTTGGAGGGTCTGTGAGGCAAAGTGCCGAGTCTACAAGGTCCTCATTTAAGAACTACACATTTGGATTGCACTGAACCAGACCAAAGTGGTCACAAGACACTGGGTGTACGGTAGATATCCTATCAGCCCACCCACTTGGCGGAGCCTCGTCATGTAGGACTTCTGGAACCAGGATGGTGTGTCCAAGCCTGGATGAATTGGCTAGACAGCACACAATTATGGTTCATACAATAGAAGTGTCCACGCCACTGGGCGGTACTGGTACAGTGCAGTGCAAAAAGAAAAAGTGAGTGAGTGATGTTAAAATGACGGTCAAGGCAAAAGAAAAAACTTTTTATTAGTATTCACCTGGACGTCAGATTAAAAAGAGATGCAGGACAGTGTGACAAAATCACTGTCTACTTTGTTGTGTTGTTAAGTAGGCCAACATGTTTCTGCCAAAAGGTGAAACTACACCGGCATTCTTCAGGGCCACTTATATGGGATGTTGCTACTGCAAAGGTACACTCTAATAGTAGTATGAACAAGTAAAGATGACAGACCAAAAATATAAGACTGTCAAACTCATAGAGTGGTCACTAGGACCATCCTACCGTATCCTCTTGAACCGTTTGTTGATAGAGGATGCAGTCCTGTAAACAAAAAACACAAGGACAAAAACTACTTTGTGTTCTTCAAACATAACAAGCTTACAGGAGCAGTTAACCCCAGAAAGGGTTTATACTATTATGACATGAGGACCAGTTCAAGACTCAGCAAGGCCAGTCCAAATTAGAACGGCCACTTAATTTATCACAGGTTGCATTTAGAATAAACCACAGAAATTTCTGAGTACAAATTGAAAACAATAAAGAAGACTTACCCAGCAATGTGTGGGAGTCAAGCCTCACCTCACCCGGCAACGGCACGGAGATTGAGGCCCCGCTCTATGCACAAACAAATATGTAGACATGTAAACCAAAGCGACTATAAAGATCTGGAAAGTATCCTAAGTCTGTACTATGTTTCAAAAGTTTGCGCATATAAAAAACTGGTTGTTAGGTGCCCACAGTGATCACAGTCCCATGGAGAACAGAGAGAAGGGGAAGGCATAGGTGCTAGTTGAAACTAGTAAAGATGCTGACTAACAGGGCAAATGATGTGTACATACCACCATTTACCCTTAGTGCTGATTAACCTTGTGAATACCCAAAGCATGCGTACAGCTGCGAGTTGGAAATGTACTGTAGCACTTGAAAATGAAGGGTGGTATAGCTGACTATCTGTTACAGCCTATTTTTAAGAAAAAGTACAGCCTCTAGCTTGACTGATGAAGAAAAGCAACATTGGACGCCTGAAGCTTAGCTGGGACAGCAAAGCAGAGATCCAATGTTGACCCTTAAAGCCGGTTTTCAAGTTATTACTATGTCAAGCAAAATAGCTTCATAAACCCTCAATGGGCATCAAAGAGACAAAATTTATGCTAATTTAAGCAGAACGCGTTGTAACCACTCACCTCTCCGTCGGTACCTCTTGGCTAAAACCAAAGCCGAAGGGGAGGCAACGAGGAGAGGCGAGACGCGCGTTATATACCTGCCCTGATTGGTGGAGGTGGCGTTAATGATGAGCAGCTGCTCGGCTAATGCCGGCCATTTGATGCGCGAATTCCAATCACAGCGCATGCGCGCCGGTGAGCCACATCTAGTAGCGATGTGGTCGGAAACCGGGGCATGCGCAGAGTGATTAAGGGCGCGCCTCCGGTTGACGATGTGTGTTACGTCTATGGGCATGCTCAGTTCACTGCAATCCTGCATGTGCGTAAACAATAGTATTGCAGAAACGGAGCACACCCTCGTTCCTATGAAAGGGAATACTTAGCGTGGAAGAGCTAAACGGGCGCTGTGGAGTTCGTTATGCGCCTGAGTTTGTAATGTTGTCAAGTGGTTGAAATGTCAACATTGAGGTATAGAGACGGACAAATCCGTGCCTCTGGTTATGTACATAGAGCATATCAGTGAAGGGTATTACACAAGTTACAGATACTGAAGGTGAAAATTCAGAGAATGTGTACTAGCCACCATGAAGTATACGATCATGATAAGTATACTTCTATAAGTAGGGCGGACAATACATTAGGCTAAAGGAGGATAGAACCATATCAAGTGTGTGTTCTACCTAACTAGGTCCATTCTGGATAATGGGATGATGCTGATTCCTAACGTATGTTGTACATTGTGTAGTTACTAGGGAGAACCTGAATGGTGTTAAGTACAGCAAAACCTTTTTGCAGAGGCTTTTAGGGTATGAAGAGTTGACAGTGCATGAAGGTCATTGCTCTAAGGCGAATCCAAGCTGGTCAGATGGATACCCATGGGATGTTATCGTTCAACCCTGACACATCAGTTTTCAATTTAAAAATCCAACGTTGTTCCTTGATGAACAGAAACCGTGAAACATCTGTGATGTGTGCTGGGATGAAGGGTTGTTCTAAGACCACCCACCTCAAGTCATCTGCTATGTGCTTCTTAGTTAGAAAGTGGTTCGTCAGGCAGGTGGACTGTTTGTTACAACGTATCGTGCTCTTGTGTTCACTGATACGCAACTTGACTTTCCTGGTAGTGTGTCCAATATATGCCAGACCAGAGGGGCATGTGATCATATAGATCAATTTCTCCGAGTTGCAGTTTGTGTGGTTGATCAACTTCCATGGTCTGGATGTACCGATGTCAATGGAGAGGGTCTTCTGAGTCTGTGGGCACACAGTGCAGCCACCACATGGGTAGTGCCCCTGGACCGGGGTAGTATTGCAGATGGTGTCAAGAGTGGTAGTGGTTTCTCTCCTCTGTGTCTTAGGTCTGGTGTGAACCAGGCTATCTCTGATACTGGGCCCTCTTTTGAAGGCGAACAACGGCCTGGGTATTGCACCAGATGCTGTGTTGAGGATCTTCCAGTGCTTCAGTACCGTTTTTTTGACCATATTGGATAGGGTACTGAACGTGTGCACCATCGTAATCCTATCAGACGGTGTCTTGCTTTGTTGATGTTCAATCAATGCCTCTCGATTGTTGTTAAATGCTCGTTTGTGCGCCCGACGTATCAAATGATTCGGATAGTGACGTTCCTTCAGGTTCAGCGATAATTCTTTCGCATATTGTTCGTACAAGATGTTCAAGGAACAATTTCTCCGAACCCTCAAAAATTGACCCACGGGTAAGTTGTCACGTAGTGACTGTGGGTGAAAACTCCGGTATGACAGAAGTGAGTTCCGAGCCATGGGTTTCTTATATAATCGACTCTGCAGGCCTCCCTCTCCAGGAAAGATGAGAAGATCTAAGAATGGTAGCTGCTCTTTGCTGTAATCAATTGTAAACCAGAGGTATTGATTTCTAGAATTCAACCACGTATGGAACTCAGTGACCTCAAGACTTGTGCCTCTCCATATGACAATGATGTCATCAATATATCTGCACCACAGCAACACCTGGCGAAAGAAAGGGTTGCTGTGGTTTAGAACATGGTCTTGCTCAAATTGGTGCATATACAAGTTCGCAAGGCTTGGGGCGAAGACACTCCCCATTGATGTTCCGGACAAAGGAAGGATTTGCTGCTATTTTTTTTTTTTTGCTGCTATTTGTATTTGCACTGCTCATTCGCTTATAGCTGCACATAGTTGTACTATTGCACAACCCATTCGCCTCATTCGCACAGAGAGTGTGTGTTTGCCTATTTTGCACAATGAAATGATTTGCTGCTATTTATTTTTGCTGCTATTTGTATTTGCACTGCCCATCTGCCTATTGCTGCATATAGAGTGTTTGCCTATTTTTCTATTTGCCTATTTGCATGAAGAGAGGACTTTAGATATTATTGTGCTATTACACTGCTCATTCGCCTCATTTACACAGAGAGTGTTTGTTTGCTCGCTCCCAGCATTCTCTGTACAAATGTTACCTTTCAATATTGTTGTAGAATGACTGTATCTACGGGTTTACGCATAGGGAAAGGGCTGGCTAGGGTTTATAATTGCACTGCCTTTTTGCTAATTTGCACAGAAAGAGGCTTGTTTTTGCCTCCTATTTCGAACTTCCTTAATGCCAATGTGTATAGCCTGAATTTTAAAAATCTTTTCAGAATACATATTCACTATGGGCGTTTCTGAGCATGTCGCTAATTATCGCCCTTTTAACCCCCAAACAGAATGCTGAAGTTTATCTCCTTTAATGCAAATGGTCTGAATAATGTTCGCAAAAAAAATGCCATCGAAAGTTGTTTAAAAAATTTAAATCCTGACATTATTTATCTACAAGAGACCCATTACAAAGACCAGGCGGATGCAGATAAAATATTTAAGAGCTGGGCCGGTTATACAATATCAGCTTCAGCCGGTTTGGCACAGAGAGGAACATGTATATTGATAGGAAAACATCTAGACTTCACTCTGGCAGGTACAGCCACAGACCCCAGTGGTAGATGGGCTGTGGCATATGGGAAAATAAACAATGTGAATATTATTTTAGCTACAATTTATGCCCCTATCCTAGATGATTCTCAGCCAATCTTGGGGCTAAGAAATGTCTTAACAGGCCTTCCCGGGTTAATATTAGGGAGGGGTGATTTTAATTTATTGCAAAATCCTTTACTAGACTCGTCCAAAAAAGATCGCCGTCAAAACAAGCCGCAATCAGCATTGGCGATTCAAAGTTGTAAATTAGACCTCGATATCAGGGATCATTGGCGAATTAACAACCCTCTCAAACGAGAATATTCATGTTTTTCGGCTAAATATAACTCAGCTTCAAGATTGGATTTTTTCCTAACCTCCTATGAGCTAGAGTTATATAACTATGTACATTTATCCAATGCTTTTTCGGATCACGCGGCGCTCTTTATGGAGGTAAAACTGGGACCACAAGATATAAGGGCTTCGAAACGATGGTTTTTTAATAAATCCAATCTCCTAGATACCCAATGGTGTACAGAAATCGAAGAATTTATAGACCAGTTCTTTGCACAAAATAGAGGGACAGCCCCATTAAACACGACCTGGGATGCATTTAAGGCCAATCTACGGGGTTTAATTACATCTAAATAAATTCCAAAATATAAGGCAATAAGGGAAGAGAGAAGCAAATTACAAATTGATCTTATAGAGGCAACCCAATACCACTACAGGGTGAGAACATCGCATTCTGGGCAAAAACTCTCCGAGGCTAAGGGCAGGATGAGGGATTTTTATTACGCCCTGGGCGAAACTAATAGTAATTTTTACGCCCAGAGGATATATGGAGAGAGCGAGTATACCGGGAAGCTCCTGGCATGGCAAGCCAAGGAAAAACAGGCTCGCAATAGAATAAATCAATTAACCGACCCCATTACCAAACTACACGTTAAAACTACAGCCTCAATCGGCGAGTGGTTTTTGAAACATTATGAGGGAGTCTATCAAACAACTGAAGAGGCCTCATCTGATTCAATAGGGGAGTTTTTATCCCATCTTACAATTCCCAAGTTAGAGGATGGAGACAAGAAATGTCTCATCGAGACTTTCTCAGAGTCTGAACTAGATGAGGTGATCGGTTCCCTCCCTAATGGTAAGGCCAACGGACACGATGGTCTACCGATCGAATTTAAAAAAAAATTTGGAGGAACTTCGCGTAAAGAACTTTTAACCTTAGTTAATGATCTACTCCAAGGAGGGACCCCTCTGGACTCTTTTCAGTCCACCGTAGTGGTTAGTATTTTAAAAAAAGGAAAGGACAGGGAGAATATAAATTCGTACCGACCCATAAGTCTATTAAATACAGATTACAACATTTTTACGAAGCTTTTAGCAAATCGATTTAATAAAATAGTGGGACGCTTGGTAGTTAATGATCAGTGTGGTTTTATTGCAGGCAGACATCTCCACTCAAATACAAAGAAATACAAAGTTCGTATTGGAGGCACTAGATTTTTTTTAAATTAATAAAGTGAAGGCCCAAATATGGTTTTTAGACGCAGAAAAAGTGTTAGATCTAGTGTCATGGAACTGCCTTTTTGCTATTTTGCACAGTTTTAGTTTCCCGAAAGTTTTTATTTCTCTTTTAAAACAACTATATACGAATTCTAGGGCACAGATTATTATCAACAATTCTAATATTGGGACATGCCAAGTCACTAGAGGCACCCGACAAGGCTGCCCTCTGTCGCCAATATTATTTGCATTATTTATTGAACCTTTGGCGATTGCGATTAGAAATATACAAACTGACACAGTCCCGGTAGTCGGCATGACTAACATAAAACTCTATGCCGATGATATTGCCCTATTTTTGGATTCTAACCCCTTAAGTCAAGCGAAAGTTTTAAAAATATTCTCTGACTTTCAAAAATTCGGGGGTTACAAGATTAATGTTAACAAGACAGAAATGATTTTACTAAATTACACTGTAGACACTTTAATCCCAGAATTTAGGCAAATATACAATCGATTGCCGAAGAGATATCTGGGAATATTTATATCGGATAACTTAGACGATTTGTTCTCAATTAATTATTCACCATTGCTAAAAAAAGTTGGGTCTCTTCTGGAACGCTGGAACTTATTACCCCTGTCTTTAATAGGCCGAGCAGCACTTATACGAATGTCAATTCGACCTCTTTTTAATTTTTTATTTAATGCAGCTCCCTGTGTTATCCAGGTCTCCTTCTTTAAAAAAAGTGGATGCCTTGATTTCTTCTTTTCTTTGGACCCAAAAGACCCCCAGGCTTGCACATAGCACTTTATATTTCTCATCTGCACAAGGAGGGTTGTCCCTCCCAAATATTAGAGAATATTATTCCTCGTCATTTGCACACCACAGTTTTAGGTTTTTCTTTTTAGATACTAATGAGGCAGACAATTTTTTATGAAGAAGATGTTGTCAGAAGTAAAGATAACTGATCCAATTAGAACCACAAAGGATCCAAAGAAAGTTCGCTACAAGTCCCTCCAGTGGATTTTCAGACAGAAAATCCAGTTTCTGAGGTTCCACTGTATTCCCAGAATATGTGACACAAGGTACTTGAATAATTTTAACCTTGGGGAAGAGGGGTGCCTGGATAGTAAAATAATAAATCTCTGGAAAGATAATGGCTTTGAGAAAATTGAGGACTTCCTTGTTGGTAACAGGTGGAAGTCATGGGAACAAATTGCCAGACAGGTACAGCATTCTCATTCCATTTTAAACTGGTCTTTTTTTATGCTCAATCCAATACTCAGGGAGTTGGATATTGTAAATCTTTATTATAACGAAACTATTTCAACAGCATTGAATAATAAAATTTAAAAAAAGATGAATATTTGGATTAAAATATTGAAGGAGAATAAGGAGCAGGAATTGTCCAGTAAGAGTATTGAGAGGTGGAAAAAAAGGGAAGATATTGAAATCAACATACAAGTATGGGATAAAAATAAATAAATGTAACAAACTATCTTTCGCGGCGCTAATTTTAAACGCATGCAATTTTATAACAAATGGTTGATCTACAGAGCTCCTTCTTATCTCCATAATATCTTCCCCCTAGTTCCGGATAAATGTTTTCGCTGTGAAGAAAAAGGAAACTGGAAACATATTGTTTGGGAATGTCCTAAAATTCAGCCACTCTGGAAGGAAATTGAAAAATACCTCTCCCTCGAGCTTAAAACCTCTATAATATTTGACAATTTAGTCGCTGTTCTAGGCTACTCAGCGATTCACACTCAGTACGATGAATTCTTTTTTATTGCTTCTTTAATAGCTAAATCGCTTATTCTACAGTCCTGGAAAACCAACCAAGTACCGACATTTCAGGCTTGGAAGGCTAAATTATTACGAATCCAGGGCAGGGAAAGAAAATATGCGTTAAGATCTGGGGCACTAAAGAAATATGAAAAGTTCTGGGGTGTGTTCAAACAATAATTCCTTTTTTTTATCTACTTTTCACTGTCTGATAACATCCAAATCTTAGGTGTATTCCCAGATTCATTAGTCTGCTTTTATGCACATTGCACTTTATAATTAAGCACTGAATGGTTTAAAATGTATTATGTTTTTTCTATTCAACTTTGCACTTTATAATTAAGCTGTTGATACTCAAACGCCAGTATTGATTTGTATTTATATTTATACACCATGTACTGTACTAAATTTCTTAACAATTGCATTTTGTAATATTGATATTGTTTGTATGAACTCTCAATAAAAAATAAATTTAAAAAAAAAACCAAAAAAAAACTATGCTTGTCAATAACTCATTTTCTTATTTCATCACTTTTAACAGAAGGGGCATATAGTTCATAAGAATACACCTCAAGATTCAAGCGGTCCCTGAAACATTATTTGACTACAGTAACAAATAGTTTTGTTGCAAGTTTTTTTTTCTTTTTAAGGGCAGAAATGTTTTTTAAGCTTAAATAAATCGAAGAAGATAAAGAGTACATAATTGGGGGAGGCAGGGGTCCTAAAAAGAGTTTCACACAAGTTACACCATCTATTCCCAATAGGAATGCAGCTCCATTAACCTTCAATCTACCTTAGTGGACGACCTATCAAGCAAAATGGCAAAAATGACTGCTTTGCACTGGGGTTGAGAAAACTGTCAAAATCTTGGTTGTTATAACTCTGAATCTAAAGTGTAGTTTGTGTATGGATTTGCTTTAGTGCCTACTTCTTTAAATTAAACTATGGCCGATAAGACCTGCTGTACACACACATCTGCTTGGACATTCACACAACGCCCGGGTTTTCACATATATGTAATCACAAATAAAGCCTTGCAGTCTACAGACATGCACATTCACAGAACATGAGTCTAAACGTATATGTGCTCACAAAAAAGCACATGTACACTACATGCATACAAACATTCACAAAATAAATAATTCTGGGCGCATATTTGCTCACAAACCACATTTATGGAATACACATATAGCACGTATACGTTTACTTACACAACACACAGGTTTAAATACATTTATTCAAATGTGGGTAACAAATAACGCCTGTGCTCTACATATACTTGCACATACACATTCAAACAATACATAAGTCTTCACACATAACTGATATAAACACATGTAACATTCGTGCAGTACACACGAGCGCCTACATATAATTACCACGTATGTATGCCACACATGCACAGAGACATCCGCACAATAAATCGGTCTACAAATATATACCCACAATTAACACCCGTGCAAACACGGGAGGATCGAGGTCACTGGGCAGGTGACTCAGAAAGAAACATCCCCTGGATGAGACTTTCATTTGGGTCATTTCCGAATCAATGTCGGAGCTCTAGGAAGATTTAAACTAAAGTGCGTGAGCTTCAGGGTCTCCTAAAGAAGCTTCAGTTTAGCCTGGGCTTTAAATAAGCAGGTACTCACGGCGCTGAGTACCAGCACATTCGTTAATGTAAAAGTGAGAGTACCTGCCCGTCTCAGGTCAAATACCATACTAATAATGAAAGAGTGCCTGCACTTCTTAATACAAATGCAATACTAATAATGGGAGAGTGCCTGCACTTCTGAGAACAAATGCCATACTAATAATGGGAGAGTGTCTGCACTTCTGAGAACAAATGTCATACTAATAATGGGAGAGTGTCTGCACTTCTGAGAACAAATGCTATATTAATAATGGGAGAGTGCCCATGAGGTGTATGAGCAAGAACAATCTATAGTAAGAATGCACTCCTTCCCTTGTTTGAATTCATAATTGGTGTATTCTGACCTCTGTTGGAGCATGCGATCAGATGCTGTAAACCGCCCCAGATCACAGCTTATAGGTAAGTATACCTCAGGGCACACACCTCACCATATTCATCACATGAAGAGTGATGGAATAAGGAATTGTATAATTACTGGTATCGTGATGAATATGGCTAACTCAAGAGTCATTGGTTTAAAGAGAGGGATGTTTTCCCACACCGCGGTGCGACAGATGGGAGCGCGAGGTATGTGCCCTGAGGTATACTTACATGAGGTGTCTGAGCGCATTGGAATCTCACAAATAGACAAAGGAACAAACCGCGGGGCGAGTCCGGCTAAAGCTGTCCTGTTCATATGTAGGTCATTCATTTATCGCGATATGTGTAAGGGGCGGGTTCCTCACGTTCCATGTAAAGTACAATGTCATGTCACCAATCTGTACCATATCCAGTGCTTTAAATGGAAAAAAATAAGTGCAAGTACTCCCCAAAAAGAGCAGCGGGCGGAGTTTAGGGCGGGCACCAGGGCGGTGCTAAAGGGGAACAAGGTTGTATGCACAAAGTTCTGTAGTTTCATACGGTGTGATCCAATAGGCCCTAATCCTTTGTACATCTCGTCTACACGAGCACTCGCTCGCACTCTTGCTTGTGAGAACCTTGCGCTTTATAATGGGCTTGAAACCCACCCATTGCTTCCCATTAGTTTGCAGCCTTGTCACTCTTCTTTGCTGCCTTCTAAATGGGGAGCGTTTGCCATGCGTCACTTCCTTTTCTTTCAGTAGCAGATGGAGCAAACGCAGATGAACTTTAAATGGTGTTCATCCGCAGCTCGCGCTATGATTCAGGTGCTATTTCTTTTCTTTTGTTTTACGATGTGACATTGTGAACGCTGGCCACGTCACTGCGCTTTTTTAACCTTCCCCCACCCTCCTCCATCTTGTTTGTTCTCCCCTTCACCTCTCCCCATCCTGTTTCTTCTACCTCCTCCCACTGCCATTTCTTCCATGTTTCTTCTGGCCGCTTCAAAAAGCTTCGTTTTAACTGTCCCATTACAAGACTTTTTGCTTTGCCAATGCATGTCTTACTTCTTTCTCCCAACTTAGTTTATTTGTTTTTTTGCCAACTCAATAATCCCTTTATCTTTGCTGTTAAACCGTTACACACTCCAATTTCCTTCAGGGTGGTAGGCAGATTCATCAACTCCTGCTTCTATACTGTTAGATGGTTTCAGCTTTAACCCCTTGCGTGCGGCGGGAATTCCCCGGCCATGCTGACTCCGCCTTGCGCGGGCGGAGTCATGACGGAACGGTTCCGTCATCAGCACAGCTCACCCGTAGCTGATGACGGAACCGCTCCGTCATCAGCATGCAAGGGGTTAAATTGCCTCCACTGTCACTTACTATGACTTTCAGTAAACATTCCTTTCTGAATACAGCATCCACAAAGTTCACTTCAGCAAATATTTCCCAATTGCTTCGATTTTGTAATCTGTACATAAAAGTAGTACTTTTTAACGGGAACCACTCGTGCTTGCAAACGGTTTAAAATAAAGTTTGTAATGCGAAGCTTTCCAAAGAAATGAGGACAGTTTATGTATCAAACATCAAGGTCTGTATACTAATGAGGCCATTGCATAACAGATTTTTCGATAATCCTACTAAAACGCATTCATTTTACCAACCTCCAAAGGATGACATGCTGCTTCAGCCTGCCTTAAATCGAACCAGTGGCCTACAGCCCACTGAGCCATCTGTCCGGTACACAAGTCTTTCCTGGAACATTTGCAAACCTGAGTTAGGGCCAGAGCTGACAACGTCTGTACTGGGGAACCAGGTGCCAATCCCCACATTTTTTAATGGATTTACAGTCCAGCCAAAGTCGATAAAATAGGAATCAGTGAGTTTGGTAAAAAGATCCCTTCCTATTTAAACATGCAAGAAGGCAATTTAGATGTGTGGCGATGGTAAAAGGCTTAGCAACCGTTCTTTTGTTATGTCCTGAACAGTGCCTCCCACCGCCAGCCATTAGATTTTACAGCCCCCTATTAGCCCCACTGTGAAAGATCAATGAATAAGTGCATGACTCTGCAGACACACCCCTGCTCTGATGACTTACAAAGCAGCTCAGCTGTGTCCTGGTGACGAGCTCCTGTGATTGATTCCGTGCAGTGCTTGTTAAAGGTTTTTCCTTGGTATCATTTGAGGGCTGAAGCGAGCGCTGCCTCAGTTAAAGTCAGGTCCCCATGAGTACTGGTACTCTCTTCGTTCTAGAAAAAGTGCCAGTACTCAGTACCGTTCCATTTAAAGCACTGACCATATCAACCCTTATATTGACACATACATAAGTACTTATCTAAAGTTCTTCATTGGGAGACACGGACTCTCGTTTAAGATACTCACACTGGACCCAAGAGAGCGGGATTCGAATCCCAAATGCCCAACTCATTTCATCCAATGTTATTCTCCTGGGCAATCACTGTAAATACTGACGTATCTGTAACTCCTTGCGACATGATGCGTCATATTATAAATATGACGCATCAATCATGACGCAAGGAGTGCGAACTGAGAAGTGACGCATCGCTGCTTTCACGCAGCGATGATTCATTTCTCATAAATGAGGCCCGAAGAGTCGACACGTCTTGTGCTGAACTGGAAACGGGTGACTTTGATGAACTATCTATTTGGTTCATATTATTGAAGCATGACCAAAATATAGGGTCAAATAAATTGTGAGTTAGCCGATACTTATGGCTTTGTATGCATTGGGCGTGGAAGGCGGCTTTGAGAAATCCTGCACACTACTCTTAAATGAAAAGCTGCAGGGGGCCTTGTTTTGAGGAGGCTTTCTGGGGCCTTAGAAGGCAGTGCGCAGCTCAGCAGTGATGGGTGAAATGCTGCTCGTAGACCTGTATCTTCAGCCTTTCTCAGCATCGCAGCCGCAAGCCTGCAACCCGGACACGTAGTGATCAGGTGGCACCTACGTTTTCACTTCATTTCACCCTCATGGTTACATAACGTCTTGTACTGTAACGATCACGATCCTTGCATTTGTCTAGGGTGCAGGGCCCTCATTTACTGTTGACGTTCAGTTCGTCTAGACCGCAGTGTACAGTACTAGTAAACAAGAACCTCTTGCAAAACAGGTCCACAGAGCAGTTTCACAACCTCTCATAGAACAAGAGCTATTAATAAACCCTTGAGTAACCAAACCCTTGAGTAACCCCGTGTAATCTCTGAAGGGCGCATCTATGCATTTCGGGTGCACGATCGCCCTCCAGCGACCGTGCACTGTAAATACATCACAAATAGATTACGTTAGAGGTGTCTTCAGCATCCTTCGGTTTCTTCTGTTCCTTTTCTTCATCGGCCGGGCACAGGTGGAAATCAAGTTTGAGTGAATATATCAATTGCGCATCACCAAGTAGTGTCTTGATTTGTTTTTTTGATCATATTAAAATATTTGTTACAACGGACTTCAGAATTAAAAAATGTGCTTCATTTGTCCTTTTCTAACTGCTGAAATATTGTAAAATATTTGTACAGTTCATTTACAGGCATTTAAATCTTAATGTGTGTTAGTAATAACACTATATCCTACAGGCTTTCCTTTCACACTAAGTGTACACTAGACAGATTGTTACATAGATCACTTTGCAGTCAGAGAAAGTTAACACCAATCTCCATGTTAAAAGTACAAGTAGCAATTCGTCAGAAGGCACAGCATGATATTTGTCCCCTGACTTTGAATGCACAGCAAATGTGACAGCATAAAAACAAAATGTAAAGGTATATTTATTGCTGGGGGCGTGGCTTGGTCGGCTACAAGATGGCCGAACTTTAGGTGGGCTCTGCTGGCCAAGCTCTAAGATCCGTCTGAATCCTGCACACATCACCACTCTCGCTGCACACCCACGCCTCTGTCGGACTTCTGGGAACACAGCGCACTTACTGATCTTTGTCCGGTGCTCCTGAATGCCCCCACGGCGAAGATCCATGTCTCGTGGCTGGCGCTGGGCCCTGTGCTGAGAGGCTGCCCGCGCCCCCGCCCGGACTGCCGACGCCAGCGCAGCCGAGGTGCTTTGATGTGTCCTGCGGCGGCCCGGACGCCCATGACGCGGTGAGTCGCGCCGCTGCTGGGGGGGTCAGCTGGTGGGGCTGGGGTCGGCCTGCTGTGCGGCCTGGTTTTGCGGCACTGCGGCCTGGTCTCAGCCTGGTCCTCAGCCTCGCACTGGTGCGGCGGTGCCGGTTCTGGGCCGTAGGAGTGGCGCGCCCCCCTTGCTCCACTCGCAGGTGCCTCTCACCCGGTGTGCGCTGACCGCCGCTCCCCGAGGGTCCCCGCTGGTATGTGTAGTGGGGCTGGTCTGACATAACGCCGGCTCCGCTCCGCCGCAACTCTCCTGTTAGGCCTGCTGAGGCCTGCCCGCTGCTCTCGGCCCAGCCCGCGGGTCCTGCTTCGGCGTGAGTGGCGGAGGGGACATCACCTTGGAGGTCTGTCCCCACTGCTTTCCTGCTGCTCCGGTGCTCTACGGCCTTATTGCGTGGGGACGGCTCCGCTCCGCCGCACCTCTCCTGTTGGGCCCTGTTGAGGCCCACCTGCTGCTCTCGGCCCTGCCTACAGGTCCTGCTCCGGCGTGAGTGACGGAGGGGACATCACCTTGGAGGTCTGTCCCCACTGCTTTCCTGCTGCTCCGGTGCTCTACGGCCTTATTGCGTGGGGACGGCTCCGCTCCGCCGCACCTCTCCTGTTGGGCCCTGTTGAGGCCCACCTGCTGCTCTCGGCCCTGCCTACAGGTCCTGCTCCGGCGTGAGTGGCAGAGGGGACATCGCCTCGGAGGTCTGGCCCTGCTGCTCGCCTGCTGCTCCGGTGCTCGGCGGCCTTTTGTGTGGGCCCCCCTCCTGTCTCTTCCTGTGGACAATTTTGCAGCAGCCACGGGGCCTGTCGGGCTGAAGCTGGGGCCCACCTTCCTCCACAGTCCTCCCTATTGCCTGGAGCTCTGGCGCACAGCTCGCGTGTGGGCCCCTGTAACTCCGTGCTGCAACTGAGCATGCTGCGACTGAGCGGGTGGGCTGGTACTCACCTGCAAAATACAGCTGGGGTCTGTGGCCCTTCACGGTTCTGCAATACCTTTTACAGCGGACTCTTGCTTATAATTGCTGCCCACCGCCCTGATTGTGCCTCCTGGTCTACTGTGGCTGTCCTGCACCCGGTGCCCACCGCCCGCTGCCCTGGCCGGGGGTTTTTCCTCACTGTGGTGTGCTCCAGTCCTCTTGCTCTCCTTTCCTGCTGGTGGCGGCTGGGCATGGGACTGTCATCCTGGTCTCTCTTGTACTTACCTGTTCACCAACTCTGCTCCACGCTGTGCTGTGGGCGTCTGGTCCGTGGGCCTGTCTTGATTGGCCTGGCTCCAGCAGCCTGGATGGGGCTCCCCGCTGGATTCTCTACTTCTGACTGCTGACTTCCTGCTTACCCTTGCACATATTCGGTGCTGTCCTCTCCTCGTGTTTCTTGGTGCCCACCAGTGCTGTGTTTCGCCATAGGGAAAACAGAACCAAAGCAGCCTAAGATCACCTTCGACCTTCAGTGATCCTCCAGTCAGGATGGGGCGGGCTCAGAGGGTGCCGACTCTGCCGGGATGTTGGACCTCCCCCCTAGCCGAGACGATGACCTAAAGGCAATAATGCTTGAGGTCAAGTCGACCGTCACCAGCATCGCCTCCCAGCTGGATCAGCTATGGGCTCGCCTTGACTCTGTAAAGGCCCAAGTAGACTCCCATGACAACAGACTCCTTCATGTTGAAACTAGGATCTCTGACGCGGAGGATGCGGCCACCCAGGATAGGCAGAGACTGCTTCAGATGGACAAAATCTTGGCCGTAATCAGGGAGAAGAATGAAGATTTGGAGGCTCGCTCCCGCCAGAGTAAACCTCCACCTCACGGGCCTTCCTGAGTCCACCAACATCTCCCGGATGGAGGACTTTGTCGAGCAACTAATCAGGGAGCTCTTCGAAGATGTCCTCTCTCCTCTTTTTGTCGTGGAGCGTGCTCATTGGTCTCTTGGCCCACGCTCTGGCATGCCTCCCCGTCCTATTGTGGTGAAGATCCTGAACTTCCGAGATCGCAACGCCGTTCTCCGGGCGGCACGCAACAGGGGCACCATCACGCACAAGGGCAACACCTTATCTTTCTACCCAGACTACACCTTGACTGTCCAGGCCGCCAGGAGAGAATTTCTGCCTGCTAAACGTATCCTCCAAAAGCACGAGGTCTCCTACTCCCTGGCCTAACCGGCGAAGCTGATGGTCCGCCAGGGCTCCAAAACACTTATTTTCCCCAATCCGTGGGAGGCACTAGCTTTTGACAAGCGTTTTGACAAGGAATACAGATCCTCTCCCCAAGCGTCTTCACAGGACACAACTAACCGCCTAAGTGACAACGACTAACTGTGCGGACTACGGTCTTCCTGGCTTCACATGAGTTCTATTGTTGCTGATGTTATTTTCCTCTATCTTGGCATGCTCATCATACTCCTTCCTGAGCGAGGCCCTGGTTTTTGCTATCACGAATGAACCAAGAATCTGGCCCCTTCTTTCTCAAGTACTCACCAGCTGGTGCTAGCCACCTCAGTTACTATGACTATTTGTGCAGACTATCAGGCACATGCATCAATATTGCATTTTGCGATTCCTTAATTGCGAAAAATAAGGAATCGCAATTAAGGAATTGCAAAATGCTATGCATCAAGAAATTGCTAAAAAAAATGTCGATTTCTTAATATTCCTTAATTGCGACTCGCAAATTGCGAATTGCAATTAAGGAATACCTCCCCATTCATTCCTATGGGCCTCGATGCCCATAGGAATGAATGGGAAGACATTCTCAATTTGCGATTCGCAATTAGCGAATCGCAAATTGAGAATGCGATTTCAAGGGTGCAGGGGTGTCCAAAGGACACCCTGTTGCACCCCTGAAATCAATCTGTGCACATATGTTGTGCACACACATGCCCTTAGGGCATGTGTCTGCACAACATGAAACTTTGAAAAATGCACAAAAGTGCATTTTTCAAAGTTTTTGCAAATTACCATGAGGTTCAACCTCATGGTAATTTGCTCCCTCTAATTGCGAAATCGCAATTTTTTAAAGTTTCATGCAATGCATTTAAGGAATCGCAAAATGCGATTCCTTAAATGCAATCGCAATTTGAGAATTCGCAAATATTTGCGAATTCTCAAATTGCGAGGGCCTTTACCCTTCATGCATTCCAAAAGCAGATTTTGCGATCGCAAACGGCCGATTTTTGCGATTCGCACTGTTTGCAATCGCAAAATCCTTTGATGCATGTGCCTGTATGTCTTTCGCCCATCATGATATCTGCTTTTGATGTTGCGACCTAACCCGAGCTTGGCCACCCTGCGTTCCTGCAGGGGTGTTTGCAGAGTCCTGCCATGCCCCCACTGGGATGATTCCCATTTATGATGTTTGGTCGCCCCTTCCAAGTTCTAGGTCCCTGGGGCGGGGTGGGTGGTTCTCTCAGCCTGATTGGGGGGGTTGGAGTGGGTGTGGGGCGGATGGGTTTCCTGGGGTTTTTTGTTGGTGGTATATGTGCTGGTATCGGGTGGGGGAGGCGGGGGGGCTGCGGGATGTTCTGCTCCTCGATTGAGGTAGTGGCTTCAGTTTGCCTCCGTGTTATTGCTCCATATTGTCTTTGCATGTTTTTCACATTGACACTGCACCGTGCTTGCTGCCCTGGTCTCCTGCTCTTAACTCCATGGGCTACGTACCATTCTTTGATTTTCTCTGCTCCTGCTTATTGGGTCTGGTTTATAGATCAACCTGCGCTTCTCCTGGTCCTTCTCCCCTTCAATATGACATGTATCTTGTCGGTCATCGGGAATTGGGCTCTCATTATCCCCTGCTGTAATTCGCGTACCGGGCCCTACCTTTCCACTGGTCGCTTGCGAGCCTCTCCTCCATTACCCAGATTGACTCCCTCCCTGGTAGGATGATCCAAGGTGCCTGTCCCCCATCTTGTTCGGGTTGTTGTCCGTTGTCCTCCTTCCCTCTGACTTCCTCTGCGCTCCCCAGCGGGGTCCACCGATTGCGCTGAGTGACATTGTTGCTACTCTTGTCTACTTATGACTGATTTAGTGTGCTGGTCTTAAAATATATGCGGCTTAAATGATCACTGCAAAGCCCGCTTGATTCTTTCCTATTTGCAACGCCACAAAGTGGATCTTTGTCTCCTACAGGAGACGCATCTGTTACCGGGGACTCTCTCCAGACTCCATTCCAGGTACTGGGGTGAATCCCACTCTGCCACCTACTCCTCATATGCCAGGGGTGTCTCTATTCTGATGTGGCGGGGCCTTCCCTTGCAGACTAACAAGGTGATCCTCGACCCGGAAGGCAGATATGTGATTTTACACGGCTTGCTACTGGCACAACCTGTGACGATTGCCGCGGTTTAGGGCCCCAATCGTGAATATGCGGGCTTCTTTACCCATGTCTGGCACCTCATCTCCTCTTGCGGCCCAGCGGCAATCCTCTGGGCGGACTTTAATGTTACCCTGTTTGCGACTCTGGATCGGTTGGGTTCTCATACATCCCATCCACGCACTGCTGCCGCCCTTTCATCTATTCTTACCGACAATGTTCTCTACGACGTTTGGCGTCATTCCTTTCCTGATGCACGTGAGGGTACGTGCTTCACTGGCGCTCGGGGCTGCTGGTCGCGTAAAGACTTTTGGCTGACATCCCTGGACGCTCTCTCCTGGCTTTCAGATGCATATGGCTCGCACCTTTCCCGACCATGCACCCGTCCAGATCCGCCTTTGGCCTCCTAACTCCCCGGGGTGTGCCTTCACTTGGCGCCTTTCTCCTACAGCTCTCCGGGACCTTGTCTTTTGTGTGGACATTCAGACCGCAATCACTAATATTTTGATCTCAATGTGGGCTCGGTAGAGTCTGCCTCCACCCTATGGGAAGGGTTTAAGTTTGTCATCCGGGGCGAATGTATTTCTAAGCAGGCAGGCGTCCTTCGCTCTATTCGCTCTCCTCTGGCGAAGCTGGAGGGTGAAATCAGGGACTTGGATGCCTCCCAGGCTGCCAGCCCCAGCCCCAAGACTTTGGAGCTGTTGCGCCAGAAACACACTGAATTTTCCGAAGAGGCCGGTCGTGAACTGTTGTTTTTGGGCACGCCATTTTGGTGAGGGGGACCGCCCTGGGCGTACTCTCGCCAACCTTCTTCGCCCGCCACGTGCCACTACCTACGGCCCTAAGTGACGGCGGTCCGGACAGGACTACCTCTCCGGAAGTCATTAAGTCCTGCTTCCTCGAGTTTTACTCTCAGCTTTACTCCACCGGCACTCCCCCGCCCCGGGTGGACTTTGATCAATATTTTGATTCTATTGCATTGGTTTGGCTGGAAGACTACCATCGCAAATTCCTTGATGAACCGTTCTCCAGGGAAGAAATATTGGCAGCCATCAATAGTCTACCCGGAGACAAGGCCCCTGGACTAGACGGTCTGCCCACTTTCTTTTATAAGACGTTTGCTGTTCTCTTGGAACCACATCTTGCTGCAATGTATGGCAACTCATTCGGCTCTGGCTTCTTCCCGCCTTCCCTGCGCGAGGTGCTGTTAACCCTTCTTCTTAAGCCAGACAAGCCACCCGACCGTTGCGACGCATACCGCCCCTTATCCCTTGTTGTAAATGAATCTAGGACCCTAGTGTAAATTTTCCAGATTCATGCCCTTATATAGGTATAATTTATCATATCCTTATATAGGCATAGGAATCACTACCATATTTGACCTAAGCCTTGCAGCCCAAATAAGGCATGGCTACTTCCAGTAAGTTCCGAGAATCAACAACGATTTCTTGGAAAAACCCGCCTTCAGCAGCTAGGGACTTCCCCCTGCTTGAATATTGAGTTCTCCAAGAATCCTGAAGTTTTCAAAGAATCAAGCCTTTGAGTGACGTTATTAAGTCCAATCATGCGTCAAACTCGGCACCTTCAAAGTATAAATATGCCTAGGTTTGCCCAGACAAACACACAGTGGTTTGGAGCAGATTGACTATCTACTTGCGACGCCCTGCAGCAGCAAGTGCCGAAGGAAGCCGACCCTCCAGCTGACGCACTGAGAGACTCTGTCTTTTCTCTTGCAGAGAAATCCAGCTCCAGTGTTTCCGGGCTACCCTTGCGGGTATCTGATAGATCGAGTCCTGAGAGAGAGATACAAGACCTCTTTCATTCTAAAACCAAGGTACAGAGCAGATTAGACCTCTTAGAGAATTCTTGGAATAGATTCCTGGCAGAGAACTACTAAACTTAGGCTACTCCTCACTTACTTCTTCCCTTGTACAAGACTTAGGTTAGGTACACCGGGGTAGGCGTATTTTAGAAGCACCAGTTGAGTACTTTTAGTCTTTATTTATTACTGTATGTATTTTAAACATTTTATGCACTTTTATGGCTTAGAAACCACATCATGCTTTTACAGTACTACTTTATAATACTGTTGGTATTATATGCATTGTACTTTATGACAAGTATTACGATTGTAGCAGTACATTTCTTATGCTTGATGTGAGAAGTTGGCCTGATATGTAGTGTTTCCAATTCTGGAACCACTTGGTATCAGTCCAAACAAGCCCCAAAGATGTCTGGTTGTAAGTCAACCTTGTTAGACAAGCTATCCTAGTGGTAGCATGGACCAAGCAGCCTTAAAGGCTTAACTTAAGAGGTCGTGTTAAGCGAGCTGTTTTACCACATACAATCCTGTAATCAAATGAAAGGACACCACACAAGTATATATTATAAAAATATATGTGTTTATTTCTAAATTAATCCCCAGTACTCTTTATGAGGAAAGGGGCACAAGCGTTAAATCAAAAGCACAGTATAACATACAAAGTTGCACAATTTTGGATGAGGGCCGGTGGCCACTCAAACCATATACTAAAAAACTGGTATAAGAGATACCAATCGAACAGTGGTTAGGCCTAGGGCCTAGGGCATCGCTGGGAGCAGTCAGGACTAGCAATGCTGAAGTCGGGAGTAGCCCACGGAATTCGGGTGCAGCACGGAAAGTGCGGCCTGCACCAATGCAATGTCAATGGTGCGTAAAAGTTACACAAAGTGAGTTTAAAGATACTTCCGCTGAACCTAGAGGAACAAAACTTAAGACACAGACCCTAGAGGTGTGGACCAGTGTAGGAACACCGGCGTTGCAATGTTACCTCACCCACAGGAAGTGGGTGCACAGGGTCGAAGTGGCGTCGGGGTTTGACACGCAGGCTCTTGGTGCTTGACGCTGAAGAAGCTGCAGGCGATGGGAAGCAGAAGTGTCCGGTGTGATCCAAGGGCGGATCGAAGTCGAGATGTATCTGAAAGCAGAGGGGACAGAGTCTGGGTCACTCAGCAGTGACCAGGGTGGAACCAGGACGGAACCAGGCAATGTTGGGCGCAATCAGATGGTTGTCGAGAGGCTTCTCTCCGCTGTCACGTGGGCTCTGGGGCATCTGCGACGTCCAGGAGCAGGTCACGATCTGTCCCACGCAGGCTCTCGCTGTCAGCACCATCGGCTTCAAGATTGCAGCAAACAGCACTTGGCAAAAGCAATCCACGCGGAACCGGGAGATTGCTTCTCACTCGAACCAGGAGGGTCAGAGTGGGGGCTCCTTTTCACAGGAGCTGGTGCAGATCTGGAGCAACCAGAAAAGCAAGTCGTATTCAAGTTTTCGCCGACACAGGGGCCACAAGCCAGCTGGCAAGGGACCAGGCCAACGCGTCGAGCCAACACAAGCAGAAGGGCCCCACGCAGCACTCGTCGAGTGTGGAGGGGGTAGCTTTGGTGCAAGTGTAGCTCGGGGTGGGGGCTTCTCAAACCCCGGTGTACAGCTTCGAGGGTCACTCGTGGGCTGCACGGTCAGCGTCTCGTGGCCTTTTCAAGATGGCGTGCCCCACGCTTTCAGTCGCCTCCACGGGTCTCAGCTCTGCAGGGACTGTGGATCGGGCTGGGAGAAGGCAGGCAAGCTTGATCTCGTCGATCTCTGTCGCTCGAGTTCCGGCGGGAACTGCAACAAAGCAAGGGTCGAGGGCTGGATGGTACCTGTATGCACAGGGTGATCACTCCTTGACCACAAGGGAGTTTCTTCAGTCTTCTATGTTGAGTAGAATGTCGACGGGTCCAGAATTCGTTTCTTATGTTTCTTCAGGATGATCTGAGTTGCATTGGCACTGCTCCCACTCTTATTCGAATCTGAGGGGTGGATCTCCTGCTAGGTCCCTCCCCTATGGGTGGGACTAGGAAGGGGGGTGGTTACACCCCCTTTCCTTTGTCCAGGTCTCACTGGAGCTGGGGCTGGGCTGCCCCAGAACCGGTTTGACCGGATTATGCAAGGGGAAGCCTTGTGCTCCCCAGGCACTGTCTGGTTTCTTTCAAACCTCCCTGCTACAATCCACTATCTCCTGTCTGGGGTGGTGTGACACCTCCCTGTGACAGGAAATCCTTTGTCCAGGCCTCCTCTGCTGAGTTTCGGTCAGCAGCAGGAGGTCAGACATGTGTCTGTGGCAGAAGCATCCATTTTGTGGATCTGAGGCTCTTTTAAAAATCAACCGCGTTTTAGCAAAAGTAACATGTCGTCCCCTCTAGAGGGGTGGAATGCTACCCCCGTCGCCAGGACTGGCGAGGGAGTAGTATTCCAATTCGTATGACACCTTACACGACATGTTTTGATAAAGCCAAACCAAAGTTGACATATAACCGCAAGGATTATAATGCACTTAATAGTATATGGTTTGGCATTATCCCGGAACAGCTAAGGGAATTGGTCCCGACAGCTGCAGACAGGCTCAGCTCATGCTAGAGCACCATCTCATATTAAACCACGCACTCTGCCTTCAGGATTGTTAAGGCCTGCCATAGGAGTGGCTCACAGGTTTATATGTGTCCAGATAGGTTTAGATATAGGCATACTATATCTAAGCAAGGGGTGATTACACCACCTTGCCCCAGCTGAGTGATCAGCCAGTTGTGTCAATTTTAGATAGCCAGCCAGGGGTGGCAAAAGATATGCTGCAGCCCCTGGTAGGCCTTGGATGCACCTATGCCCTGGGCACCTATAGTGCTCTGTACAGGGGCTGATAAGGTGACCCAAGCCAATCTAGTTATGCACCTAGGGTACATGGAATCCATTTTACAGAGAGAGCAGATAGCCTGGGGCCCTGATTAGCAGGGAACCAGGCCAACTAAGTCGAAAACCAGCTAAACACAAGGCAAAAAATCTGGGGTAACCATAGTCAGGTAGCCACCTTCCTACACATGAGAAAGAAGACTGTTCAATATATACTTTTATTGAAAACGCCCGTCTCTATTTTCTCAGCACCTCTGGTGAAACAAAGCATGCACGATTGACTGAGTAAAATAGCAATCTATTGTTTCTGCAACTCTAGAGATTGATTTCTTATTCTTGGGAAACAAAGTTGTCATGTTTATGCGGTTGTCAGAAACTAATCCCTTCTTGTGAATTCGAGAAAGTTTCTAGTGACCTCTGAGCTAGCTGGCACTCACAATTAAGTTTAATATATACGATTAGGACCTAGTCGACTTCAGTCCTACGTCTAAACTATAGTATATGTTATTCCAATGCGCAGAGCCTATTGTGAATATAGGAACTACACTACATGGCGCCCAACGTTTGGTAAGGCGATAATTTAACGCTAGATACTAGAGTAACTCAGTCATGCTTTTCACAGAGACCCCTTTTTCCCGTAAAATACTCCAATAGACGTCTGGAGTGGGTAAAAGGATAATATCCGCCAAAACTGAGTAGGACGAAAATCCTATGTATTAGTTTTGGTTTATTCAACGTTAAAGGATACAGTGTTCCAAAATATTGTGCACCTAATCTTTGTTTCCTTGAAACTTTGCTCTGCAATAACTTTCAGTCGACAAAATGTTGGAGAGTGACGATGAAAGGGAGAGAGCTAGAGCAGCAGCTCAAGCAGTCTTAGATGACACAAATCTCCAACAAAATGACGCGGATGCAATAATCATCCCGGTAAATGTAAGAAAAACCATAACTATAAAACTTACGCAAAATGGTGTATCATCAACAGGTGGTAAAGTAATCTTTGTTATAGAGGCACATGAATATCAGCAGACAGAGGTATTCTATTTATGGATTCTTTTTCCTGCAGCAAATGTAGTAACACACAAGTTACACTACTACAAAGTAGAGGAACCTCCAGCTGAATACGTTCCTTTCGAGGACGTTGAAATTCCATTAACTTACCAGGAGCATCAGCTCTGCTTTAAAGGCACCCTACAACATCAAAATCACATTACCAGGCTCGGACCACTAGGTAGACCAGGAGCTACATGGCCGGTACTAGCCAGCTACACACCACATCCTGACATTAACGAAATGACAGGTCCAGAACTGTTAGCTCATCTGAAACAGTTAATTAAAATACAAAGACAATTGGTTCAATATGTCATGCAGACGTTAACAGTCCAACCAGCTGTAAGGATTCCACAGCACACCCCTCACCAGGGGAACACAAACAAAATTACACCACAGACTATACAATCAGTAAATTACCAGCAAAGAGGGAACAAATTCCATTCTGGTTAGCTGAAAAAAATTACTCAAATAGAGGTAGTATTCCCTGATAGTACACCTCATGAGAAACACAGAATTCTGACAATCTGTTTACCAATGGGGATAGCACCACATGTGGAGGACAGTGACACTTGGGGCACAGTCTATGCTTCAATCTACACAAAAACACATGGTGTACCGTTCATGGCGTTATTACCAGACGTTCTGCGGCAGATTCAAAATGATTACGGTCCAGAACCGGCCTTAAATCTAGGCATGAAATTACTGAAAGATTTCAAACCGGTCTCAGCTATATTATTAGCTAACATTAGAGGTGAAGCAGCATCTGTGGCAATCCGCGAAAAGTTAAAACAAACAGATATAACAGATCAACCATATGAGCTTGCTAGAATTATAGAAAAATCTTATGAAGAATTAGGAAGAGATAGTTTGGGTGGGAAACCAGTAAAACCTAAATTACCAGAAAATCCTGAAAACGTATTTATTAAGAATAATATCACTACTCCTAAAAAGAAGTGGGAAAATACTAAACAGACACTTCCTAAAGAGAAACGTTTTCAATCCAGAGGTAGGTCTCCCCAACGAGAGCCCTCTGAAAAAAGATATAACCTTAGGAATAGGGATAATTTGAAAAAACCTGACAGATATCAAGATAATGATACACGTCCCTCTCGATCTTTTCAGACTTACTCGCAGAAATCGGAAAGAAGTGGACGGTCAGAACACAAGGAAGAAAGCGTCAAGTCCAAAGACAAAGAACCCGTTCACCAAAGCAAAAAAGCTCAATTTACAAAAAAGAAGGTAGCAAGCATAAAGATCAGACATGCCGAGCATCTTGAGGACACAACTCAAGAACGGGGAGTGGGCTCAGACAATGCTAGACAGCGCAGCAGAGGCCACCATAGTTCGCAGGATCCTGAAGGATCATCTGGAGAAAGTGGACTTGAATGAATCCATTCAAGTTGAAACTGCAGACACCAGGGTTAGTGTACCCCACAAGTTATATGGAGTAACACTCCGGATGGAGGGGGACATAACTAGAAAAATAAGAGCACTCTGTTGGGAGAAGCTCTCTAAGGGCTATGACATACTTCTAGCTGAACAAGACTGGCCGCCTGAGTTTGTCAGGGAGTGCCCACATGGCGAAGAAATAATCATGCAAGCTTTCTGAAATCCCATTCTAATTCATAAAAAATACACATATGCCAGAAAATGGGCAGTGGCCCAGGCTTCAGCATTATATAAAATCACGTAGGATTGGATGAGGATTCTCCTCACCATAAAATCCAGTTAGAAAATCAACCTACTGCACAGAGGCAGTATCCAGTTAAGCAAGAAGCTAAAAAACAAGTCAGGGAGATTTTAAATCAACTTGAATACCAAGGGGTGATTGAAACATGCACCTCGTCAATGAACAATCCTTTGTTTCCTGTCTCCAAACCAGACAATTCATATTGTCTAGTATTGGATTACAGACACTCTTGTTGCAAAACTTTTGCAGTACAAAATGCACAGTGCAGCACTGATGAATAACATTGTGCAGAAAAAATATAAAACCACATTAGATATATCGAATGGGTTTTTCTGTCAAAACATTGCACCTGAAAACAGGCCTTTGACCGCTTTCTCAATTATGGGGACACAGCGACAATTTTGCTGTCTCCCCCAAGGATTGAAGAATAGTCCAGGGATATTTTCAGCCAGGGTAACAGAGTTATTACAAATGTACGATGATTAGGCATTATCCTAAGTCGATGACATCTATCTTACAGACGACGACTTGGACATACACTTGAAAAGAGTGAACACCATAATACTTGGGTTCGCATCTGAAGGGTATAAATTCAATTTTAAGAAATCACGAATTGCCCACCTCAACGTCCTATTTTTAGGCTACGAGTTATCAAGTGAAGGCAAAAGCCTGGCAGCTAACTTTCTTGAGAAATGTGCGCTGCTACAACCCCCACAGACGCGGAAAAACTTACAGTCAATTCTAGTTTTCCTGAATTTTGGAAGAACTTATGTTCTGAATTACGCAGAAAGGGTTAAACCTCTCTACGAATTAATCAAACCTGATTTCAAACCAACTAATTGGACTCAAACACACACAGAAATTCTATGTTCAGTCCAAACAGTCAGTCAGTCAGTCATTATACTTTTATTCGACACATGTATCATAAAAAGTACAAACATACAATACACACATAAATATAAAAACCATTTCATCATTTAAAAGGGATACATATACAAATCATGTGGGAATGTTGACTGAAGAAATATTATTTAACAACTTTAACCTAATGATCCAGGCACATGATAGAAACTTTGCAACCCCACAAATAGTAACCATACAAGAGGTGTTGGAGATGAGGATACGTAATGCTGATTTGTGATCCCTGACTCCAAGATTCTTTAATACAGGTTTTAGCCATTTGTTCCTAGGTAGGGTATATGCTTTACAGGCAAAAAAGAAGTGGCCTAGTGATTCTTCAGGATTTGTACAGCCTGGGCACTTTGTATCCTCTTCCCTCCTTCTACTCCATCTAGACGTGACATTTTTAAGGGGCAATGTTCCATGTCTAAATTTCAGATAAAGTGTCCTATCCCGAGGAATCTGGATAAAATCCCAAAACAATTCTAGCTTTATATTACACTTATGGGTCAAAACGTTCTCAGTTAATTGTCCCCAATTTGGGTTCTGTAAAGCCTTGGCCTCAATCCAGTCCCAGTATAGTTTTTTTACCATTTGTTTTGGTGGAGGGGATTGGGAGGGCCATGCATCGCTTAAACCCATGCTAGCTACAAGTTGTTTTAAGACATTTAGCCACTTGATTTTACCTGAAGTGTTTAATTTTAACATTTCATCCAACACTAAAGCATAATTAGCTAATTCGGGAGTCCTCCTCAAACGTACCCAATATAGGAGGGGACGAAGCTGAACAATGTCCAGAATGGACCTCCTACCCAGATCTGCAAATAATGGTTTTAATGGGGTAGAAGTTGGTAGTGAAACCAAGTCCCTCATGAACTTATTCTCAGTTAGGACATGATTATTGGTGTTCTCGATGCCCCATATTTCTGAGCCATAAACCGCTGAGGCTATTGCTTTTCCCTCATAAACTGACAAGGCAGGGGCAATTGGCCTGCTCACTGAGAGACGCTGTTTTTTTAAAATAGTGCCGGAAACTCTTTTAAGGTTTAAAATCATTTTACTTATATGGGGTTCCCATTTCATATTATTAATAATTCTAACACCAAGGTAATCAAACTGTTCGACCACCTCAAGGAGAGATCCATTCAAAGTCAGGTGTATATTCCTGTGGTTTCTCTTGGCGGTCATGACCATTAGTTTGGTTTTTGCAGTGTTTATTGTAAGTCCCCGTTCCTGACAAAAAACACTAAACTGGTCAAGGAGAGTTTGGAGGCCCTTGGGGGTTTTTGATAACAGAAGGGTGTCGTCGGCAAAGAGGAGCGATGGTGTTTTCTCCCCGGCTATAATGGGGGCATCTGCGGGTATCTCTTGCAGATGTTTCACCACCCCATTTATGAAGAGGGAGAACAAAGTGGGGGCCATCACGCACCCCTGCCGCACCCCTCTGTTAACAGGGATACTCTTTGTGAGTTGTCCCTGCGTCCTCCATCGAATCCTAGCATAGGTACCCTCGTGAAGTTTGATAATAAATTGTAGCAAATAGGATGGGAAACCCATGTCCAATAAAACGTCCCATAATTTGGCACGGGGTATTACATCAAATGCAGTTTTTAAATCTATAAAGGCCAGGTAAAGACTCCCTCTGGCTATTGACACTGTTTTCCAAAAAAACTGCACAAAATCAAAAACTTGATCGATTGCTCCTACATTACCTCTGAATCCTGCCTGGAAGTGGGACAAGATGTTATCTTCCAATAGCCAGCACTCAATCCGATTTATAATGACCCTACCAACTACTTTTTGAATGACATCAATTAAACTAATTGGTCTGTAGTTGGCAGGGTCCTCTCTCTCACCCTTTTTAAAAATAGTGACGACTTCGGCGCCTTTCCACGAGTCAGGTACTTAGTGGCCAGACTGGATAAGATTCATAATGTTTACAATTAAATCGGCCCAAACCATGGGGTTATGCAACAGTAGATCCCCCGGAATTCCATCCGGGCCGGGTGCCTTGCCAGGTGTTATTTTATGAATAGCTTCCTGAACTTCACGGGGCGTAAACAACACATCTATGGTGTCACTATTTTGTTGAGCCAAACAGCCAGTATCTAGTGCTGGAAGGGCTGGCACAACTTCCAGGCTGCCTTCGCCATATAATTTAGAAAAATGAGAGTGCCATTGGCACTCAGTTATATGATTTGGGATGGGCTCAGCACCACGTCTGTCAAGAATATTTATCAGTTTCCAGAATACAGTGGCGTTTTTCCCATGAGCCGCTTCCTTTAATGCCTGCCAATGTTCCTCTTCCCAATCTTTTTTGGCTTTCGCAATGCTAAAGCGATAATCTTGTCTTGCTGTTTTGGCAGCTAGTATATCCTTATTTTTTATGGCCAAGGAGATGGCTTTTCTTTTTTCCCTACAAGAGACAGTATACCAAAGGTTACCCTTCCTTTGGGTGTGTTTAATCAGTGGACATCCCTTGTTTTTTTTAGAAAAGAACATACTAATCTCCCCTATTAAATTCTTATACTTAGCTGCTAACGTGGATCCCCGGGACTGGAGAGGAGTTTGGTGAGCTGATGCCAAGGCACTCGAAGCAGCCAGAACTAAAACTTTGATGTTGTCAAGTGTCCCTTCATCGCACCTGACCACGTTCCATTTAAGCCTGCGGTTACAGTTAGAGGGAACTAATTCTTTAGTGATCAGCCCATTTAAGGCATTATTGCCAATATTGTCACCCCAGAACATACCCATACAAAGGGGATTGTGGTCACTATCAATCCTCTGACAGACCTCCATATCAACAAGATTAGCCCATGACCAAACATCTAAAAGGATATAATCAATCCGTGACGGGCAGCCTATTCGATTAAAGGTCATAGCGCCCATACGGTCTGATGTAGTGCGACCATTTAAGGCCCATAGGTCGTGGGCAGACACCAGGGCGTTTAGCTGAATAGCTCTGGCAGACCACTTCTTAATTGGGGCCAGTAATAAGGATGGGATGAACTGGTTCCCTAATTTATTATGAAAACCCAAGTGGTCCTCCTCATCAAGGGGCTCAAAAGTGCAATTAAAATCACCTCCCACCAATACTGAGGATTTAGAGGGGAGGGAGGATAGCCTATTGTCTAACAGCTCTAATATGGGTGAAGATTGACCCCCTGGTAGACCTCTGGCATAAACACAGAAGAGTTCCAAGACATTTCCGTCGGAATGCCTTTTAACAGTTATGTGAAGTATGTCATTGGTGGGGATATGTTTAACTGTAACTTCACAATTCAGATCTATCCTGATCCAAATAAGTAGGCCTCCCGATGGACGCCCCTTCCCCTGTTGAGTTGCAGGGACGAAAAATGTGGAAAAACCATGCTTGTGTTCTGGCTGGACACACCAAGTTTCCTGGAACATACAGATATGATAATCCTCTAGGAAATTATTCCAAGCAGGATTAGACAGATTTTTCTTTAAGCCTGCTATGTTCCAAGACAGAATTTTAATAAGGGGAGAGGCCAATGGGGTTTTTTTCGAGGGTGTCAAAGTATCAATATCCCCTGCCAGTGTGTCTAGATTGTCACTATCCTGGTTGGGTGGTTCCTCCCTGGCGTTGGAAATAGGACCACTGTCTAGGGGAATAAATACCCCTCTCTCGTTGGAAACTTCAGGGGACTGAGATGATGGTCAGTCCACCTCTTCCAGCCCACTGAAACGGTTGTAACAGGGGAATAAGTGATAGTTAAGCTGTGGACCCCACCCTTCTCCACTAAACTGGGGATCACCCTTCCAGTGGTGCCCCTTCCTCCTATGAACTAGATTCCATCCTTCCTCAGAAGCCATTCCCCACTGTTGGGGGTTCTGATAGGTGGATTTAACATTCCCATTACTACCTTTCCCTAGCCCTTTATTTGCCGGCCTCAGCCAACTCCATCTAACATCCTCATGACCCTCTTGCATATAAAAAAAAGACAGAGGTTTGGCTGATACCACCGACTTGTTATCACATGGAGGAAAAGAGCAAATAAATTCAACCAATCGTGGGTCCTCAAACGTGATGACGACACAATCACCCTTTATACTTTTCTTCTTCCCACCTACCCAAGGGGCCCGCTCTAGCATAAGTATGTTCTTGTTTAGACCAGGGGGTGGAGGATAATTTTTATCAAGCCAGTGGCATATTTTGTTTTTAATTGCCCAAAATGGCTCAGAAGTAGACGTAGGCAGCTCAGGAATGCCTGTCAAAACGACCACAAACGGACATGCATCAGGTGGTAGATTGATGTTTCGTCGTGTGATGGTTTTTCTGGGCTGTGGCTGGGGGATGATGGGAGCTGGGATACTAGGCACCTTTCTCTTCGCAACGCTTGGACATTTGGAAGTGGGGGGTTTGTTGGTACTCTGTATGCTGTTCGCCAGCTGAGGAGTATTAAGCGAGCTGGTTGAGGGTACCAAAGTAGTCCCCGTGGGTGGATTTTTAATGCTGGGCACGTTATTGGGAGCAGGTGGTAAAACCACCGAGGTACGAGGACCAGGGATAATCAACTTGGGGTCTTGTAGCGAGAGAATAGTAGCAAGTTGGTGTTCTATGTTAACAAGCCTAGTCTCCAGGGGCAAGAGCAGTGATTTAATCAGAGTGGACATAGAATTTATTAAGGAATCAAGCCCTCCCTCGGAGTTAGTTGAAGAATCATTGCTTCCACTAATATCCAATATACTGGCCAAGCTGCTATCATGCGTTATATCATCCGGGACCCCAGAGATAATAAATGAGGAGTGGAGTCTAACATGTCAGACTCGAGTTGGTCAATGGGGGCCTGTAAAGTCCCTTCATCTGCCATCACCACACCCGAGTTATCCTCCCCAAGGTTAGAGCCCATATCCCCTTGTGGGATTATGACAGGGTTATCAATTGGAAGGTTCATTGTGTTTGGAACATTTAAGGCTGGCATAGTAGAGTCAGACCCACCCGCCTGTAAAGAATCATTATCACGGTGAGTTACTGTCACTGTTGCTGCTGATTTATTTGAATGGGGAGTGGCAGTAGGTGGTATACTCATAACGGGGGCATTAATAGGTAATGGTAGTGGGCAGATAACAGGGGTTTGGTCATCAACCGACTGGCCAGGGGAAGGAGCGGAGTTATTTCTTCCTTGGGGCGGGGAATGTATCAAGGCAATGTTGCCAAGTGATGACCTTTTCGCTTGAGCAAGATCCATCGAAACCCTCCTTTCCATAAGAGAAATTCCCTGGTCTATCAGAGAGTTAGTGCGTGAAATAAAATTATCCAAAGTGCCAATAACTTTCTTAGTTTTATCATTACCAGCTCTCTGACTCCGGGTTTACCGGTGGACATCGCTAGCAAAAGAAAAACTGGCTAAGGATTAAAACTAAAACCCCAACAGCCAGTTAACACAAAAACAAGTAACACATAAGTCTAGCTATGCAAAAAGTGAAAAACCAAACAGGTAAGTGGCTGGTTGGCTTTATGCACAGAGTCAATAGTCAATAATGATAACAGCAGAGATACAAAGAAAAATAGGGGTATGCCCAGGCCAGGCTCTGCGGACCACGGAGGGCCACAGAGGGCCCGCCCTTGTCCCGGGCTTCTCCCGGCGCGCTCCCGCGCCGCGGCACCTAGGAGATGATTTATAGCAGGTGTGGGAGGGGAGGAGCCAGCAGGGAGAGCGTCGCAGCTGTTGTTAATGCAGAGGGGCAGGCGCTCCTGGGACTTGGAGTCCTGCGCCTGCCCTCGCTCGCAGCCCTGCACCTACCGCCGCCCCAAGATGGATTTTGGGCTGTTCGGTGGCTTAGCTCCCAACAGTGTCTCAACGTCACAATTATCACAGTCCAGGAATCCCGCAGGCGAAGCGGGACCCGCGTAGCGGGTACCGCGAGGAGTGGCAGCAAAGGGAAGAGCAATCCGCCGTGAAAGTGCTCGCAGTCCCCAGTCCTTGGCAGGTAACAGAAGAGGTGAGCAATCCCAGACACCAGGGTTAGTGTACCCCACAAGTTATATGGAGTAACACTCCGGATGGAGGGGGACATAACTAGAAAAATAAGAGCACTCTGTTGGGAGAAGCTCTCTAAAGGCTATGACATACTTCTAGCTGAACAAGACTGGCCGCCTGAATTTGTCAGGGAGTGCCCACATGGCGAAGAAATAATCATGCAAGCTTTCTGAAATCCCATTCTAATTCATAAAAAATACACATATGCCAGAAAATGGGCAGTGGCCCAGGCTTCAGCATTATATAAAATCACGTAGGATTGGATGAGGATTCTCCTCACCATAAAATCCAGTTAGAAAATCAACCTACTGCACAGAGGCAGTATCCAGTTAAGCAAGAAGCTAAAAAACAAGTCAGGGAGATTTTAAATCAACTTGAATACCAAGGGGTGATTGAAACATGCACCTCGTCAATGAACAATCCTTTGTTTCCTGTCTCCAAACCAGACAATTCATATTGTCTAGTATTGGATTACAGACACTCTTGTTGCAAAACTTTTGCAGTACAAAATGCACAGTGCAGCACTGATGAATAACATTGTGCAGAAAAAATATAAAACCACATTAGATATATCGAATGGGTTTTTCTGTCAAAACATTGCACCTGAAAACAGGCCTTTGACCGCTTTCTCAATTATGGGGACACAGCAACAATTTTGCTGTCTCCCCCAAGGATTGAAGAATAGTCCAGGGATATTTTCAGCCAGGGTAACAGAGTTATTACAAACGTACGATGATTAGGCATTATCCTAAGTCGATGACATCTATCTTACAGACGACGACTTGGACATACACTTGAAAAGAGTGAACACCATAATACTTGGGTTCGCATCTGAAGGGTATAAATTCAATTTTAAGAAATCACGAATTGCCCACCTCAACGTCCTATTTTTAGGCTACGAGTTATCAAGTGAAGGCAAAAGCCTGGCAGCTAACTTTCTTGAGAAATGTGCGCTGCTACAACCCCCAAAGACGCGGAAAAACTTACAGTCAATTCTAGTTTTCCTGAATTTTGGAAGAACTTATGTTCTGAATTACGCAGAAAGGGTTAAACCTCTGTACGAATTAATCAAACCTGATTTCAAACCAACTAATTGGACTCAAACACACACAGAAATTCTATGTTCAGTCCAAACAGATATGTTAGCAAAAACACAATTACAGACATGCGAAAAAGTGCGCAACCTTGTGATCCGAATCATCCCAGGGAGATGCGGATTCATGTATCTGACCTTTAATGAAGGAGAAACTGTACCAATTGCTTACAAATCACACTTGTACACACAAGCAGAAATTAAATTCACTTCTACTGAGAAAATTCTGACAGCGGTTCGAACTGCAGTAGCAAAGGAGAGAGCCCTTGCACAGGGTAAACACATAATGACCGTTACACCTGTACCTGCCTTAGAGGCAGTGACAAAAGCAAGCGTTCCAAATGCAAAAGCTTTACATCCAAGATGGATACAATGGGTTAACTCTCTTGTTGCAACAGACGTTGAATACGTGTTTGACCCATACTTGAAAACACAAGAATTTCTCCAATACGAACATGAATGTCCTCTGCAGACCGAGATTCTGCCTCTAGAACAATACGGCTGTATAATATATACAGACGGATCAGCACAACCCTCAATTGGGGGTAAACAAGCCTATAGTGCGGTGTGCGCGATTGTTAAAGGTTGCTGTCGCAAAGGCAAATTTAGACCTATGGTCACAAAAACTCAATCACTCGGAGACTGTACAGTTCAGCGAGCTGAACTACAGGCTTTCAAGATGGCGCTTGAAAATACAGATTGCATATTCCCCACACTAATAGTGTGTGATTCATATTTCTGCGTTGAATATTACAACAAAGATTTGCAGAACTGGGTTAAAAAAGGGTTCAAAAATTCAAAAGGTGGCACAATCAAGCATAAAATGCTTTGGGAACAAGTAGTTCTTTTACAGAAATAACTACAAAAGACTCACATGATTCATGCACTGAGTCATCAGCGCGATGGCGTGAAAGCAGGCATTTGACAGCTTTCTCAATTATGGGGACACAGCGACAATTTTGCTGTCTCCCCCAAGGATTCAAGAATAGTCCAGGGATATTTTCAGCCAGGGTAACAGAGTTACTACAAACGTACGATGATAAGGCATTATCCTAAGTCAATGACATCTATCTTACAGACGACGACTTGGACGTACACTTGAAAAGAGTGAACACCATAATACTTGGGTTCGCATCTGAAGGGTATAAATTCAATTTTAAGAAATCACGAATTGCCCACCTCAACGTCCTATTTTTAGGCTACGAGTTATCAAGTGAAGGCAAAAGCCTGGCAGCTAACTTTCTTGAGAAATGTGTGCTGCTACAACACCCAAAGACGCGGAAAAACTTAGTCAATTCTAGTTTTCCTGAATTTTGGAAGAACTTATGTTCTGAATTACGCAGAAAGGGTTAAACCTCTCTACGAATTAATCAAACCTGATTTCAAACCAACTAATTGGACTCAAACACACACAGAAATTCTATGTTCAGTCCAAACAGATACGTTAGCAAAAACACAATTACAGACATGCGAAAAAGTGCGCAACCTTGTGATCCGAATCATCCCAGGGAGATGCGGATTCATGTACCTGACCTTTAATGAAGGAGAAACTGTACCAATTGCTTACAAATCACACTTGTACACACGGGAAGAAATTAAATTCACTTCTACTGAGAAAAATCTGCCAGCGGTTCAAACTGCAGTAGCAAAGGAGAGAGCCCTTGCACAGGGTAAACACATAATGATTGTTACACCTGTACCTGCCTTAGAGGCAGTGACAAAAGCAAGCATTCCAAATGCAAAAGCTTAACATCCAAGATGGATACAATGGGTTAACTCTCTTGCTGCAACAGACGTTGAATACGTATAAAATGCTTTGGGAACAAGTAGTTCTTTTACAGAAAGAACTACAAAAGACTCACGTGATTCATACACTGAGTCATCAGCGTGATGGTTTCACGTTGCAGGGAATTCATTGACTGATGAAGCGGCGAAGGCAGCTGTACAAACGGCTTCCGTAGCTACAATCGCTCGCTCAAAAAGAGTAATAGATCTTGAAACATTACTAGCAGTAAAAGCCTCTATGGAAGGCAATCATGCAGCGTTACCTATGCACTCACGTATACATACATAAATGATGCAAACTCTGTTCCTTTTGCTCGAATCCGTGGAGTGGGGGACAGAGTAATTCCAAACAGGAAGCGGAGAGCTTACTTGGCTCAAGAGGCACATATGGGAGAGGGTCTGACACATCAAGGGATCTTGAAATCTCTAAAAGAATTAGAAGAGATGTACTGGTGGCCAGGAATGAGCCTCCAAGTTTACGAATTTGGAATCAACTGTGATACCTGTTACAGATATCATAGCTTTGACAACTACCTGATACCCGACTACATTGTAGCCAGCCCAGTTCAGATGCCTTTGTTAGACAGCATTAGACTATCTGCACGTAGATGTCATCATGAACAGATGCGGTTCCACAACTACTAGGAAAAGATTTATTTGGATATGGCCCCATCGCTCGGCTAACGCCAGAACTGTTATAAAGGATTTGCGAGTCTTTATTGGCACATACGCAATCAGCATGCTACATTCTGACCAGGGTCCTGGGTTTAGCTCTCGAGCTTACAAAGAGGCCATGGCTAGTTTGGGCGTTGCATTGCGGTATTCTTGTCCCTTCCATCCTGAGGATAATGCGGTAGTGGAAAGAAAAAACTGTGACATAAAGCAATCCATAACAGCTAAGGTATTAGGTTCGGGTGATGGGTGGGTCAAACATCTAATAAGTGTCCAACGTAGTCTTAACAATCTGCCAAGAAATTCTCTGGGGGGAATCACTCCATATGAACTACTATTTGGTACTAGAATGATAATCGAAGACCTCGATTGTCAAACTTCAGTGGTGGAACAAAAACCCTTTGATGTCAAAGATCGTTTGGCTGTTTTTCAGGACTTAAATGAAAACAGAAGAGGTCTGAGTAACACGATACAAAAGCCAACAGCCACTGAAGAAAAACCACCTGTCCCAGCAAGACCTGTCTGGATTCCAAAGATTGGGGATCTAGTCAGGGAAAAGATAGCGGTGAAGAAGGAATTTGGGCCTTCTAACAGAAAAGCAGTACCTGTCTTGGCGATCCAAGGAACAAGATCAGTAGTACTACCGCCCCTTGCTGGTAAAAGGGAGAACAGAGTTGTGTCCATCGACCTGGCAGGAAACCATCTGTTCTTCTTATAATACAACTTTTTATTGTGACAACATATGTATTAGTACAATGTTATTTTATCAATTTGGATCAATGTATTGATTTTTATTATATGTCTCTATCATAATAAAAATGTATTTTTTCATATTGAATTAGTTGTGTGTTTGCCTTAATCTAGTGTGCCATTACCTTAATTGTATGCCTGGGATTGTTATCTCACATACATCGACCTGGTCAAACCACAATCTTGTGGCCAATAATAAGTAGTAGGCCCAGTGGACTCCCAAGATGTAGCAGAAGACCAAATATTGCTACTATCCAAGAGGTTCAGACTGAAAGACTTATCAAGTTTGATAAACCTGCAGTAAGAAAAGAAGGACTATGCAACAAAGCCATGGAACTCGTGCCTCTTGAGACCCAAATAACAGTTCGTCAAGAAACACCTGTCTACAGTGATGTAGCCTCTGACTGTACCAATATGACAAAGGAAGAAGCAATTCCAAAGATTAATAACAATCCTGATGCAATTCCAACAATTGACAGAACTGCCTCTGGCTATTTCATTAACTTTGATACATTTTCTGAGGATCCCAGTGAACCCGAAGAAATGCCAGCAAATAAAACTCTCAAAGAAAAAAACAACAGAACTCTTTCATCAACTTTGTCGCATTCTAATCTAGGACCCCGATCAATACTGTGACCTTATGCCCCTATACGGCTATAATCCATTCATACCCCTATATTGGCATAAACGATCAAATGCAATATTCAGAAACTCGTCTCTGGCCTCACACGAAAAGAGCCATATTTCAGAATCTCTTCCTCTGCAGCTTCCTCTGCAGCTCATTAGAGCAAATGACACAGCAGAAGCCACTATCTAAGATTCCTAGATTACACTCCGAGTTCTTCAACAAGATAAAAACTCAGCAAGCTGGGAAAGCCCAGCTTGCTATGTTTTGATTAGTAATAGAACTCTAAAGAGCACTGAGAGACGATCACTTCCTAGTGACATCTTTATTGACGTCTTATGTCCAAAAACCTACGTCAAACAAGGCACCTTTCAGGTATAAATATTACCAACGTTGCCTTAAGCAAACGCTGCCTCAACGACATCGATGATAGCGATGGTGTGGTGAACATAGGAGCAGAACAGCTGTCCCCCTGCAAAGCCCAGCAGATACAAGCTGCCCACGGACGCTGCCCCTCCTCCTCCTCGACGCGCTGAGAGAGACGCTGTCTTTTCTCCTGCCGAGAACATCCAGCGCCGGCGTTTCCAGTCTACTCTTGCGAGTAACTGGGATATCGAGTCCTGGAAGGAGATACAAGACCTCCAACATTCTATTCCAGAGGTATGGTGTTGACTAAACCCTTAGAGAGAATTATTGAAGCAAACCTTGGCAAAACCAACTTAACTAAAACTGCTACTTTCTCCCTTCCAAGTATTAGGCTTTGGTCAGGTACACTGGGGTAGGCGTAGTTAGAAGCACCAGTTGAGTACGTTAGCCTAATGTATATATGAATGTATATATGTTTTATTCATTTTAAACCATTGTATGGCTAAGAAACCATATCAATGCTTTTACAGTATTATTTTGCAATCCTCATTTTACTGTACGCATTTTTTATAATAACTAGTCTTGCAATTGTGGCAATTCATTTCTCTTGTATGAGAAGAAAGACTGTTCAATAAATACCTTTTTATTGAAAACGCCCGTCTCTGTATTCTCTGCATATTGGTGAAAGTAATCTGCACAAAACTGACTGAGTAAAATAACTGTCTATTGTTTCACACGACTCTAGAGATTGACTCTTATTCTAAGGAGCAAAGTTGTCATGTTTATGCGGTTGTTGGAAAACTGAATCCCTTCTTGTCTGTACCAGGGAAGCTGATCACTTCCTATTCAGTCAAGAAAGTTTCCAGTGACCTCTGAGCTAGTTGGTAACAAACCCAATTAAGTTTAGCATAGTCAGTGGAGACCTGGAAGATCCGCACTTCTAAGTCTATACTACTGTTTGTTATTCCAATGCGCAGGGCCTATTAGGAAAATAGGAACTACACTACATGGCGCCCAACGTTTGGTAAGGCGATAAAACTAACGCAAGACGTTAGAGTAACTCAGTCGTGCATTTTTCACACAGACCCCTTTCTCCCGTAAATACTCCAATAGACGTCTGGAGTGGGTGAAAGGTTAAAATCCGCCCGACCTTAGTAGGAAGAGATTCCTATGTAAAGCTCTGGTTTATTCAACGTTGAACGATACAGTGTTCCAAAATATTGTGCACCTAGTCTTTGTCTCCTTGGAGACCTGCTCTGAAAAACCTCACTGACAATAAAATGTCAGACACTGAAAACAACGGAACTGATGCCGCAGTAAATGCGACTCAGCAGGGTCCCGATGGTACAGGGACTTCTGAACCAGGTACAATAATCATCCCGGCACATTTAAGAAAATCTATAACGTCAAAACTTATAGAAAATGGACTGACCACACAAGGTGGCTCAGTCGTCTTCGTGATAGAGGCACACGAATATCGGCAGACAGGGGTATTCTATTCATGGATAAAATTTCCAACGGCAAACACCGCAACACACGAGTTCCACTACTACAAAATAGGGGATCCACCAGAAGAGTACGCTCCTTTCGAGGAGATTGAAATCCCATTAAAATTCCAAGAGCACCTGCTCTGGTTTAAAGGCGCCCTAAAACACAATGATCATATTACCAGGCTCGGTCCACTAGGTAGACCAGGAGCAACGTGGCCGGTTCTAGCCAGCTACACACCACATCCGGACATTGCAAAAATGTCGAGAGAAGAACTTTTAGCACAGCTAAAAACATTAATTAAAATACATAGACAATTAGTCCAATATGTAATGCGGACTGCTACAGTCCAAACAGCTGTTAATGTACCACAGCTGACCCCTCATCAGGGGAACACCAATAAAATTACACCACAGAACATACAATCATGTCTTGGTAAAACACCCATAAAACGGGAACAAATTCCTTTCTGGTTAGCGCAGAAAATTACTCAAATAGAGGCAGTATTTCCGAATACTACCCCTGTTGAGAAACACAGGATCCTGACCATCTGCCTTCCAATGGGGGTCGCACCACACGTGGAGGACTGTGACACTTGGGGTACAGTCTTTGCTTCCATTTACACAAAAACACATGGTGTTCCGTCAATGGCGGTAATACCAGATGTGCTAAAACAGATTCAGAATGAATACGGTCCAGAACCTGCTTTAACTCTTGGTATGAAATTACTGAAAGACTTCAAGCAGGTCTCGGCTATATTATTAGCCAACATAAAAGGAGAAGCAGCATCTGTGGCGATCCGCCAGAAGTTGAAGGAAACAGATATAACAGATCAACCAATTGAGCTTGCCAGAATCATAGAAAAATGTTATGAAGAACTAGGTAGAGACAGCTTGGGTGGAAAACCAGTGAAACCCCAACTGCTCGAAAATCCTGAAAAATTATTTATTAAAAATAATTCAAACACTCCTAAAAAGAGCTGGGATGGAAATAAACAATCCACTCCCAAGGAAAAAGTTTTCCAGTCCAGAGGAAGGTCTCCTCAACGGAGGGAAAGAACTCCGACTCGAGAACACCAGTCTCCCCAGAGGGAGCCCTCTGAGAAAAGATATAACCTTAGAAATAGGGATAATTTAAAGAAGCCTGATAGATATCAAAGTATTGATACACGTCCCTCTCGATCTTTTTCGCAGAAATGGGAAAGAAGAGGACGGTCAGACCCAGGAGAGCACACCAAGTCCAAAGACAAGGAACCTGCTCAAAGTAAAAAGTTACAATTTCCAAAAAAGAAGGTAGCCAGTATTAGAGTAATCGAACATGCCGAGAATACTGAGGACACAGTTAAAATTCAGGGAGTGGGCACAGACAATGCTAGACAGTGCAGCAGAATAGCTCGCAAGATCCTGATGAGTCATCTGGAGACAGTGGACACGAATGAATACATTCAAGTAGAAACTGCCGACACCAGAGTTAGCGGGCCCCATAAGATATACGAAATAACACTGCATATAGAGGGTGATAAGACTAGGAAAATAAGGGGTCTATTTTGGGATAAACTCTCAAAAGGCTATGATATTCTGTTAGCTGAAAAAGATTGGCCCCCAGAGTTTGTCAGGGAGTGCCCTCGTGGCGAAGAAATGATTATGCCTGCCTTCTCGAATCACATTCCGATTCACAAAATATATACTTATGCAAGGAAATGGGCAGTAGCCCAGGCACCAGCATTATATGAAAATCATGTAGGATGGGATGAGGACTCTCCTCCTCACAAAATCCAGTTAAAAAGTCAACCGACTGCACAAAGGCAGTATCCCATTAAGCAAGAAGCTAAAAAACAAGTCAGGGAGATTTTAGATCAACTTGAATACCAGGGGGTGATTGAAACATGCACCTCTCAAATGAACAATCCTTTGTTTCCGGTTTCCAAACCAGACAATTCATATCGTCTAGTTTTGGACTACAGACACCTCAGCGCATGTTGCAAAACTTTTGCAGTACAAAATTCACATAGTGCTGCACTAATGAATAACATAGTTAGGAAAAAATATAAAACGACAGACATATCTAATGGTTTCTTTTGTCAAAACATTGCACCGGAAAGCAGATACTTGACCGCTTTCTCAGTAATGGGGTCTCACAAACATTTCTGTAGGCTCCCACAGGGATTCAAGAACAGCCCAGGACTATTCTCAGTCAGAGTAACAGAGTTACTACAGATATATGATGATGAGGCATTATCTTACGTAGATGATATCTATCTCACAGACGACGACTTGGAGACTCACTTGAAAAGAGTGAACACCATTATACTTGGGTTCGCAGCAGAGGGTTACAAATTCAACTTTAAAAAGTCTCGAATTGCCCATCTGACAGTATTATTTTTAGGATACGAATTATCAAGTGAAGGAAAAAGCCTAGCGGACAACTTCTTAGAGGAGTGCGCTGTACTCCAAGCACCAAAAACGCTGAAGAACTTGCAATCAATTCTAGGCTTCCTGAATTTCGGAAGAACTTACATTCTAAATTATGCGGAGAGGGTTCAACCTCTCTATGAACTAATTAAACCTGATTTTAAACCAATCACTTGGACTCAAAAACACACAGAAATGTTGAGATCACTGCAAACAGACGTTAGCAAAAATAAAATTAGATACACGTGACAACACACGCAATCTTATAATCAAAGTAATCCCAGGAAGATGCAGATTCACGTACCTGACCTCTAATAAGGGAGAAAAGGTACCAATTTCAATTAAATCTCACTTGTACACACAAGCGAAAAAATATTCAGTCCTACAGAAAATACTGTGAAAGCAGTACTAACTGCATTAGCAAATGAACGAGAACTAGCACACTGCAAAAGGATTAATATCCTCACAGCGGAATCCGCCTTTGAGGCGCTATTCAGCCCAGTAAACCTGCCTACAGTGTCACTAGATCCGAAATGGATACAGTGTGTAGATTCTCTTGGAGCGGAAGATGTGAAATACTATTTCGCCCCGCAATTCGAAAAACGGAATGATTTGATTTATGAAGAAGAATATCCTCTGCCAATCGAACTTCTGCCTCTCCCACAGTACGCCTGTATAATCTATACAGATAGATTTGTACAGCATTTCAACGTAGAGAGCAAATCCTACGATGCAGCCTGCGCGATTGTTTAAGGTCGTTGGCTGTGCGGTAAATTCAGACCGAAAATAACAAAAACTGAATCAGTTAGAAACTGTTCGGCTCAAAGAGCTGAAATCAGATCTTTAAAGATGGCGCTTGAAAATGCAGAACGTGAATTCCCGACACTAATCGTGTGCGATTCTCATTTTTGCGTTAACTCTTACAATAACAAGTTACAGAGCTGGATTAAAAATGATTACAAAGATGACACAGCTGCCACAATAAAGCATAAAATGCTTTGGAAACAAGTAGCTCTTTTACAGAAAGAACTACAAAAGACTCACGTGATACATACTCTGAGTCATCAATGTGATGGCGTTCACGTTGCAGGGAATTCTTTGGCTAATACAGCCACAGCGGAAGCAACTAAACCGGCTTCCGTAGCCACAAAAAAAGCGCTCAGAAAAATACATAGACGGGGAAACCATGCTGGCAGTCAAAACGTCCATAATAGGCGACTGTGCAGCACTACCCGTGAACTATCCACTCAATTATGCATACGTAATTGATGCAAACTCCGTTCCTTTTGCTCGAATCCCTGGAGTGGGGGATTGGGTAATTCCAAACATGAACAGGAGAAGATTCCTATTACAGGAGGCACATATGGGGTTGGGTCTGAGACACCAAACAATCAGGGACTCTCTGAGAGAATTGTAATCAGAGTACTGGTGGCCGGAAATGAGTGTAGGTATTCATGAATTTACAAAAAACTGTGAACACTGCAACAGAGATCGCAGTGGAGAACCGGCCAGTGTAGTGTCAGAAACCCTAATAGAAAGCATAAGGCGATCTACCCGCGCAATCAAACAAGAGAAACGCGTCCCATTGTACATCATTAACGCTAAACACACGTATGGCCCCAGCGCTCGGCTGACGCCAGAACGGTTATAAAAGATCTGCGAGGCTTTATCGGCACATACGCAAGTGCCATGTTCCATTCTGACCAGGGTCCTGCTTTCAGCTCTCGAGCTTATAAGGAGGCCATAGCCAGCATGGGAGTTGAGTTGCGGTATTCTTGTCCCTCACACCCCGAAGGGAACAGTGTGGTAGAAAGAAAAAACCGGGACATAAAGCAATCTATAACAGCGAAGGTATTAGGTTCGGGTGATGGGTGGGTCAAACATTTAATAAGTGTTCAGTTAAGCCTAAACAACTTGCCAAGAAATTCTCTAAAAGGTTTCAGCCCATACGAACTATTGTTCGGAAATAGAATGCACATTCAGGACTTAGATAGTCAGGTATCAGTGGTAAAAGATAAGAAAACAGACTTTGACATCAAAGACCGTTTGGCTGTTTTACAGGACTTGAATGAAACAAGAAAATCCTTAAGCAACATAAAGTTAAAGCAACAGCCAGCTACCACTGACGAGGCACCACCAGCCCCAGCAAGGCCTGTCTGACTAGATCCCCAATCTTTGGATTCCAGAGAAAAAATTGCGGTGAAGAAGGAATTTGGGCCTTCTTACAGAAAAGCAGTACCTGTCTTAGCAATCAACGGAACAAGATAGTAGTACTACCGCCCCTTGCTGGTAAAAAGGAGAACAGAGTTGTATCAATCGACCTGGCAAAACCACAAGCATGTGGCCTATAATCAACAGTAGGCCCAGTGGACTTCTGAGAAACAGAATACCCAAACTTGCAACAATCCAAGAGGTTCAAACTGAAAGACTAATCACATTCGATAAGCCTGCAGTGCACAGAGAGGGACTATGCAATAATGCCATGGAACTCGCGCCTCTTGAAACACAGATTGAAACAGTTCATCAAGAAACACCAGTCTACAATGATGTGGCATCAGAATGTGCTACCGAAAGACAAATTGAAAGAACAATCCCAACAATTGACAGAACTGCCTCTGGCTACTTCATCAACTTCGATAACTTTTCTGAGGATCAAAGCAACCCCGAAGTGATGCCAGAAACAAAAAAGACTTTAAAAAAAAAAGCAACAGAACTCTTTCATCAACTCAAGGAAATGTACCTTATTTCTCCATGGGTAGAGTTCTGGTTTGGACTAGGTGTATTTTTCCTCCTGCTTTGGCTCATCATGGTACTTTGTTTGGGAAAATTCATTGAGGGAAAATATAATTCAATGGACACAGCAAGTCAGAACATCAACTTAGTCCTCAAACCACACAGATCATCCCACGTAAAGAAAAGAGAACTGTCAACAGTAAATGTCACAGCCATTCCAATACCCGGCGGGGTACTATGGGACAAATATGACTATGAAATATATGGTCCGGTCGAAATCCTGAAGTATCCTCATCAATTCAAGGTTTCATTAAGTGACTTTGTAAAACCTAGTACATTCTCTGATGATTGGGACTTTGAAAGTATTAATAATATGATGTCTGATTTAGTGTTGTCAGCAAGATTTACAGAACATGATTTACAAGGTTTGTCTAGTTATGAACAGACGTTCTACTACACACACCATGGTGATCATTACTTGCATAAATCTGCACAGCCTAGAAATGTTTTTAAGTATAACCAATGGGAACATTGTGCTACACAACCTAAAAGCAGTTCTAAAACATTCTATGAGAAATTTCAGTACTTCTCAGGGTTTAACACCAGTGATGCAGAAACGTTTTATTATAAACTGTTAGATAAAGCAGGATTGAAAACAATGCTGACAAATACTAAATTGATATATTCAGAAGCATTTTATGAAAAAAATGATGACATTTGGTTTTGATTATTGGAAAAATAACATTGAAACAAAAACAATCTGGGGTACAAAAGATTGGCAGGTACAAGGCCTAGAAGCATTATTTCGAGCCTGCATGATCCCAGAACAAATATTGTTCTTAAATGACACAATTCAACAAACAACATGTCTTGGCCTAGCTAAGATTAAAGACCTTAACAAACCGTCTATTCCAAAGCCAATACCCGATAATGCAACTACAGATATTGAAATAGACGTATCAAAATTTTTACATCTAAACAGAACACATCCTGATTGGAAAAAGTGGTTAATCTGGCATATTGACACAAACAACTGTCAAGATAGATTCCTGAATAAAACACAGGGGTTAACAATGACCAGACCAGACCCTAGATACTCCCAGAGACAACATCCAGGGATAGTAACAACATACAGTGTAGGGAAGCTGTGCCTTGAATGGCTAGAATCATCCACACTGGCTGAAATTAAGCAACACTTGTCTTTACTTAAAGATGGTGCTGATTTGCGCGATTACATTCTGGGACCACGCAAACAGCGTCAAAAGCGTTTCATAGTGACCAGTATATATGCAGCTTACAACGAGGCTTGGAAAATAACACAAATTGAAACAGCTGAAAAAATACGAGAAATTGATCGTATTAATTTGGAAAAATCACTTTCTGTAGTGGACAATGGGTTAATGACTCTGTCCTCCAGAATATATTCACTGGACAGTATTGTATCATCTGCCATAGATATAATAGACAAAGACTTGCTAATGTTACAGCATGGCCAGTCGCAATTGCATTCTATTGTACAGTTAGGCTGGACGCTGCAAAATCTTCGTTCAGGCTATGTGCCTTGGCGTTTAATCAACACAACGTCACTGTTTTCCATCTTTAATCTTACTGATAAACAAATCAGCTTGACACAGAAAGGAGCAGACTATACAATCCTGAGCATCGAAAAACTTGAGAGATTACCTTTGACAATGTCAGAAAGTCCTGTCATTGAATGGATAATACACAGGATTATTACAATTCCGATAACAACTTTCCAATTTAAAAATTGCCTTGAATACATACCTACTGGCCAGTATGAACGATTGGGTAAAGGATACATTAAGTCAACATGGAAATTACCATACACACACACATGCTATAGTGACAGCAACAAAAATGTATTTCTTAGTGGAGAAAACTGCAAACATTCACTAAGCGGTATACTTTTGTGTCAGGGTATTAATTTACACGGAGCCTGTGAAGGAAATTCTAACAACCTTTCATGCCACCAGCATGACACACTTGCAACGCAGATAGAGCCTTTCTTTAAGCAGCTCTCGAACGGGAGTTACATTTTAATAACGGATCACAGCTGTTGTGGCCTTTTGCCAGGGAAAGCATATCTCGTAAGAGTAACTTCCATGGTCAAATGCTGTATGCAAGCATTGTTTCCAAACGGCCCTGGAGACATTGAGACTCCCATATGGCCTCGTTTGAATTTCTCTTCTATACGAATTGATACTTTAAGCAGAATGAAGTCTATGCTTTTACAGACAACAGTGCCCATCACGTCATCAAAAGAGGCGTATGAACTCCAAGTTGCAAGGACAACATCAGAGATTCATGACCTTTTATCAACAAATTGCCCTGTGCATTTCACAGAAATGCTTAGCCAACTCCTTAACATGTCTAGTGCCACAGGCATCCCAGGCATATTTAAGACGATTTTTACGGGACTGCTAACACCATTCAAAGCAATTCTAGGAATCATTCCAAATTTTGTCCATTCAGTCTTTGGCGGCATCCCCCTTATTTTGGGACTTGTAGCAGGGATTTTATTTTTGACCCTCCTGCTCCGATATGGCAAGCCAAAACTCAGACATGACTCCGACAAGGATGGAAGAAACGATCCTAGCAGTACGCTACCGAGACAGAATAACTAGAGTCCTTGGATTGGCCAGACTGAGAGAGCTGAACATGACCTGGTTTCTTTCATTCAGACCGATATGGCAGACCTGTATCTTACCTGTGCTTCGATGTATGCTATGCGGAGATGAGTGCGTGTTGGACATCTGTCTTGCACTTCCATCAGCAGTACCAATGGATATCGATACTTTGCTAAGTCCTGTAACGGCTCACGCATTGTGTTGTCCCCAGCGGCTACCAATCCTGATGACGGCATTCGTTGAGACTCCAGTGCTACGACTAGGTGGTAACAGTGGAGCGAAAAATAAAAGCAACATCACCCAGGTACGACCTTCTGTGAGCATTGCTGATCCAGACTTTGATGATAGCAAACATTCTCACACCTGCCAAGTTACAGCACTATCGAACTTGGTCGAACTGTCACCTGATTTTGTAGACCAATTTTTTGAGAGCCTGTCTGATATGATGTTCTCCCCTCAACAGAAACAATAACTGTTGAAAAGCATTCCGACACACAGCATTCCCATGAACTCTGAATTCGGCCTTCAGTTTTGATCAACAAAAACTGCTGAAAAACGTTGGAACTCTATTCCCCCGTTCACCGAAAAATATATATTTTTTTTAATTGAACACTTTTTCAAAAATATTTACCTTTTCTGGCACGGAAATTCTTTGCTTAAAGTAGACCTATTCATAAAGAACAGAAGCTTCTATTTTTAGGTAAATCTAGAGACATAATAACTTTAGCCTCTAGCACATTTTATAACGAATGCATTTATATGTGATGTAATTATCTCGCCCTTCTTTTCTGTATTAAGAGATATTTCATGTGTAATTTTTTGCAAAATCGTTCACTGATTGCATATGCTATAATTTTGAATGATTTCTATGCTTAAAGACGTACAGTACCAAAATTACCACGTATTTCGAATACGCCATTTCAAATGCAAATATGTATTTTGGGGTGGGTAATGTTACACATGCATCTTTTGCTATAGTTTTTAGTAAATTGATGGACATAAATTCGTGGAGTGGGTGTCGCGTTCTAATCTAGGACCCCGATCAATACTGTGACCTTATGCCCCTATACGGCTATAATCCATTCATAGCCCTATATTGGCATAAACGATCAAATGCAATATTCAGAAACTCGTCTCTGGCCTCACACGATCAGAGCCACATTTCAGAATCTCTTCCTCTGCAGCTTCCTCTGCAGCTCATTAGAGCAAGTGACACAGCAGAAGCCACTATCTAAGATTCCAAGATTACACTCCGAGTTCTTCAACAAGATAAAAACTCAGCAACCTGGGAATGCCCCGCTTGCTATGTTTTGATTAGTAATAGAACTCTAATGAGCACTGAGAGACGATCACTTCCTAGTGACATCTTTATTGACGTCTTATGTCCAAAAACTTACGTCAAACAAGGCACCTTTCAGGTATAAATATTACCAACGTTGCCTTAAGCAAACTCTGCCTCAACGACATCGATGATAGCGATGGTGTGGTGAACATAGGAGCAGAACAGCTGTCCCCCTGCAAAGCCCAGCAGATACAAGCTGCCCATGGACGCTGCCCCTCCTCCTCCTCCACGCGCTGAGAGAGCGCCGAGAAAATCCAGCTCCGGCGTTTCCAGCCTACTCTTGCGAGTGACTGGGATATCGAGTCCTGGAAGGAGATACAAGACCTCCAACATTCTATTCCAGAGGTATGGTGTTAACTAAACCCTTAGAGAGAATTCTTGAAGCAAACCTTGGCAAAACCAACTTAACTAAAACTGCTACTTACTCCCTTCCAAGTATTAGGCTTAGGTCAGGTACACTGGGGTAGGCATAGTTAGAAGCACCAGTTGAGTACGTTAGCCTAATGTATATATGAATGTATATATGTTTTATTCATTTTAAACCATTGTATGGCTAAGAAACCATATCAATGCTTTTACAGTATTATTTCGCAATCCTCATTTTACTGTACGCATTTTTTTATAATAACTAGTCTTGCAATTGTGGCAATTCATTTCTCTTGTATGAGAAGAAAGACTGTTCAATAAATAATACCTTTTTATTGAAAACGCCCGTCCCTCTATTCTCTGCATATTGGTGAAAGTAATCTGCACAAAACTGACTGAGTAAAATAACTGTCGATTGTTTCACACGACTCTAGAGATTGACTCTTATTCTAAGGAGCAAAGTTGTCATGTTTATGCGGTTGTTGGAAAACTGAATCCCTTCTTGTCTGTACCAGGGAAGCTGATCACTTCCTATTCAGTCAAGAAAGTTTCCAGTGACCTCTGAGCTAGTTGGTAACAAACCCAATTAAGTTTAGCATAGTCAGTGGAGACCTGGAAGATCCGCACTTCTACGTCTATACTACTGTTTATGTTATTCCAATGCGCAGGGCCTATTGGGAAAATAGGAACTACACTACAACTTGAGAAAATATATCTGGTTTCACCATGGATTGAATTTTGGATTGGTTTAGGCGTTCTTTTCCTCCTGTTCTGGCTGATTTTTGTTTTAAGCTTGGGACAAATGATAGATGGAAAATACAGTACAATGGACACAGCAAGTCAGAAAATCAACTTGGTCCTTAAACCTCACAAATCATCCCATCATGAAAAGAGAGACCTGTCATCAGTAAACATCACAGCCGTTCCTATACCTGGTGGTATAACATGGGACAGAATTGATTATGACATCTATGGCCTGGTGGAGCTGCTGAAGATTCCACACCAGTTCAAGGTTTCTTTAAGTGACTTTGTATCACCCAGCACATTTTCTGATGATTGAGACTTTGAGACTATTAATAATATGATGTCAGATTTAGAAATGTCTGCAAAATTTACTGAACATGACTATTTAGAAGGGTCATCAGATTATGAACAAATGTATTGTTTTAATCATTATGGTCACCACTATTTGCACAAATCTGCTAGTCCTAGGAATGTTTTTACATATAATCAATCTGAACATTGTCCCACGCCACCAAAAGGCAGCTCAAAAACATTTAATGAAAAGTTTTCGCACTTCTCAGGGTTTAATGTTACAAATCCAGAAAAGTTTTATTTCAAAAATGTAAATAAGACAGGAATGAAAACAATGTTGATCAATACTAAACAAATTTATTCTGCAAACTTTTATGCTCAGCTGTCTACATTAGGTTTCGACTTTTGGAAAGACAACATTGAGACAAAAACTGTCTGGGGCACGAAAGACTGGCAGGTACAGGTTTAGAGGCCATGTTCAGAGCCTGCATTATACCAGAACAAATAATGTTTTTAAACGACACCGTTCAGACTTCTTGTCTTGGACTGGCTAAGATAAAAGATTTAAATAAACCGCCTATACCTAAACCCACTTCTGAGAGTAATGATACTATAGAAAAGGAGGTAGACGTACCATATATTTTAACACAAAACAGAACCAATCCGGATTGGAAAAAATGGTTAATCTGGCCCACAGACACCAATAACTGTCATGATAGATTCCTGAACAAAATACAGGGGTTAAAACTGAACAGGCCAGATCCAAGATACTCCCAGAGACAACATCCAGGGATAGTAGCAACATACAGTGTAGGAAAACTATGCCTTGAGTGGCTAAAGACATCCACACTTCTGGAAATCAAACTACATTTATCTTTACTTAAAGAAGGCAATGATTTGTGAGATTTCTTAATGGGGCCTCGCAAACCACGGCAAAAACGTTTCATATACGCCGGTATATACCCTGCGTACTGTGGTAAATAAAATTTACCTGACCATTTTTCATGCATTAAATAAACAAGAGGGATAGCTCAATCAAATGAGAGGCAGAGTCCGTGGTATCTGAGTCATACGGGCTTTAATGGGATGCCTCGAGGCAGGGGACATCGGGTTCCATCACCACTAAGGTTCAGGAAGGGACAATCTCATAGTTTATTAACATCACACAATATATATAGTAAAACAGTATAATTGCATTGAATACAGTAGGCGTGACAAGTAAAAAGTAAGAGATAAGAACACATGTGCGTAGCAGGAGGCGTGTAAGAAGGCGTACACGTGGGCGTGCACTTGACTTGTCAGAGAAACGTCACAAGAAACGTCATAAGTGGGTGGATGTATAGGAGGATTCTGCAGGGTCAGCAGAAACTTATGACCTGGATGCGCGCACAGCTGGCATGACATGTAACTGGGGAAAGCTGGGGGCTTTGACTTTAGTTCTAGTAGAAGAGTCTCGATGTCTGGGATGTCAGAACGACCTATACCTATAACCTATCTGATATCTCATGTTTGGAGGATGTAGTGTCTGGAGTGAAAGGTCTCTCGGGCAGGGGCCATACATCACTGACTGCCAGGGAGAGTATACGTGTCTTGGTACAATGCGCGGGGCCATAGGCCTACCATGGTAAAGGGTGCTGTAAATTACTTGCATGGAGACAGGAAGGCAGGGCCCTTTACTCTGCAGCCGGGAATATGTTTACCTATTTCACTAGACTGGAATGTGTTTTCGAGGAGGCTGAGCAGATAACTTGTAGGCAAAATACGGTCTTGGCAGGCAGGCAGGCCAGGCCGAGCCGGGCACCGCTTCGCTGGGCAGGAAGTAAGGCAGAGGTCAGGGATGCATACCAGAACTGCAGCTTTCAGAAACAGAAGAGACTTCGGAGCCTCAATTCAGGGCCTAGCTCGGCAGAGCCAGGAAAACATGGCTTCGCGTTAAAAGTGCACCATGTAAAGACGTTGGCAATATAGGTTTAAAAACCAGATTAATGTTGCTTTCTTGGAGAACTTGGTAGATAACATGTTAACGTTGGACGCAAATGCATTTGCGTCTTCATTTTCGGCCATGGAGGGAAAATGCACGGAGGTCATGCATGTACATGGGACGTTGGGGTACACGATAGGGGACATACCTGGTCATATAAAATTCGATTTACCTCATTCCCTCCTTGTCCCCTACGTTCCCTTCAGGATATATCTATGTTCATGAGACCATCTATCTGTTCATATAACATCATTTGCTCATCCTTTCTCATTCGAGCTCGGGATCGTGGACTTGGATGGGGAATACATGATGTGGCGCACAAGCCGCAGATCGCTGGCCCACATTGTAGACAAAGACAACAACTGAATACTATAAGGAGTATTATTCCTAGGAATGACAATACTTTCCATCCCCAGGCGGAAATCACACTCCAGAACCAACCGGACCAAGTCCAGGTGCCTGGACTCTGGTGTATCAGGTGGGCGATCTCATGAAGCCTTGTGATGGCTTTGTATACTGACGGTGCGTTATTTGGAATAAAAGTGCAACAACTAGATCCGATGACTCTACAAGCCTGCCTCTATCGGCCAGGATGACGTCAAGGACAAGGCGATTTTGAAGAACAACAAGTCTCATAGCAGACTGCTCTTCAGTCAAGTTACCTAGGGCAAAAGTAGTTTCATTCACTACTGCTTCAAGGGTACGTGTCAATCTACATATTATTTTACTATTCTGGACAGGACCTACAAACCAGAAGTAACCTTTAATGTAATCCTTATACTGGTCCCATGCTGATTCGGAATTATCGATAACAGGAGGAAGATCTCTCTTATGTCTTACATGTACAAGACGTGAATTCCGATGATAATCGGGTGGGGCTAGAAAAACAGGTGGCAGTAGGAATGCAATGTAACATGTTCCACCCCAATCTAAGGGCAGACGGACATAAGCTGTGGACCCACAAATAAAATAAGAATGACGGGAGGCTTTGAAAGTAGACTTTCCCTTATCACTGAATTCGACCACAGTACTACAATCACTGTGTCCTAGATGTACTGAACCATTCTTTCTAATGCATAATTCACCTTTCACTGGTAAAACTGTAATGGATGGCAGGTCTACATTAGTTTCAGACTGGACATTCACAATCATGAGATTAAATGTGAAATTCCCTAATCCATACACTTCATTTTCTAGATCGGTTCCTGTTCTTTGGGGAAGACCCTCATTGTCTGGGAAACATGCTTTATTCATAACGGTATTCAGATCCCCCCATATCCAATTGCCTTGGGAAACTTTGGACTCGCTGTCTAATGATGACATTAAAGTAAACCATGCTCCACATGTACCATTATGCGTAAACGGGTAGGGAAAGAGGGGCAGAGCTCCCTTGTATTTCTGATAGGGAGGGAGTCGGCCACATACCCAGCAATTTGTGGCATTGCTGGTCTGGTGAGAATGGTATAACATACTGATAAAAGTGTTATTGCGAAGCGCAAGTCGATAGGAAAATTCATGTGGGGGCAGGTCACTGAAAGTGTGCTCTACAGTATCATTAGAAGAAGTATGCACATGAGAATCAAGAGGAAAGAAAACATGTAGCATTAAACTTATGCATATGATCGTAAGACTCAGAAGAAACATGAAAATTAATGCGATAACGCATCGACTGTGTAGATTTTTACAATAGTGTTTTCTCTTTTCGATTCGCCTATCTCTCTGACTACTTGGGTCTATCTTATACATGTCAGAAACCTGTCGAACCGCTTCACCCGAGGGGGACTTAAAAAATTAAACTCTGTCTGACTTACTAGACCTCAGTTTGGAACGGTACTCCTGTTGGGGAGTTTTCTCTAGCAGGGGAAGTTTAGAGTCAACGTCTAAAAGGGGGCAGTCCTTAATCAAAGTCTCTGGACACAGTCCGTGCACTTTTTTAATATGGCTGGAGTGTAGCCATCCCTTGCGACCTTCTAGCTTTACGGCGGTCCTCGTTGTCATCAACACCAGCTTTGGCTGCTTCCATCTGGGTTCCAGCGGACTTGATCTGTCGAAATTTCGTACATATACGAACTCTCCTGGAACGACTTGATGCGGTTTTACTTGGGTGTTGTCTGGGAAGGCAGCCGCGACCTGTGAACGACAAGATTGTAGTGCAGACATCAAGGAAGCCAAGTAATCGGTCAGCATATTACTTTCAACATCTGTTATGTTTCTGGGCATAGGCGTACCCCACATATTTGAGGGACGACCGAAAATGATTTCATAAGGTGACAAACCAGTTCTAGAATGGGCTACCATTCGCATGTAAAAGAGGGCAACCGGCAGGGCTACTATCCAATCTACGCCTTTTCTGCACAAACTTTTGCTAAGCGTGTTTTCAGAGACTGATTATGTCGCTCGACCAAACCAGCTGCTTCGGGGTGTTGTACACAGTGGAATTTCCACTGGTAACCTAACAGGAGTGATACCTGTTTCATGAGCTCGGACGAGAATGGCTGTCCATTATCAGAGTACACGACACGGGGCAAACCATATCGCGGGAAAAAGTCACGAACCAACTGTTTGGCAGTGGTTACAGCAGTGTAATCTAGGACTGGATATGCTTCTGTCCATCGGGAAAGGGCACATACAACTACGAGGACATACTTGAATCCCCTACATCTGTCCATCTGGATATAATCCATCTGGAGGACTTCAAAAGGATGATCAGGAGGATGAAATCCACCTTGTTCCACGGGAATGCCTTTGCCTGGATTGAACTGACAACAGATCATACAGGTACGTACTTTCTGTTTCGCTGCTGCACGTAAATGCTTGTTGAACCAAAGATTCTGAATGCTGTCTAACATGGCTTTCTCTCCTAAGTGTGCTGGACTATGTGCTGTGTTAATGATAACTTGAACCATGGAGTCGGGGAGGAACCATGTGGCTCTTCCCTTCGTCAACCATCCCTGATCTGTCTGGATCCCTCCTAGTTCAGTCCATTTCTTGATTTCATATGGAGTGGCATGTGTCTGTATGTCTATTACGTCTTGTGTGGGATCCTTAACTGTCATACAATGTGTCAGTGAATTTACTTCAGTCTGTGTCGTGTCAGTCGGTATGTCACTTTGGGTCCGAGCTGTGAGTTTAGCTGTTCGATCTGCCAGGTCGTTACCCTGGGAAATAGTGTCAGTAATTTTAGTATGTGCTTTGCACTTCATAATGGCAATGGCTGTAGGCAAATGTATTGCTTCTAACAGAGCTTGAATGATGGGACCGTGTTGTATCTTGGCACCGTGAGAAGTTAAAAAACCTCTTTCTTGCCAGGGAACACCGAAGTCGTGAATGACTCCAAATGCATACTGTGAGTCTGTGTATATGTTAACTTTCTTGTTCTTGGCTAGTATACAGGCTTGAGTCAGAGCAATGAGCTCTGCTGCTTGAGCAGATAATGTGTCAATACAATGGGTTTCTATGACGTCAGTTTCAGTGGTCACTGCATATGCGGCCACTAACTCTCCTGTGTTTGTTCTCATACACGAACCATCCACGTAAAGTGTCAGGTCTGGGTCTGACAATGCAATGTCTGTCAAGTCTTGTCTGGGCTTGGTCACGGTATTAATGACTTCTACACAGTCATGTGGTGTTGGATCAGCTGTACTTGAGGGTAACAGTGTAGCAGGGTTGAGTATGTTGCAACGTCTGATTTCTATGTGCGGCTGTAACAGTGTCAATTCGTAACCTTCTACCAGTGTGTAAAAAAGGGGAAAGAGGGGGGAACACTCAGTGTTGTGTAAAATACCCCTCACACACCAACAGGCCCCTTGGTGTCATGCTTCATCATCGGGGTCTTCGCACCCCGCTAAAGGGATGCGGCACGCTGCGACCTGCGACTACGCGGGAGCGTTGACAAATTAGTCTATGTGTGGTGTGTGTTGAGTGTAAGTGAAAGAGGGATAGATGTGAGTGGGAGGTGTGGTGAAAATTTTAAAAAGTACCTGGCTAGTGGGTAAAATGAAAAAAACTTTATTTCGTACCCCTGGCTGGTGCTGTTAAAAAGTGTGCAAAAGAACGAGGTTTTTTGTCTTAATTAGGGACAGAACCTCTGGTGTGCGTCGACATGTTTCGGTACTGGTGTACCTTCTTCAGGACGGGGCACAACTTCCCAACCCTACTCACGTTTTTCTAAGAAAAATCGGGGTTATTTTAATTTTTCTAAAAAGTGATAACACTCATTAAAGACGGCTACAATGTGCCTACAGCGGTTATTTGGATCATGTAATCACATGTCCTGAAAAAGAAGAAAAAAACATTAGGTTTGGTTACCATATAGGAATGGCTCAGACAGGTGCAGTCACCTGGAGCCCCAAACAGTTAATTAAACCTGTAAAGGAAAAAGACAAAAGACATACAACACACACAACATATAAGACACACTTAGGGTTTTTTGTACTTATTTTCTTTGGACATACTCATGGTCTTTGCTGTCTATTGCCTCATGAGCAAGTCCTGAGCATCAAGGTAGGTAGGTGGATCCACAATCTATGGGGATAGAGAAGTGGATTCAGTGTTGTTGCTTTTACTCACTGTTTAACTCCGCCGTGCACCTAGACAGGCTGGGCTTAGTTTGAATAAATACTCACGAAATCCGCCTATATTGGCCTCCTTCTACCACCTTGTGCTGCTCCGCCGTGAATGAAATGCGGATGCGCTAGGCGGTATATAAAGGAGGATTGGGTGTGTTTCCATTGGTTGATTAGCGGAAATGGCAAGTGACCTTGTAAGGAAAATCCATGTTGCCGCCTCCTCTGTGCATGTGGTCTAGCCACATGTGACATGTAACTCTCTGTCATTCGTTCATTGCCGGGTTTGTGAATGTCCAAATATGGACTTTCCGCTCGTCAGCCACTCACCGGCTATTGCTGTGACTCGCGCTATTAGGGAATCCTTGAAAACAGCTGCCGCTCGGCTGTCTCTCGTGCGCGCATGCGCACAAGTAGTTTCTCCGCGCTTCCTTCGAGCATGCGCGATGCTGAATGTCCGCAGCGCATGCGCGGTGGTGTTTGTCATGCGCTGCGGACATTCAGCATCGCGCATGCTCGAAGGAAGCGCGGAGAAACTACTTGTGCGCATGCGCGCACGAGAGACAGCCGAGCGGCAGCTGTTTTCAAGGATTCCCTAAGCCAGGTACTTTTTAAAATTTTCACCACACCTCCCACTCACATCTATCCCTCTTTCACTTACACTCAACACACACCACACATAGACTAATTTGTCAACGCTCCCGCGTAGTCGCAGGTCGCAGCGTGCCGCATCCCTTTAGCGGGGTGCGAAGACCCCGATGATGAAGCATGACACCAAGGGGCCTGTTGGTGTGTGAGGGGTATTTTACACAACACCGAGTGTTCCCCCCTCTTTCCCCTTTTTTACACACTGGTATAAGGATTCTTCTTGTTTATTTATCAGTGCCCGTGGAGTAGGAATCCTACGTTGTACTCTACCTCCCTTCTTTGTTAAATATAGTCAATTCGTAACCTGTCAGTCGTGCTATGGTCAAGTGCTGAGTCTGGGTTCGGTTTAGAAGAACTTCCACGGAGTGTGGAACTTGTACTGTCAGGGGATGTCCTAACACTATCGAGTCGCTTTGTCTGATGGCTAGAGCTGTCGCTGCAACTGATTTCAAGCACGCAGGCAAGGCCTGGGCTACTGGATCCAATGTACTAGAAAAATAAGCACAGGGCTTGTGTTTTCCTGCTTGATATTGTGTGAGGACAGATAATGCTGTGCCATCACGTTCTGTGACAAAAAGTGTAAAAGATTTGCTGTAACATGGGGTCGCTAAAACAGGTGCTTGACATAGGGCTTTCTTCAATTCGTCAAAAGCTTGTGTATGTTCCTGAGTCCAAGGGAGGACAGTCGAAGTCGCTGCCTCCTGTGTTGTCAATTGTATGAGTGGCTTGGCAAGATATGCATACTGAGGGATCCATTGTCTACAGTAAGAGGTAAGGCCAATGAAGGCCCGTACTTCCTTTTGTGTCTTAGGCTGTGGCAGATGTGCGATTAACTGGATGCGGTCTGGTGTTAGCTGTCTCCCCCTCTTGGACAGCAAGTGTCCTAGGTATACCACTTGCTGGGCACAGAATTGTAGCTTCGAAGGGGACACTTTATGCCCCTTTTCGGCCAGAAAATACAAGACTGTCAGTGATGCGCGTTCACAGTCACGTTCGGTCCGTGCAGTAATTAACAAGTCATCAACATATTGCAGCAGTGCAGTGTCAGTAGGCATGTGAATATTGTCTAGTTGGCGTTTCAGGGCTTGACTGTAAATACTAGGACTTTCCGTGAACCCTTGGGGTGCACGTGCAAATTTGAAGCTTCGGCCATTTAAACAGAATCCGAAAAGGTACTGGCTTTCCGGATGAATGGGGACACTAAAGAAGGCGTTTTTCAGATCAATTACAGTGAAAAACGCAGCTTCGGAATCAATGGCAGTCAATAGGGAAGAAATATCTGGGACTACTGGGTACTGGGGAATGATACATTTATTTAATTCTCGAAGGTCGATCACCAGTCTGTAGACTGGAGGTGCATTCGGGTCAGTTCGTTTAAGAATCGGAATGATTGGAGAATTACATACATTGGAGTCAGTTTCTACAACTACTCCTTGAGCAATGAGCTCGTCAATAATTTTCAGTAAGGCTGCTACAGCCTCAGGTGGCAATTTGTATTGTCGGATTCGGGGCAGAATAACACCTTGTTTAAGAGTGACACGATAGGGTGTAATGTGCATACAACCTACATCAGTTGGACCTTGTGCCCATAAATGCTGTGGTACATTTTGCAATCTCGGATCAAAATCTCTCAACACATAATGACCTTTGAAGTCACGTAAAAACAATCTCACTCCTTCCGGAGAACAACATATCACTGCTCCCAGTGCTTTCAACGTTTTAATACCGAGCAGATTTTCTGGACATGCTTTCGTAAGTAACAAGTCTGTAGTACGAGATAACGGACCAATTTCTAGGGAAACTGGCTTTGACACTTTGTTAACAATAGGCTTTCCTGAAAAACCCAGGGAAACATTCTGTGAGCCTGAGAGGGGTGCCCCTGGAACCTCGTCATGACTAATGGTAGTTCTGCTCGCCCCTGTATCAATCAAAAAATTTCTGTTTTTCCCTAATACCTGACTATGTACATAGGGACCATCTTGATCTACAGGAACCTCGATAAGAGGCAAGCCAACCTCCCTCTCTAGGCTGTTTCATGTATACTGCTGATAATCGGGAAAATCTGACTGTGCATACTGGTACATTTGCTGTGTGACATGTTGCGTGGCAGCAATTGGTTGGGGTTGCGGTACAGCTACTGTTTGCTGTGTATTCTGGGGATGTTGCGTATTCTGTGGAATATGCTGTGGAACGTGTTCTTGTCTAGGAGGACGCGGTCTTTCTTTCGTCCTTCCTGTAGCAATATTGTGTTTCAGAACCAGACATTCATTGATGTAGTGACCTGGCTGTTTACAGTAGTTGCAATTCCCTTTAACAGGAGCTGCAGAAGGACTAGTCTGTGTCATACCCCTCTTCTGGCTGTCTGCTGGGACGGACTGAGCAACTAGTACTTTCATTTTCGTATCTTTCATACGTCTCTGTTCATGGTCGTGTTCCTCTCTAATTCAGTTCTGGTGGTACTGTAACATTTGGGAAGGGGTATTTGCTTGCCATGTACTTTCGACTTTCAATACTCTGTTTTTAACTTGTGGTAAGGAATTCTCGACTAATTTAGTCACGAACAGATGTGGATATGATTCGCTACTTGTTTTCAGGCCACTATTAATAATGAAACATTTCTCAAATCTGGAATAAAAATCACTAGTGTCTTCATCTTGTTTCTGTTTTCAGGCTGAGATCGCATCCCAGTCTTCCTTTTTAATTGTCAATAATCTAGGCAAGACTTGTACTAATAATCCTGGTAATGCTTTAGCTTTATCCCCAAGACCTATACCTGGGGTTCGTCCTTTTTCTTCGTCTTCTAATTCGGTCCAATTAATCTTTTTATCTCCCACCTCCCATTCTTTTTCTTTAAGTTTTTCATAAATACCAGCCGGCAACAATACCTTTAACATTTTAAGAATATCGGGATACGTGTAATCTCCCATGAGTAACATGTCTTTTAATTCACGGTGAAACCCTGCTGGGTCTTTATCATGACAGGGCACTAATTTCTTAATTTCCAATAATTCCATTTTGGTCAGGGGGGTGTATACGAATACTCGTTGGAGCTCACCTCCCGTGGTCTGGACGGGATGTACTTCTCGCAAGGGATTCTGTCTGTCTATGTAAAATGGTTTCCTTACTGGGGGTGGGACAGGAACAAAATGTGGAGTTAGGAAAGTTCTGTATTTGTGACGTTGTTCTAGAATGATATTAATTAAATCGGTACCTAGGCCTCTCCATCTTTTTAGGAGTAATTCTTCCAGTACATTATATAGGGGACCTGGATCAGAATGCTGACTTTTATATAGTGTAATGAGATGCTGGATCATGTACATACCCGCCAAACGCTGTTCGTCTGGGGTAAGACTCAAAAACATCTGCGCTGGGGGGCGTGGCTAGCAGCCCATGATAGCGGCAGCAACCTAGAGAGGCTCCCGTAGCGAGGCGGCTTCCCGCAACAATCCGCATGCCTATCCGCTCACTGCTCAGTCCGAAGAGGGTGTCCTGGGTGCGGTGACCGAACGGCACCGGCACAGAAAATTTGGGAGCGCTTGGACCCCGGCATCGGGGCGAAACCTCATCTCCATCCCTTGTGGAAGACGGGCCTGGTGACACGAGGCGAGCATCGGTGTCGAGTGAATCCTGAGGCCAGGCGGAAGTTCATCCTCCCCGGCGCAACCATCCGGAAGTAGCCGACGACGCCATCGCCCTACACTCTTGGCTGGCGATCCTCCCCGCCGCCCGCTCTATCCCTCACGCAGTGTACACAGTGACGCTGGGCAGCTGTGCCCCTTGGCTGCGCTCGACACAAGCCGGAGGACCTGTGCAGCACCAGTCACCATTTTGCTTGACCCAGCCGAGGCCGCCACAGCTCCGCGGCGGCCGGCGGCACTCGAATAGCGCCAGCGACCTCTGGCCCCCACCCGTTCTGGCCCCCCCCCCCCCCTGCATTCCCTTCCCCCCCGTGGACAGTTACGGACCTCCGGCCCGCCCCATCATAGACTTTGTCTCACTGGACAGTAATGGCGGGGAAGGGACAACGGCAGACTGCTGCTCAGGCGAAGCTTGGGAAGTATGCCTACGATAACCAGTCATCCACCCAGCCTGAGCAACGCAAATCATTGGGGAAGGGCGCTGACAACGATGGCGCTAAAAAGGCCACGCTGGACGACGTGCTACGGGCACTGGAGCAAGTACAGGCCACGGTGGGCTCGACCGCGGCGGAGGTTACCCTTATCAGAGCCGACCTCCAGAAAATGAGCGAAAGGGTGAAGCAGGTGGAGGTGGTGACTAAATCCTTAATAGAAGACGTTTCCGACCTACAAGTGGCAATGGAGAGGCTGCAGGCGGATAATAAACTTTTGAAAAGTAAGTTAGATGGCCAGGAGGGGCGCTCCAGACGCAACAACGTCCGTATCTTGGGGGTTCCGGAGTCTGAAACAAAGGGGGCCATGGACCTATACGTTGAAGACCTTATAAAGACCAAACTGGCCCCGAAGGGACTGTCCAACTTCTTTACAGTAGAGCGGGCCCACCGGGTCCCGGGAGGGACGCCTACCCCGGGAGCCGCCCCGCGCCCCATCTTGGCGAGACTCTTCAACTTTCGAGACCGCGATGCAGTCCTCCAAGCCGCCAGGGTGGCACCGCCCATCCAAATCCAGAATTCACGGATTTCGTTCTTTCCTGACTACACGGCGGAGGTCACCCGTAAGAGGAGGACATTCCTCGAAGTTAAAAAGTCGCTTCGCGACCAAGAACTGCCGTACTCCATGCTGTTTCCGGCCCGGCTAAGAGTGGTGGCGGACAAGAAGGTCTGGTTTTTCGACTCAGCAGAGAATGCCAGGGAGTGGCTGGATGGCTGGCGCACTGTGGACCGCACCTCTAACCGTCGACGCAACAGGTCGGGAGCAGGGAGCCGGCGGGGCTCACGCTCCCCACCCAGGAACAGCGAAAATGGATCACCGTCACAGGAACAATTGGGAGCTGCTGGAGGCGAATGATGAGACCACAAGGGACTACCGAGTTACTCCTGAACTATACTCCCATTCTGATTCTTCATTGAGTCGTTAATGGACGCTGGCCCGGACGACCCGAGGGCTACAAAGGGACCGCCTGCTTTGGGGGACACTCTCCCCCGACGTGCAAGTACTCTGTTTCTGATATGGGATAAGCGCTCTGCTAAGTTGGGGTGGCGGGCAGTTTTGAGTCCGTTTGGCAGGGAGGCAGGGTGGGGGGTGTTGGGGGGGGGATTTGTTTGGTTTTACGGGAGATTCATGCTATCGATCAAAAAATGTAGAATGTACTGTGCTATTTACTGGAACGATGCTGGGAGGGTGGGCCATGTGCTGATGGTTTTTGTCCCTAAGTTTCGATGGTGGTGGGTGCACGGCCTAACGTGATGCAGGCGGGTGAGACGCGATTGGGCGGCTCCTCCCTCAAGCTTCTGGCCTGGAATGTGCGCGGTTTGGGTGATAAAGTGAAGCGTGGCCTTGTTCTGTCCGAGGTCAAGCGTCATAAACCTGACCTCATACTCCTTCAAGAGACCCATCTAATGGGTACTGCCACCAAGGCCCTGGACAGGCGAGGGTATACAATGTTGGCCCACTCCGAATTCTCCACTGGGTCCCGGGGCACGGGTATCCTGCTCAGAAAATCCTCTACTTTTATCACCATTAGCATAAAAACTGATCCACAGGGCTGTTTTGCGGCGGTGAGTGGTCAATGGGATGGGCGCCCCCTGACTGTAGTATCAGTGTACATCCCGCCGTCCTTGCACTCAGTGATGCTGCCTGCCCTTGGCGATTTCTTGCTGTCCCTCCCCGAGGGAGACACCTTGCTAGGCGGGGACTTTAATGCCCCTGCTGACCCACAACTCGACAGATTCCCAGCAACCGCTCTCCCCGGGGGTCCCTCCAGATTCCAGAGGTTCCTTGAGGCACTGGGGCTGGTAGACATATGGCGACACGTCCACCCAACACAGCGACAGTACACCTTCCACTCCACCGTCCATAATAGTCTGTCCCGCATTGACCACTTTCTGGCGTTGGGGGATGGGTTGCAGCGCGTCGAAGAGGTGCTCATTCACCCTAGGGGCATCTCGGATCACTCCCCACTAACTCTCACCATTACTTCACAAACACGCTCACGCCACCGCGTCTTCCCGATGCATGCCTCATATCTTAAGGTACCTAAGGTCCGGAAGGCACTGCAGACTGCCACGACACATTACTTCATGGAGAACGAGCCTACCGCAGCCTCGGCTGAGGTGCTATGGGAGGCTTATAAGGCCGTCCTGAGGGGGCGAGCCATTAGCTCCATAACTTCGTATAGACGAGAACAGGCGGCGGAACACTCGGCGCTCGAGCTACGACTGCGCGAAACAACCGCTGCCCATGAAACAGACCCCACTGACGACACACTACATGCTCTCATGCTGGCCCAGCGTCTCTATGCAGACCACGCTCGACACATTACACAAGGTCACATCACTGACACACAAAACCGCGTGTATGATATGGGGGACAAGGCAGGGAAAATGCTGGCTTGGCTAGACAAAAGAGGTGGAAGTGCCAGGGGGATTCAACAGGTTAAGGACGAACAGGGGAACATTCACACGGACCCAGCTCGGATAGTGGAAGCATTGGCTGCCCACTTTGAGAAAGTCTACACCCCAGAGCGGGACGTCACTGCGATTGCGGCCCAAAGCGCACTGTATGATCTGCCCATCCCGGCACTGTTGCCCGAAGCGGCGGCTGAGCTTGAGACGCCTTTTACTGCTGACGAACTGCGGATCGCCATTGGGGCCCTACATACGGGCAAAGCGCTCGGACCGAACGGCATCCCAATTGAGTGGTTCCAAGACCGCACTGCTGTTCTTAGCCCATACCTGCTCCGAATGTATGAGGAGTGCCGTACTACGGGGGTACTCCAGTTAGACCAACGAACGGCCACGGTTGTGGCTATTCCTAAGCCTGGTAAGCCCCCGGAGGAATGCTCCTCATACCGCCCTATATCCTTACTCAACGCAGAAAGCAAAATTCTGGCGAAACTTCTGGCAAATCGTCTCATGCCCCACCTCTCTGACCTAATTCACCCGGACCAGTCCGGGTTTATGCCCCACAGGAACACCTCACTCAATCTACGACGGGTACATGGGGTATTGGCCAAAACGGATGAAATCGGCGAACCCGCGGCCATCTTGGCCCTGGATGCAGAGATGGCCTTTGACATGGTCGAGTGGGCTTATCTCTTTGAGGTTCTCCAGTACATGGGTTTTGGCCCTGTCTTCATCTCATGGGTAAAACTGCTGTACACCATGCCGGTAGCGCATGTGGTGGCGAATGGCCACATTTCACGCTCCTTCCCGCTCAAGCGCGGCACCCGACAGGGTTGCCCTCTTTCCCCCCTGCTATTTGCGCTGTCGCTAGAGCCTTTGGCAATCCGCATTAGGACCACCCCCTTGCTTAAGGGGATTCAATGGGGGGAGGGCTGGGAAGACCGCATTTCGCTCTACGCGGATGATATGCTGGTCTACCTGACGGATCCTGAACACGGCATTCCGGCTCTCTTACGCATCTGCAATGCCCACGGGGAGGTGTCTGGCTACACCATTAATTGGACTAAATCCGAATTATACGCCCTGACGGGCAGCCCACCCGCGGTTGGCTCGGCCTGCCCCCTGCGACTGGCCGGCTCGTCATTTAAGTATCTTGGTATTCACATCACAAGTGACCCGGCGGAATACGAAAGATTGAACCTGGCGCCACCGCTGGACCGCCTCAGGCGAGATGCGAGCTTCTGGGCAGGATTACCGCTAACGATGCTGGGGAAAGCAGCCCTCTTCAAAATGAAATCCCTGCCCCGCTTTCTATATATTCTGGACAATACCCCTTTTGCGGTGCCCCCCAGGTACTTCAAGAGGGTGGCGGCGGTGGTCTCTGGTCTGCTATGGAATAATCGCCCGGCACGGATAGCTCCCGCCAAGCTCTGTAAGGGCTGGTACGAGGGTGGCATCGCACTTCCTAACCTCCAACTTTACTATTGGGCGGCCCAGCTTAGGCCGATCAATCAATGGCTGCACGCATCGCAATCGGACTCTGCATTCCAGGCGGATCGGGCCCAGCTGGGGGCTGGTACCCTGCTGGCCCCGCTTTACGATAAACATAAACTCAGGTCGTTGAAGGGGCCCACTAAGATCACGGTGTCCACCTGGCATGCAGCCACCGCTGCGCTGGGATGGAAAGATACTATCACCAAGCTCACCCCACTCTGGGACTCACGTGCTCTGGGCAACCTTCGGACCAGCAAGGGGTTCTCCCGCTGGGACGATATTGGCATCTCAACAGTGGGGGACATGTGGGACCGTGGGGCTGTCATCACGTTTGACCGCCTGAAGGAACTCTACGAAATGGGACCACATGAAACCTATCGGTATGTCCAAGTTCGTCATGCTCTGCTGGCGGTTATTCCGGTGGGGTCAACTCTCCCAGAGTCGTCCCCGCTAGAAGATCGCCTCTTGACTGACTATATGGTGGAAAAGGCCACCTCCCTTACCTACCGGAAACTCCTAAATAATTCCCCAGACCCGCTAGTGCCTCTTAAGGGAAAATGGGAACAGGACGTGGGAGAGATGGATGAACACGAATGGAATGAGGCACTGGCATCCCCTAAAGAAGCGGGCATATCCTCTAGAATGAGACTCATCCAACTCAAAGTTCTGCACAGAACATATTACACCAGAACATTGCTTCACCACATACAGCGAGCCCCTGACCCCTTCTGCTTGCGAGGCTGCGGGGAGGAGGGCACACTATTCCACACACTCTGGGACTGCTCCCTTATACAAACCTATTGGCGTCAGGTCCTGCGCACCGTCTCACAAGTGCTGGAGGTCTCTGTGCTTCCAGAGCCTCGTCGCTGCCTTCTTAATGTGTGGGAACCAACTGATTTGTCCCGGCATGGCCGCCTCTGGGTAACGATTGGTATGATGATGGCTAAGAGGGATATCGCGCAGCGCTGGGGGGTGGCAGATCTACCGAAGGCTTCACAATGGTGTGTTAATATGGACAGGGCCATGGTCACGGAACGGGCAGTGTATTTGACCAGGGGATGCCCGGCCAAGTGGAACAAAGTTTGGTCCCCATGGAATGCTTACCGAGGTGAGATTTGTGAGCCACTTCCTGAAGGTGACACACTAGAGTCAGACGAGGAAGAGTGAATGTGCGGGGAGGGCTTGATGGTGGGGGAGGGCGACACCGGGTGGGGGCGGGGAAACGGAATGGGACGATTAATACGGTGCCTACCAAGGTGTGCAAAGTGCTGTTGGCATGGACTCTGAAGTACGCTCCCACCTAACTGGCATTAAGTTTCCTGTATCGATGGCAAAGTGATTTCCCGAAGTTTGAATGTTCTTTTTTAGGTACAAAACAGAAAACGAAAACCTCCTAATTCGGCATGGACCATTCGCAATCCCTTCTTCACAATTTCTTTTTGGAGCTTCATTCTCATGTCCTCACGGCCGCAGGTGTACTTGTACTGTAATAATGCATATTTATTTGCTTAACGCTTTCTTAGCGGCCGGCCCGGTTGGGTTGTAGGCGACAAGCTGTGTAACAACTGTGAAGGCTCAAAAAAAAAAAAAAACATCTGCGCTACTGAATCATCTTTATAAATATCACCATTACCAGCCCATTGGACTGCTGATCGTGCTAGTTCCTGATCATGCATAGTACTAAGTTCACTGTAACCTATTCTTTCTTTCAGGATTTTATCGGTGTCTTGGAATACATGTTAAAGAGAACATTGTTCTGGTATGGGAGAAAGGAAACATTTCTTGCTTTCTAGACGAATGGGTCAGTCAAAAGATCTGTCAAAAGAATACGGTTTAGGGAGTCTTGCTCTACCTACGTACGCTATTCTATCTGTGACTTCTACAGTATTGTCTATATCATCCTCCTCTGAGGTTTCATTCTTGTCTGTCTCTCTAGCTTCTCTAGCCGCCTTTTCTCTTCCACGTATTGTCATTATTTCTTTACGGATCTTTCTGTACATGGCTTCAATGCAATTTTGTTTATCATGTTTACCATCAGCTATATTGTTACTCCAATTTATCAGTATGTCCATCTCCTCTTTGCTTGTACCTGGCCGATCTCGTTCCCTTATCAAACAATTAATCAGGAACCGTAAGATCATACTTTGTGTCTCAACCTTTTGATGTGCCATGGCCTCGCGAATGCATTCTGGTCTCTCCCCTGTTCTAATAAAATGATATATATTGTCTAGATGGTTAGTCATTTCTGGTAAAAGACTCAAGTAGTTCGTAACACGTCGTAGACGTAACGAATATATCATGTCTTCCTCGCCAGGTACTGAGTCATATCTACAATCTGTAATGTATTGTCTGAGGGATTGGAAAGTCGCTGCTTTGGGCGTACGCTGTAATGCTATTTCTCTGAGTGTCAATCGTTTTACTTGAGGCGGGGTGATAGGCTGACCTCCTACGGGTTCTGAACAGGCTGAATATGCTGTTGTACATTATTAGCGGGTGGTACGCGTACATTGGTATATGCTGGAGCTACATCATCTAAATAGGAAGAAAGGAAAATATCCGCTGCGGTCTGTTTGTGACGGAGTTTAGTCGGGACTAATGGTGGCGGTAGATTACAGGATACTTCCGGGGTCGCCCTGGGCAGGCCCTCGGCAAGAACAGGATACATGCCTGTGATGAGTGCATTTCTTTGACGGTCTAATTGTTCTAATCTGACTCGTTCTCCTTCTTCTAGTAACTCTCTTTCTTTGGCTTTTTCAGATTCTTCTCTACTCTTTTCCGCTTTTCTGATTTCTTTCTCTGTTCTCCTATGCGCTTCTTTACGCCATAATTCTATGGCATCTTTCTGGGATTGTCTGGCTTTCTTTTTCCATAGTGCTTCTTCTACTCTCATGATGCAATCAGCATCCCATGTCCCTGAGACAGGCCATCTATACTTTTCTTCCAGATCCTTAGTATAGTCCACCCACAAATCTAGGTACAGAATGGCATCTAAGCCGTGCTTATGGTACATAAAATGTCCAGGAGTGTCCCTAGGCGGGACGGGAACTGCTTCTTCGAGTATCCCTTTCCTAGTTCCTATCTGACGTAACTTTGAGAACAGCGGCATTTTTGAATTGACTTAAACCCGAACACAATGAACACAGTAATGAATAGCAAACAATCATCCATACCACGATATTAAACAATTTAAAACATTTCAGACTGATATTACCTGGAACATAGAAAACACAAATCTCGAGAAACGATACTAGAATACTGGATTACTAGATTACTAGATGCACTGCTAAAACAGTACAGACAATACCGGTCCCATCAAGAGACACGTCATACCGCACTCACCTAAGTGAACACGTCCGGACCAGGTCTGTGTACCCAGACCTGTCTTGACCGGGCACAAATTAATGAACCCGTCTAGATGCGTTCCCAGCAACGGTACTCACCGGGAAGCAGAAACTGAAGGCCTCGGAAACTGGACTGGACTGGACCGCGTCGGACTGCGATTTCCTACGCATGCGCTTCGGAACAGGTGGGCCTCCGGATACCTCGGACCTTGCTCTCTCGACTTGGGGCTCTGGTCGGGATCCTCCGCATTCCTCACCGCCTCGTCTGGATGCTGGACCGCAGTCTCCGTCTCCTCCGTGGGCCCGAGGGAGATAGCAGGAAATCCTGCGGATGCGCGCAGTGTCCGTCCGTCGCGGGTGTAGAAGGGGTCAAAGCCTGCGTAACATCGCCGGCGAGTGGGGAAGGGGGGGTCCCTATTCGGGCACCAGATTATGTGGTAAATAAAATTTACCGGACCATTTTTCATGCATTAAATAATCTGATATCTCATGTTTGGAGGATGTAGTGTCTGGAGTGAAAGGTCTCTCGGGCAGGGGCCATACATCACTGACTGCCAGGGAGAGTATACGTGTCTTGGTACAATGCGCGGGGCCATAGGCCTACCATGGTAACGGGTGCTGTAAATTACTTGCATGGAGACAGGAAGGCAGGGCCCTTTACTCTGCAGCCGGGAATATGTTTACCTATTTCACTAGACTGTAATGTGTTTTCGAGGAGGCTGAGCAGATAACTTGTAGGCAAAATACGGTCTTGGCAGGCAGGCAGGCCAGGCCGAGCCGGGCACCGCTTCGCTGGGCAGGAAGTAAGGCAGAGGTCAGGGATGCATACCAGAACGGCAGCTTTCAGAAACAGAAGAGACTTCGGAGCCTCAATTCAGGGCCTAGCTCGGCAGAGCCAGGAAAACATGGCTTCGCGTTAAAAGTGCACCATGTAAAGACGTTGGCAACATAGGTTTAGAAACCAGATTAATGTTGCTTTCTTGGAGAACTTGGTAGATAACATGTTAACGTTGGACGCAAATGCATTTGCGTCTTCATTTTCGGCCATGGAGGGAAAATGCACGGAGGTCATGCATGTACATGGGACGTTGGGGTACACGATAGGGGACATACCTGGTCATATAAAATTCGATTTACCTCAGTACAACGAAGCTTGGAAATTAACGCAATTGGAAACTGCGGAAAGAATACGAGAAATTGATCGTATTAATTTAGAGAAAGCTCTCTCTGTAGTGGACAATGGGTTAACAACTCTGTCCTCCAGGATATATTCATTGGACAGCATTGTATCCTCTGCAATTGACATAATGGAACAAGACTCGCTAATGTTACAGCATGGCCAGTCTCAATTACGTTTTATAATGCAGCTAGGTTGGACGTTGCAAAATCTTCATTCAGGCTACGTGCCATGGTGTCTAATCAACACAACGTCATGGTTTGTTGTTTTTAACCTTACAATCTCTTTGGCACAAAGAGGAGCAGACTATACGGTGCTGAGCATTGAAAAACTGGAAAGATTACCATTGATAGTTTCTGAGAAGCCTGTCATTAAATGGATAATTCATGGCACCATCATGATACCAGTGACGATATTCCAATTTCAGTATTGTCTACAGCATATATTTTTTTATTTAAGAAGCTTATAAAGCTCACGGCTACCCCCAATGGGGGTAGCCGTGCGCTGTATTTGTTCTGTATGAAAGGTTGGGTAAAGAATACATTAAGTCGACATGGAATTTACCTTACACACACAAATGTTGGAACAAGGGAAAAGAGGTATTCCTTAGTGGTAAAAATTGTAAGAACTCACTAAGTATTACACTTTTGTGCAAAGGTATTAATTTACATGGAGCCTGCGACGGTTCTGCAAATAACCTCTCTTGCCACCTGCACGGTACACCCTCCACAGTGATAGAACCCATTTTCAGGCAGCTATCCAATGGCAGTTACGTTATGTTGAATGATCACAGCTACTGTGGCATGTTGCCAGGAAAACTCTCGTTAGTGTGTCGTCCATGGTCACTTGTTGTATGCAAGTATTGTATCCAACGCACAAGACAGACAGTGGGACGGCATTATGGCCTTTACTGAATATCTCTTCTACACGAATTGATACTTTAAGCATAATAAAAGCCATTCTTTTGCTAAAATCTGTGCCACTGACCTCGTCCAAATTTCATGCACTCTGTGTTCGGCGGCCTGCCTCTCTTCTTGGGACTCGTAGTAGGAATTCGATTTTTATTCCTTCTGCTCCGATATGGCAAGTCCGGTAACCTACGATATACAGACCAACATGGAAGGGACCCTCCTTGCCATGAGGTATCGTGAAAGAATTACACAGATTCTTGGCTTGGCTCGTTTAAGAGATCTGAACACAACCTGGTTTCTTTCGTTCAGACCAATCTGGCAAGATTGCATTTTACCTGTTAGATTAGATTAGATTAGTACTTATATAGCGCAATAGCTACCCGCAGGCGCCCTAGCGCTAAAGATAATTACTATTTCACCGATGTCTATGGCGGGGTCTGGTTATCTACTGAAGAGAAATGTTTTTAATTTATTCCGGAAGAACAGAATGTTGAGTTCTGGCCGGAGGGAGATTGGGAGGGAGTTCCAGAGTTTTGCTGCATTTACTGAGAACATCCTACCTCCGCTCCTCTCTTCTGATCCTGGGAATGATGGCTTGAAAAGTATGGGCTGATCTAAGCTGTCTGCTGGGAAGATAAGGAATGATCAGAGTGTGATTCAGACCTGCTCCCTTCCTCCAGTAGGCACGGTGGGCGATGCACATGCTCTTGAAGTGGATTCTCTCCCTCACTGGTAACCAGTGGAGATGTTTAAGTTCGGATTTCACGGATTGGCGGCGGGGGATACGCAACAAAGTTCGGGCCGCTCAATTTTGAATCAGCTGGAGCTTTTTTAGTGTTAGTTGAGGGGCTCCTAGGTAGAGGGTATTCCTGAAATCAAGCCGGGAAAGGATTAAGCCCTGAACCATGATCTGTCTCGCTTTAGACGGTAAGAGCGGGAGAATCTTCCGAATAAGTCTCAGGATACCTATGCAGGTGGCAGATAGTTTAGTTGCCTGGTAACCAAGAGTCAATGTACTATCCAGCCAGATTCCTAGGCTCTTGATGGTATTTTTAGCTGGAGGTGCTGGGCCTAGAGCTAGTGGCCATATCGATTCAATGGATTTCTGTAGGGGGTTGCCCAGTACCATTAGCTCTGTCTTATCTCCGTTTAATTTGAGATACGATTGAGTCATCCAGACACCTATTGCCTCCATGCAACCCCTTAGGTCACTTGATTGAGAGGAGGGATGATTCAGGGTTACCACCAGCTGAGTATCATCAGCGTAAGATACAATTTGTACGCCAAAAGGGCGGACTATCTCGGCAAGGGGGCGCATATATATATTAAACAGTGTGGGGCTCAGGGAGGAGCCCTGAGGAACCCCACAACTGAGTGGTTTACTGGATGAGGTAACAGTTCCCTCACATACTCTGAACGAGCGATCCAAGAGAAATGACTGGAGCCAGGCTGCTGCTTTGGAGGTAATTCCTAGTTCTAGGATTCTGTGGAGTAGAATGTCAGGGTTTACAGTGTCAAAAGCGGCACTGAGGTCCAATAAAATAATGGCCGCAGTGCCACCCTGATCCACAATCGTTCTGGCTCCCTCCATCACAGCAAGGAGCGCAGACTCAGTTCCATGCACAGGACGGAATCCGGACTGTGATACATCCAGTAGATTGTTCGTTTCCAAAAAATTTGTGAGGGATTGGTTTACGAATTTTTCCGCAATTTTACTTATCCATGGCAATAGGGAAATCGAACGGTAGTTTGCTGGATTCTGTTCTACGATGCCGGCTTTGCGGAGAGGAATGCGTGTTGGACATCTGTCTTACACTTCCATCAGTCCTGTCATCGGATGTCGACGCCTTGCTAGGTCCGGTAACGACTCATGCATTGTGTTGTCCCCAAAGGCTACCAATCCTGATGACGGCATTCATTGAGGTCTCACCAGTAAGTCTAACTGAGGGTGAGATACGAGGATCAACAGGCACACAGGTACCATCTGATATGAACACTGCTAATGCGGCACCTGGCACTGACGGCAATGCTTCTCATCTTTGCACATTTGATTTGCTTGATCAAGTAGTTCCACTTTCACCTACTCTGGTAGACGATTTCTTTGCCAGCCTAGAGGATCTGATGTTTTCTTGTGACACCAAGATTAACCTTTGAATCATGCACACAGCGTTCCCTGAACTCTGAAATTCGGCCTTCATTTTTTGAAAACAAAGACTGCTAACTTTGGAACTCTATTTTTTCACAACCAATTGAATTTTTCTCTCCAAAAACATTTGAACTTTTTGGCACAGACTAATCTGCTTAAAGTAGAACTATTCTTAGAGAACAAGAAATTCTTTTCCTTTTTTGAACACTGCCTAGAGTAAATATTTGGCCTTATCCTCATATAACAAATGACATAATATGTTATGTTACGAAATGGTCTCGACCTTTCTTTCTGTATTTTAAGAGCCATTTTCATAAATGTAATTTCATGATTCATTCAGTTTGCATATTTAGATACCATACTCTATGCTTAGAATGACATCACTTCCTTGAAATGCGTACTGTAGAAATGCTCCATATTTTCTTCTTTTGTACAACCATCTCAAGTGCATTTTATGTATTTTGGGGTGGGATTGTAAACACTAGCTTTAGATATGTTCAGTGCTTATTAGGTTAGCTTTATTGAACTTAAGATCATGGAGTGGGTGTTGTAAATGAATCTAGAACCCTAGTGTAAATTTTCCCGATTCATGCCCTTATATAGGTATACTTTATCATATCCTTATATAGGCATAGAAATAACTACCATATTTGGCCTAAGCCTTGCAGCCCAAATACGGCATGGCTACTTCCACTAAGTTACGAGAATCAACAACGATTTCTTGGAAAACCCCGCTTTCAGCAGCTAGGTACTTCCTGCTTGAATATTGAGTTCTCCAAGAAATCCTGGAGTTTTCAAAGAATCAAGCCTTTGAGTGACGTTATTAAGTCCAATCATGCGTCAAATTCGGCACCTTCAAAGTAGAAATATGCCTAGGTTTGCCCAGACAAACACACTGTGATTTGGAGCAGATCGACTATCTACTTGCCGGACGCCCTGCAGCAGCAAGTGCCGAAGGAAGCCAGCCCTCCAGATGACGCACTGAGAGACTCTGTCTTTTCTCTTGCTGAGAAATCCAGCTCCAGTGTTTCTGGGCTACCCTTGCGGGTATCTGGGAAATCGAGTCCTGAGAGAGAGATACAAGACCTCCTTCATTCTAAAACCAAGGTACGGAGCTGATTAGACCTCTTAGAGAATTCTTGGAATAGATTCCTGGCAGATAACTACTAAACTTATGCTACTCCTCACTTACTTCTTCCCTTGTACTAGACTTAGGTTAGGTACAACGGGGTAGGCGTATTTTAGAAGCACCAGTTGAGTACTTTTAGTCTTTATTTATTACTGTATGTATTTTATACATTTTATGCACTTTTATGGCTTAGAAACCATATCATGCTTTTACAGTACTACTTTATAATACTGTTCGTATTATATGCATTGTACTTTATCACTTTATTACGATTCTAGCAGTACATTTCTTATGCTTGAGAAAGATGACTGTTCAATAAATACTTTTATTGAAAACGCCTATCTCTCTATTTTCTCAGCACCTCTGGTGAAACGAAGCATGCACGATTGACTGAGTAAAATAGCGATCTATTGTTTCCGCCACTCTAGAGATTGATTTCTTATTCTTGGGAAACAAAGCTGTCATGTTTATGCGGTTGTCAGAAACTAATCCATTCTTGTGAATTCGAGAAAGTTTCTAGTGCCCTCTGAGCTAGCTGGCACTCAAAATTAAGTTTAATATATACGATAGAGACCTAGTCGACTTCAGTTCTACGTCCAAACTATAGTATATGTTATTCCAATGCGCAGAGCCTATTGGGAATATTGGGCCAGATGCATCAAGGCTTTGCGACTCGCAAACGGCCTTTTAGCATGATTTGCTATGTATCAAATAATCAAAGGAATCGGAAAAAATTGCGATTCCTTATTTTGCCATAGCATATAAGGAATCGCAACTTTTGCGATTCCTTAAATGATATGTATGTAACTATTAGGAATTGCGAATTTGTGTTAAGAAATCGCAAATTACCACCAACTTGTAGTTGGTGTTAATTTGCGATTTCTTTTAAAAATGCCCTATTTGGCATTTGTGAGGGTAGCAAGTGACACACATACATGCCCATAGGGCATGTATGTGTGCCACATGCACACACATGTAAATTTCAGGAGTGCAGCAGGGTGTCTTTGAGACACCCCTGCACCCTTGAAATAATTCTCAAATTGCGATTAGCTAATTGCGAAATCGCAATTTGAGAATTATTGCACTATCATACCTATGGGCCTCCTGGCCCATAGGAATGCATTGCAAATTATTCTTTATTAGCGAATTCGCAAAATGCGAATTCGCAAATGAATTATAATAGGGAATCGCTAAAAAATAGCGATTTTGTACATACATACCATTTTGCGCTTTCTAAATAGCGATTCGCAAAAAATCGCTATTTAGGAATCGCAAAATGGATGCTTGATGCATCTGGCCCATAGGAACTACACTACACCCTTATCAATATAGACAATACAATCTTTGCTAAGTTGATTGCTTCCCGCCTTCCCTTACTCATGCCCACCATTGCTCTCCCCAATCAATCGGGTTTCATCCCTGGAAGGGCGATTTCCCACAACCTCAGCACGATTTTTTCGGTATTGCACCAAATCAATCCTGATATACCGGCGGTGGCCGCCTTGCTAGATGCCACAAAGGCGTTCGATACGCTGGGGTGGCCCTTCTTATTTTACATCTTGCAGCGTATGGGCTTCAGCGACCACTTCCTACGTAATGTCAGACTCCTTTACACTAACCCCTCTGCACTTCTCCGCATTAACGGCTGAGTCTCTGACCCTATAGCCATCGCTCGTGGCACGCTCCAGGGGTGCCGACTATCGCCCATGCTTTTTGCTATAGCGATGGAGCCCCTGGACGCCAGGCTGCGGCAGCAACATACTCACAGGGGTATTGGTTTCTCGTCACGTTCCTTACTTGTCTTAATGTATGCGGACGATATTATGCTTTACGTCCGTCATCCCCAAGAGAACCTTAGCCCTCTCCTCCGTGAGATTATTCGGTTTGGCGGGCTCTCGGGCAACCAGGTAAACTGAAGCAAGTCGGTCCTTTTCCCACTCACTGACGATACCATGTCATTTCCACTGGACTTTCCATTTGTGTGGGCTTCTGGCCCCACACGCTATTTGGGCATCTGGCTCAGTAGGGATCTGGACAAACTGTGGAGATCGAACTTTGGTTCTGTGGTAGACTGGCTAGAATCCGAAATCCCGGCATGGAGCCGTCTCCCGCTGTCCTTGGCAGGTCGCATCGCAATCGCCAAAATGGTGGTCCTCCCAAAATTCCTCTATTTGTTTCTGAATATCCCTATCCCTCTCACTGCTCACTTTTTCCGCAAATTACGATCCCTAGTTTTTTCACTAGTCTGGGTGGGTAAACAACCAAGAGTAGCCTACGATATCCTTACTCTTCCCATGTCTGCTGGCGGACTGGGCCCACCTGATTTCAAGCTGTAGGCCCTATGTGCCCAGGCCAGCTTCCTGCATTTTTGGATCCACCCCTCCCCTTATCAGCATCACGTCGCCGTAGAGACGGATATAGCTTCTCCTTGGCCTCTGTCCACAGCTTTGTTTGCGCCCATGGCCCGCCCCAGGGCTGCGGTCGACACGGTCGGGACGCTCAGCTGTCCGACATCCCATTGCTTTCCGCTAACTCCGTGCCCATAGTCAATCACCTGGATTTTTCTTCCCTCCAGGCTTCCAGCATGTTCAGGAGTGCGGCGCGCTAGGGCCTCGCGACGGTGGTGGACCTCTATCCGGAGAACACCTTCTTTACGCTCCCTGACGCATCCGGGCCACAGGACACGCTCCTCTTCTACCAGCTACGTGCCATGTGCCGGAAGCTGCACTCCACTTTTTCTCTACCCCCAGCCAACATGTCTGCTCTGGATCTTATTTACACCTCCTCGTCCCCACACAAGTTAGTCACCAAACTATATGCCCTGTCTCTACTGTCCCGCTCCCATTTCCTCTGATCGTGCTCGGGAGGCATGGGCTGCTGATCTCGGTGCCGAAATCTCTACTCAGGCTCTACTGTTGCAATCAGACAAAGAAGCTGTCACCAAATTACCGGCTTCGCCTGATCCATTTTAAGAACTTACATAGGCTTTACCGTACTCCGGTGCAACTACATAGGCCGGGCTCACTCCCGGAGATAACTGTGTGCGCTATGACGCACCTGCGGCGGATTTTGCTCATCTGGCTCGGTTTTGTCCTAGGGTTTCAGAGTTTTGGGGGTGGTTTGTTCTGCCATTTCTGGCATTACTGGTGCAACCCACCTATATGCCTCCTCTGGTTTGTTAAGTTCTGCCCAGACGCCTCCCGCCGATTGATCGCAATGCTTCTGGTCCTTGCTAGGCATAGGCGTAGGGTGGCCATGTGTTGGGGTCACAAGCCGGCTCCCAAGCTCGAGAGCTGGCTGGAGGACGCCTCTCGGTGCCAGACTCTCCTGTCTGAGTTTTGGGATTTGATGCCTGCTAGATCCCGACCAGTTGACATTTGGGGCCCTTTGATTGCTTACCTTCTTTCCCGCTCTCACCCTAGTGGTGCTACCTCTCCCGTGCTCCCCGCCAGCCTTGGATCCGCGGCGGCGGCCGGTACTGGTCAATGACTGCCTTCCTCCCCTGCTGTGAACGAAACTACCTCTCTCTCCCTTGCCCCTTATTGTTGACCGCGCTAAATCTGCGCTTTCCAATGTGGGAGGGTACTTTGTTGGAGCTGGAGCTGTGATATTCTCCTAATGTTTATTTACTGATACCAATGTATAATGGAGTGCCGACTTAGCTTTCTATGTTGTATATTGCATTACGTCATTGCACGATGTAAAGGTATATTTATTGCTCATTCACTTTCTAAACTCCAGTATGGTTATTTTCAGTGTGCTGTCGCACCCCAACTTTCAGCGTCTATGGATTACAGGCCAGTATCCTCGGTGAGTAGAACTGCTTATGTCTACTGTCCCGCGGACCTGGAGTATGGAAGGAGTGCAACTGGATTATTTGCACATCTATGAAATCTGACATTTACGATTGTGAACATCACAGAAAATCATAACATTTTAGCATTTTGTAAGCCTCTGATTAGACTTGAAACAGTCTACAGAGCATAGACGCAGTTGCCATTTTACACTGCTGGTCATCTTAAGAATTTTTGGGCAAGACATATTTTGGTGCCGCATATTTGAATAACCTCCCATCAAACCCTACACGATGCCCATTAATATTGAATTATATGTTAAACTTTCAGTAACCGGGCACATAGAAACAACTAAAATATGTCTAGGCTGTGGGGTCCCAAAAGCCTCAAGATGGCACTGGGTAAAAAGATACATATCTGAGGTAAAGGTAGGCAGGCAAAAACAGAAGAGGCTCATACAAGGAAATACTTTTGATATAGAGAAAAAAACGGTTTCAGGAGGGGAAGGGCTTGGAAACTTGAAGCCCTGGGCCATTATTCATTTTGTCCATTCCTTAAAGCGCCTCTCTGCTTATGCAATTTGAGGCCTGAGTTCTACTATGGCTGCGCACTCAGAAGGTGCTAGACATTGTCGTGTCCCACAGCAGTAACACACGGGCACGACTGGTATATCCTTAAGCTCTTTATTGGTGCTGCTACACAGGTCCCTGTCCCTACTCTAACTGTCCCCTGGATCCTATCCCCGGCTCCTCCTGTTCCTCCCTCTGACTCCACCCTGCAACCACTAGACTGCATCCCACAATATTACATCTCCCCCTTTCTTAACAAAATGAGCTTAATGTCCCCAGTGTTCGCAGTTCTTCAATCCGCCACACAGGTTGGCGGACAGCCTGTTCTTCAAGCCTCAGTAGTGTCGAATCCGCGGTGGGCTTGACTTTGGTCAATCTTTCTGTTGTCTTGATCAGGGCATCCTTGATCACGTTGGGTGTGGACTGTCTGCTCTCACATTCCGCAGTCAGCATGTCTCTTTCCAGTGGTGTAACTACTGTTGGTTCAGGTGCTCGATCTCTTTCGTGGGTGGATAGTGTTCTGGTCCTCCTCCGAGCACCCGCATCCACTTTGGCTTCCGTTTGTCTTGTCCGGTTGAAGGCAACGCTGTCATCCGGTTCCGGGTCATGTATGCCAGACAGTATGGTGCTATCTGACGAGACTGTCTTGACTTGGTTCAGTAATTCATTCACCGCATTTATCTTTGCTGCCGTTTTCTTTGTCAGGTCAAGAACAATACTGTCTTCCTGTTTCGAGTCTGGGGTGCCGGCCGGTGAGGTATGAGCGGTGGAGGTCAGTTTGGTATGATTTGGAGATTGATTTGCTGTCTCGGGTTGTCTCTCCCACGCCTGCTCGCGCGTGGAACAGGCAGACCCTGGGGTCGGCTGAAGGTTAGCGTGTCTTGTTCTCATCCTATGATGACTTAGTTCTCCTGACATGTCTGGCTTCCTTTGCGGATTGACTGGTTGGTCCGTTTTTATTTGGGTGCTATTGGTCACGATGTCGGATTCCATTTTATAAGACCAGGACCAGGGCCTTCGAGTCAACCTTGCTGCCCCTACCCGGGGTGACGGTGTGGTATTAGTGTCGCGATGCATCTGTGTTCGATGCGACAGGTTGTCTGGTGGAGTGATCGAGTGTGCATTGACATTGGTGTGGGACACATCGCTCTCGCGATGCATCTGTGTTCGATGCGACAGGTTGTCTGGTGGAGTGATCGAGTGTGCATTGACATTGGTGTGGGACACATCGCTCTCGACGTGAAGAGTGTCCCTTGGTTCTCTGATGTGTTCAAGTGCTTGGCGCCATGGCCGGTGTCGGGACCACGACTCTGTCGAAGTGCTGTCTGAATCAGAGGAGTTCTCCCTCACTTTCCTCTGAGAATGTTTCTTTACGAGTGTTGCACGTGGTCGTTGTCGGGACCATGACTCTGCCGACTCAAAAGATCGGACCGACGTGCTGTCTGAATCAGAGGAGTTCTCCCTCACTTCCCTCTGAGACTGTTTCTTTAAGAATGTTGCACGTGGTCGTTGTCGGGACCATGATTCTGCCGACTCAAAAGATCGGACCGACGTGCTGTCTGAATCAGAGGGGTGCTCCGTCAGTTCCCTCTGTGAGTGTTCATTTGGGAATGTCCTACTAGGTGGTCTTCGGAACCGGGTAGTCCGTGACGAGCTGCTTTCCCCTTCGGAATTGTTTTTGAAAAGCTTCTCCATGTGTCTTTGTTGGAATATCTTAATGCTGTCTCATTTGGGAGATTGTTTGAAGGTTCCGTGCTTGTTCCTTGTGCTTGATCCCAAGCTTTTGCCTCTTCGTCCTTCTCGTCTGATGTTGCCCATCTACGCTCTGTTTCTTCGTTGTCGCGGGGCCCATGAATGCATGGATCTTTTCTTGCTGGTTGTTGTTGTTGTGAGGGATCAGTCCGTCTTGTGTGATCTGGTTCTCTTTCCCAATTGCTTGATGCTCCAACACCTCTGATTTGGGGTTTATGTGTTCTCCGACCAGATGATTCCTTGGACTCGTCTTCACTGCTTGTCGACTGACGTCCCTGCGCCGACTTTCGGTGTTGACCAGTGCGACCGCTTCTTCTATGATTAGTCTTTCTCTCCCACTTGCTGCGTGGGATGCCTTCTTGTCCAGGAGTGCGATCTGTCCCACTTGATGCTCTTTCTTCCTCCTTTGAATGATTCTTTGAGGAACTCCTGGGGGGTGAATAGCTTTTTGGAATTGTCTTTTGGATGGTTGACTCTGGGTCATCTGACTCCGAGCAGTCCTTGGTTGACCTTGAGTAGTCGGATGCTGAGAAATCTGACTCTGAGTAATCCGTGTTATTTTCTTTGTCACTGTGTCTTTCCCGTTGTCTTTTTGCTGGTCTGTCTTCCCTCTCTCTCCTTTCAGTTCTGTTTGTTTTCTGAGGGTTATCTGTCCGGGCGTCTTGATAATTTGCTTTCAGATTCGGGGCCTTTGATTCGTCTTTTACCTTGACGTGCAGTCCAACTTCAGCCTTCCTGATGATTTCTTCCAGTGACCACTTTCCTCGCAAGATCTTGAGTTTCGTGTCGGGGTTTGCGCAGCCTTCAATTATCCGGAGTCGGACTGCGTCCTCATTCGTAAAGGTGTTGAAGTGGCAGCCTTGTACCAGGTTTTTTAACCGAGTGATGAAGGTTGGCAGTGATTCACCTGGTTCCTGCCGAGCTGTGTTGAAAGCGATGCGCTCTCGATCCACTTCCGATTGTGCGGAGAGACGGGCACATAGCTTCTCTTGGAGTCTTTTATAGATGTCTGTGTCTTCTTCGGAAAATGTTTCGATTGGGCATCGGCCCTCTGGACCCACCAAATGGAGGAGCAGCATTAGGCACTTCCTCTCTCTTTGTTCTCCATTGGCATCCAGGAAATCACTCAAGGTGGCCAGCCATTGGTTCCGTTTGAGACACAGACTCCAAGTATCCGTCTGCATCCCTGGGGGTGGTGCTTCAAAACAGGGATTGAACTGTTGTGCGATTTCTTCCCCCGCCATCAGAGTAGGATTTTGATGAATCATGCTCGCAGAGCACGGGCTGTTCACTTGTCTTCGCGTCTTCGTAATTGATCTGTATTTAGTCGAAGCCTGCGGTCTGGTCATGCGCTGGGACGTTAGCAATGTTTGTTTGGCCTTCGCCAGTGCTCGCTTGGTTTTCAGCAATACTTGTTTTCTTTCTTGGCTGCGATTTATCCAATGCTTGTTGATCTGCGTGTATCGATGCTTGTGTCTTTTGCATGGATCAGTGCTTGTTCCTTTGTACGTACCAGTGCTTGTTGATTTGCACGTATCGATGTTTGTCTAGTTGCATGTATCACTGCTTGTTTATTTGCATGTACCAGTGCTTGTTTACTCTTAGCGAGTACTTTGTCTTTGCATGTACCAATGCTTGTTGATTTGCATGTATCAATGGTTGTCTTCTTAGATTGCTTCTTCCATTGGCATGGGCTTGTTTGTCGTCTTTTCAGCGCTTTGTTATTCTTCACTTGCATTCGCCAACGCCTGTTTGCATGCATCAATGTTTGTTTTGTTGCAGTCACCAATGCTTGCTTCACTTACAGTTGCCAATGTTTGTTTATTCTTCACTTGCATTCGCCAATGCTTGTTCGCATGCGTCAATGTTTGTTTTGTTACAGTCACCAATGCTTGCTTCACTTACAGTTGCCAATGCTTGTTTATTCTTCACTTGCATTTGCCAATGCTTGTTTGTATGCGTCAATGTTTGTTTTGGTACAGTCACTAATGCTTGCTTCACTTACAGTTGCCAATGTTTATTTTGATCCACTCCGCCAATGCTTGTTTTCTTTCTCGGTGCCTGACTTTAAAATGGCCGCCGTTGTATTGCACAGGGTTGTCCTTCTCAGACGCCTGACTCTAAGATGGCCGCCGTCACTGCAGGCACACACGAGGCTAGCTCTCCAGGCTCATCCACTCGGGGCATTCAAGACTCACCGGCGGTCGGCTTCTCGGGCAGTCCACGCCAGGATTCACTCCTCCACGGTCACCATGGACAACAGGTGAGATCGGGGTGGGCTCCCGGCTCGCCTCCGCAGTTCCCGGTCGTCTTCGCTGATGACCTCCCAAACCTCACGCATCGGGCGTGAGGTTTTCCGACGCCCGATGTCTCCCGGGCTCGGATTTCAGTGCGCGCAGCAGCGCTTGCTGGCGGCACGTTGTGGACGCCGTCCACACTTCAGGGACACTCTTCTCACCGCTCTGGGCACTTCACAGGGTCGGAGTAGGCTCCCGATCCCTGCACACAGGCTGCTTTACCTTCGCGCAGTTTGGCGCTCGTCTTCCCAGCGCTCCGGCGGTCACTGCGCGGCTCCAGGCATCACAGTAAGGTCGTGGTGGGCTCCCGATCTCGTCTCAGTGTTACTTCTGCCCACTTCAGCCTCTCGCCTCACAGGTCGATTTTCGGCGCGAAACGGCGCCAGATTTGAAAATGCACTCCCCGCACTGGCTCTTCAGCAGCCTTCCGCTCAGCTGCGCCAGGAGGGGGGGGGGAAAGCTCCACGCGAGTCGCTACTCGCGGAGCACACGGGCTGATCGCTGGTCTTCCAACAGCGATTTCGGCGGGCTCACAGGTCGCGACGGCGACCCGGCCAGCACGACCCTCAGGGACCGGATACTGCTTCTTCTGGGGTCTCGGGATGGCAGCCAGCCACATCCCACCCTCGTCGCCAGCTGTCGTGTCCCACAGCAGTAACACACGGACACGACTGGTATATCCTTAAGCTCTTTATTGGTGCTGCTACACAGGTCCCTGTCCCTACTCTAACTGTCCCCTGGATCCTATCCCCGGCTCCTCCTGTTCCTCCCTCTGACTCCACCCTGCAACCACTAGACTGCATCCCACAATATTACAGACATCTTTGTAGAATCTAGAAAATATTAACACCTCCACGCACAGAAAGAGAAACCTAAGTCAATGAATCATTGGGTCAGAAAGGACTTGCTGTAAATGTATCTCCAACTTTTTTCTTTTTTCCCAGTTGCCACATCCGGCAATCAGATCGCTGAAATAGCTCAGTGCATTTGAGTTCATGAGCATCACAGTCACAAACAACATGACTCAAAATGCAAATAAGCAGCAGCGTCTGCTACTTGACAGCGGTGGGTGGGCGAGTCACGGGGCGAGGGGAGGGAATGAAAAGAAAAACACTTACCTGTGTGCTGTCACTCAGTCCTCTTTGCTTGCTTCCAGGACTTCAGAGCAGGAAGCACCCAGGCTTCCATACTCTCCTTGCCATTTAAGCTGTTGCTGACAGCAGCGTCATGATTGGTCTGAGCACTGTGGTTCAATGCTCAGAGAAGGAATGGGAGCCTGGGCACATTCTCCACCCGGACTATGATGCAGGCAGCTCGATACGGCATTTAGGAGAGTGCCACCACTCCTCCCCTTGCTCCTCTGACACAGGCCCCTCCCCTAAACAACTGAGGAAGGACGGACAAATAAAATGATAATAACAATGCATTATTATGATTTAATTTTTCCTTTTTCACATGCTCACAGAGCAGTGGGGCGACTGTCCTCTGCCTTAGCGGAGGAGCCGCAAATGAGACTTGATACATAAGGGGTGCCCTGGCAGCCTGTGTCCTAGGTGCACCTGGTTATGAGAATTGAATATTTTACGTGCATTTTTCAATAACGCAACTCTACCAATGACCAGGTGTACTGCATCTCTTTACAATTAAACAGAAGAATAACAAACTAGAGTGAGCATGAAAGCAGAATATAGGACTGAACAAGCTATGCCAACAACTATCGGAAAGGCTGAAAGATCAATCAATCACTGTAATTTGTATAGTGCTCAGTTGCTTCGGAGGAATCGTCCCGGCACTGGCTACATGGTGGCTACAGGGAAAAATAGAAAGAGAGCAGTAAGGCAGTACTAGAGGACATTTTGCGATTGCTTATTTGCGAAAAATAGGGAATCGCAAATAAGGAATCGCAAAATGGGATGCATTAATTTATTCGCATAATTTTTGCGATTCTGTGAAAATCGCAATTTTTTCCGAATCACAAGGATTATGCGAATTCTAAATTGCGATTTCGCAATTCCCATTGATTCCTATGGGCCAAAAGACCCATAGGAATCAATGGGAAGGCATTGACATTTTGCAAATTTCTATTTGCGAGTCGCAAAATGTTCATGCATTACATGGGTGCAGGGGGGGTCCAAATGACCTCCAATGCACACCTGAAATGCATTTTTAAGTGCATGTTTCACACACACATGTCCTAAGGACATGTGTGTCTGTAACATTACAGTGTTTAAAATGCAATTTTGAGCATTTTTAAACTTTTTTGCAAATTACCACAAGGTTCAACCTCATGGTAATTTGCACCCCCTAATTGCGAATTCGCAATTTAAAATGCAATCATGCATTGCTTTTAAGGAATCGCAAATTTGCGATTCCTTAAAAGCAATCGCATTTTTGGAATTCGCTAAAAATAGCGATTTTCCCAAAAATGTTTGATGCACCCAAAAAAAGATATTTAGGAATCGCAAACGGCCGAATTTACCGATTCACACTGTTTGCGATTCCTAAACACCTTGATGCATGTGGGCCTTGATGTACACACTCAGTCAGCAAAATGTTTCACACACTCAAGGACGGAACTCCAGGCCAATTGTTTGTATATCCAAAGATATGGTTGTTTTATTTTTAGAACCAACAGTTATAAAAATATACTTTTCAAGTTACGAGTACTCTCATGTAAATACTTTGCAGAGGAGCAATAAGTTTGTACATACAATAATTACAGGTTAGACAATAAGCAATACAGTTCTGAAACACACTCTAGCATTGAGCTCAATGGGTTTTCATAGGAAAGTACAGTTGATTACTTTATGGATTACTGTGGTAGTTCCAGGACTAGATCTTGGATTCAGTCCTGGGGTCTAAGCTGAAACCAGATTAGCAAAAACGATTTAGTTGCAGTGATGATTTTTCCTGAATATAAAGCGGTTTTAAAAGTTCACACTTAGAAACTTTTCGAGGTGATTCTCACAATGTTAATCAATGGGAAGAAATTCAGGTTACAGGTAAAGTATGATTGCGCTACTTTTGTAACCCAGCACTAGTCTCCTAGGGCCAGCACTGGGGGCTTAACTCAAAATAGGTAGGTAATTGCGTTTCAGTGTTTCATACGATTTCGGACGTCAGCTGATTTTATAGGAATATTCTCGGTTTTCTAAACTTCACACTTAAAAATAATTCGAGTAAAAAATGGGTCAATGTTATCCAATGGCAGGTAAGTGAATTACCGGTTTCCAGGTGTGTACTTGGTTGGTGAAGCTAGGGTTCTGGGCATAGACTCAGGGGTCCCCCAGGGTCAGGTGAGTACAGTTAGTTCAGTCCCAGCGGCGCAGCGGCAGCCGGGTGCAGAGGTAGGTAGGCCCAATGTCATTTAATGAGGGAAAGGGGGTCTTCGGTTGGTGGCGGCTGGCTATTAGGCCACGCGGCTGTTGGAGCTTGGCTCCTGGTCACTTGCTGAGGGCAAGGGGGGAAGCAGATTAGAACAGAGAGGTCACAGCCAGCGGCACTTTGGCGGATGGGTGCAGGGTGCTTTTGAGCCGAGCGGGCGCTTAATGTTATCCAATGAGGATCTTGACAAAGGAACAAAGGCTGCAGGCTCGGGGTCGGTGACTCTCCAGGGGCAACCAGCACTTCGAGAGGTAAGTTGGGATGTTGGAGCACAGGCAGTTACCCCAAGTGGAGGCACAGAGTGCTGCAGGGCGCCGGGTGCAGGGGTGTCTTTGGGTGTCGGAAAAGCTTACCCTCGGCTGGTCGCGGTCGGGGTGGCCCCTGGTCCTGAGTCTGCAGGCTTCGGCTGGGACGTCGAGGAGGATCTTTGGGCACTGGACTTTGGGTCCCAGTGCCGGGGGGACGTCCTCGTGGTCTTGGTTCCAGTTGGCTCGGCCCGGGCTCGGCTGGTGCAGAGTGGGCTGGTCCGGAGCTTCCTGGGGGGCACCAGGTGGGTTATTGCAGCAGAGCCTCTGCTGATGGGAGTCCCAATCTACGAGAGGGTTAAGGCAGGCAGGTCCTCTGGGTGTCCAAAGGTTGCTGTCCGCGGAGGTCGCCAGGATTAGGCAGGAGCAGGTTCCAGGATCAACAGGCCGGTAGGGCTGGGGCCAAGTCAGTTGTTGTTGCCCTGTGGTTAGCAGCTGCGCGGCGGGTCTTCTTCTTCTTGATCTTCTTTCTCCTTGTTGGTATCGGGATGTAAGGAAGGAAGGTTCAGGGAGCACCTAAATACTGAATTTAGGGGTGTTACAGGTAGGGCAAGGGCAGGGACCAATGGGTCCCTCTCCTGGGGTGAGTACACCTCCTAGCCTGCTCCTCTCCTGTGGGAGGGGGGCAGGAGCCTAGCTGGGATTGGGCAGGAGTCCCCATCTACAAGATGGCCGGGTCTGCGGTCGTGCTTCACCTCGCTTCCTTCAACCTGTGCCAACTCCACCTGAGGGGTGGAGTTGGCACAGGTTGGCACACCCCCCTTCCTGACATAGTTTTTCCCGCCAGTCTTCCCACCAGGGTGGGGGTAGGCCTGGTGGGGGCTGGTTGGTGGGTACAGCAAATGGTCTGGAGAACCTCTCAGAGGCAGTATGCCTTTGAAGCTTCCCCCTGTCCATCCTGGGGGACGAGACATATCACCTCGCCCAGGATGTGCATTGTTGCAGGCCCAGGAGAGAGGGGGGCTCTCCACCCAGGGGTCCGGCAACATGTCTGCTGTGTGGCAGCCTCTGCAGCAACTCAGCCCAGACGTGGATTGTAGGTCGGGGTTTTGGAGGGCATCTCTAAGATGCCCTCTCGTGCATTTTACATTAAATCCCACACTGGCATCAGTGCAGGTTTAATGTGCTGAGATGTTTGGTACCAAACTTGTCAATCTTCAGTGTAGCCATTATGGTGCTGTGGAGTTCGTAATGATGACCTCCCAGCACCATATACTCTTAAATGGCATCACTGCACTTACAGTGCCCAGGAATGGCCCTGGGTACTGGAGGGGCACAGGGCTCATGCCCCTGTGCCCTCACCTCTGGCATAGGGCACCCGGCTAGAGGGGTGACTGAAGTATGCCAGGGCAGTGGGTTCTGTGGGCATGGCACACAGAGATGTGTGCCATGTCGACTCTTGCTTTAGTTCTGTACTCAGGCACTCAGCCTGCAAAGGCAGTGTGTGGGTGCCAGGGTACAGGGTCCCTGGGGGTGGCACACTAAGTGCTGCAGCCCTCAGAGGTCTTCTCTGGTCACCATGCCCTGGGTACCTAGGGTACCATTTACTAGGGGCTGACAGGTGGCCAGAGATGCCAATTGGGTGTTTTGTTTCAGCATAGCTTTTCTTTGCAGGGAAGGAACACAGGCCCTGGGTACCTGGTTGGCAGGGGCCCAGTGCACACTCAGTCAAAGCACATCAGCAGTTCAGAAAAAAAGTGGGGGCATACCAAGGCAAGAAAGATGGCACTTTCTCACACAAACCTCCCCCCCCAAACGAAAGGTGATGAGACTAACCTTGCCCTGGGGAGTTTTCATATTCTAAGTGGAAGAATCTGGAAAGTCCATCTGCATTGGTATGGGCAGTCCCTGGACGGTGTTCCACTTCAAAGTCCATACCCTGTAGGGAGATGGACCATCTCAGTAGTTTTGGATTTTCCCCTTTCATCTGCATTAGCCATCTGAGAGGTCTGTGGTCAGTTTGAACCAGGAAGTAAGTCCCAAACAGGTAGGGCCTCAACTTTTTCAGGGACCAAACCACAGCAAAGGCCTCCCTCTCAATGGCACTCCAACGCTGCTCTCTGGCGAGTAGCCTCCTGCTTATAAAAGCAACAGGTTGGTCTTGGCCTTCTTCATTGATCTGGGAGAGGCCTGCTCCTATCCCCAGCTCTGAGGCATCAGTCTGCACTAGGAACTGCTTGGAGTAGTGTCATGCTTTTAGAATGGGTGCTGAGCACATTGCTTCTTTCAGGGTTTCAAAAGCCTTTTGGCAGCTAACAGTCCAGGTCACTTTCTTGGGCATTTTCTTGGAGGTGAGTTCTGTGAAGGGAGTCACAATAGACCCATATCCCTTCACAAACTTTCGGTAATATATAGTGAAGCCAAGGAATGCCTTGACTTGAGTCTGGGTGGTTGGAGCTGCCCAGTCCAGGATGCTTTGGATCTTGGCCTGTAAGGGTTGGACCTGGCCTCCACCAACAAGGTGGCCCAAGTACACCACAGTGCCCTGCCCTGTCTGGCATTTGGATACCTTGATAGTCAGTCCTGCAGATTGCAGGGCTTGCAGAACCTTCCCAAGGTGGATCAGGTGATCCTGCCAGATGGAGCTAAAGACAGCAATATCATCAAGATAGGCTGCACAGAAGGATTCCAACCCAGTCAGGACTTGGTTCCCCAACCTCTGGAAGGTGGCAGGGGCATTCTTTAACTCAAAAGGCATCACAGTAAACTGATAGTGCCCATCAGGGGTGGAGAATGCTGTTTTCTCTTTGGCTCCTGGGGCCATGCCAATTTGCCACTACCCTGCAGTCAAGTCAAAGGTGCTTAGACATTTGGCTGCCCCTAGCTTGTCTATCAACTCATCTGCTCTTGGAATGGGGTGAGCATCTGTCTTGGTGACAGAGTTGAGCCCTCTATATTCCACACAGAGCCTCATCTCTCTCTTTCCACCCTGTTGATGAGGTTTGGGGACTAGCACCACTGGGCTGGCCCAGGGGCTCTCAGGGGGTTCAATCACCCCAAGCTCCAGCATCTTGCTGACTTCAGCTTTGATGCTTTCCTTGACTTGGTCTGATTGTCGATAGATTTTGTTTTTGACAGGGTTACTGTCACCAGTGTCCACGTCAGGGTTACACCAGCTGGTCAGACCAGGGGTCAAGGAAAAGATGCTAGCAAACTGCTGCAAGACTTGCCTGCAGTCCGCCTGCTGTTGGGGAGTGAGGGTGTCTGAAAAGACAACTCCATCCACTGACCCATCTTTTGGGCTGTTAGAGAAGAGATCAGGGAGAGATTCACTCTCTGCTTCCCGTTCCTCATTCTTCACCATCAGCATGGTGAGGTCAGCCCTGTCATGATAGAGCTTGAGGCGGTTCACATGGATAACCCTTATGGGTGTCCTGCTGGTGCCCAGGTCCACTAAGTAAGTGACCTTGCTCTTTTTCTCCAGGATAAGGTAAGGGCCACTCCATTTGTCTTGGAGAGCTCTTGGTGCCACTGACTCCAAAACCAACACCTGTTGCCCAGGTTGAAATTCAACCATGGCAGCTTTTTGGTCATACCAGTGCTTCTGCAGCTCCTGGCTGGCCTCAAAGTTTTTGGATGCCTTATCCATGTACTCAGCCATTCTGGACCTCAGGCCAAGCACATAGTCCATAATGTCCTGTTTGGGTTCTTGGAGAAGCCTCTCCGAACCCTCCTTTACTAGACAGAGTGGTCTCCTTACAGGGTGACCAAACAGAAGTTCAAAGGGTGAAAACCCCACTCCCTTCTGTGGCACTTCCCTATAAGCAAAAAGCAGGCATGGCAACAGGACATCTCATCTCCTTTTGAGTTTTTCAGGGAGCCCCATGATCATACCTTTCAATGTCTTGTTGAACCTTTCTACAAGACCATTGGTTTGTGGGTGGTATGGGGTAGTGAGCTTGTACTGCACCCCACACTCCTTCCACATGTGTTTCAGGTAAGCAGGCATGAAGTTGGTACCTCTATCTGAAACCACCTCCTTAGGAAACCCTACCCTGGTGAAGACACCTAGGAGGGCTTTGGCTACTGCAGGAGCTGTAGTCACCCTAAGGGCAATTGCCTCAGGGTACCTAGTAGCATGATCCACTACTATTAGAATGAATTTGCTCCCTGAGGCTGTGGGAGGTTCCAGTGGACCCACAATGTCAACACCTACCCTTTCAAAGGGCACACCCACCACTGGTAGTGGTATCAGGGGGGCCTTTGCCTTGCCACCTGTCTTGCCACTGGCGTGACAGGTAACACAGGAGCTCACAAACTCCTTCACTTTTTGGTTCATCTGGGGCCAGTAAAAGTGGCTAACCAACCTTTCCCAAGTTTTGGTTTGCCCCAGGTGTCCAGCTAGGGGGATGTCATGAGCCTAAGTTAGGAGGAACTCCCTGTACTTCTGTGGCACTACCACTCTCCTGGTAGCTCCAGGGTTGGGGTTTCTTGCTTCAGCATACAGTAATCCCTCTTCCCAATAAGCTCTGTGGGTACCACTGACATCTCCCTTTGCTTCTGCAGCTGCTTGCTGCCTCAGGCTTTCAAGAGTGGGGCAGTCCCGCTGGCCCTGGCACAGCTCTCACCTAGTGGGTCCCCCTGGGCCCAGGAGTCCAGCCTGGTAAGGCTCAAGCCTTGAAGCAGTCACTGCGTGGATGTCTGGCTCTTGTCTTAAACTTAACGGGGACAAAACAGAGTTAATGCTCCTCGGAAATAACATTGCGAAATCCATAGATTCCATCTGGCCCCTCTGTTTAAGAAGTCCCCCGCATCCCAAGGAGCAAATCAAGAGCCTAGGCATCTGGCTCGACCACACCCTAACCTTCAATTATCAAGCCACCAAGCTTGCCGCCACCTGCTTCGGGCTGATGAGGCTACTTCGTAAAACTTTCCCTCTCCTTCCATTCCACTCAAGACGGATTATGGTTCAAGGACTGATCCTTTCCCGTCTAGACTGTGGAAACGCCCTATATCTTGGGGCCCCACAATCTACACTTAACAGACTCCAGGTCATCCAAAATTGTGCAGCAAGAATTCTCCTGGACATTCCCCGCCGAACTTCAGTTAGAGCCCGACTGAGAGACCTCCACTGGCTCCCTGTAAGATCCAGGATCAAGTTCAAGAGCATGTGCATCGCACACCGCTCCTACTGGGGAACAGGCCCCTCTATCAATTCCCCCCTGGTGGAAGCCTACCTACCCTCTTGCCCACTCAGATCCGCGACCTCCCACCTCGCCTCAGTACCACGCATCAGGAAGACCAGATGTGGAGGCCGCATGCTCTCTTATAACCTAGCCAAGATGTGGAACTCCCTTCCCCTCCACATCAGATCTGAACCCAACCTTCTCACTTTCCGCAAACTGTTAAAAACCTGGCTTTTCAGCAAAACTTCAATTTAACTCTTCATTTAGCCTCTCCCCCAAACCCTCCGGCACAACTCATTCATTTTCTACAGCGCTGGGACGCCCCTGGGTAGCCATCGCACTTTACAAATCCTCATTCCATTCCATTCCAAGCTCCATAGGCTCAGTTCCCTCTAGGGGTTCTAAGTCCTCTACCTGAGGAGAGGGGTCCGGAGAGGCTGGCTGTGTAAAAGCTGGTTCCCCAGTCTCCTTGCTTTTTCTCTTAGTTGGTTGGGCCATACTTTCAGGCACCAACCCCACTTGTTCACCCTTCTTTTTGCTCTTAGCTCTGGTTTGGACACACACCAATCTAGGGATACCCAGCATGGCTGCATGGGTTACTTGCTCAACTTCAGCGCAGGCTGAGGTCTCTAGGTCATTCCAAAGCAGACAGTCAGCTGGCAATTATGGTGAGACCACTACCAGTTTCAGGCCAGTAACCTCCCCCCATCCTAATGTTACCATAGCTAGGAGGCGTTGGGTGGTAATGCTGTCAGCATTGGTGACTGGGTAGGTTTTCCCAATCAGGTATTGCTCTGGGGAAACCAGCTTTTCCATTATCATAGTGATGCTGGCACCTGTATCCCTCAGGGCTTCTACTCTGGTTCCATTGATGGAGGGATATTGCATATATTTGTTACAGTTGGTTGGCCACCCAGCCACACTAGCAACCTCCATGTTCTCCAAGCAGACTAGACTAGCCTGAGTGTATTCCCAGATTTGCTCTGGGCACTCCTCTGATCCCATCTGTAGATTTAGGTGCACAGACATAATATCGAGTCCAAAATATCGTTTGGACATAATATCGAGTAAATAATATAGACTGGACAAAATATCGACTGGACAGAATATCGACTACAAAAATATCGTTTTTAAGGTAAGTGAAGTAATATCGACTGTATAAAATATAGATAGCAAAAATATCGAATTTTTAATAATATATAATATTTTATAGTGTATTTTTATGTAATAATGTGTGAAAAGTGTGTATTTATGTTATAAATAATTTTATTAAATGAATTTTGTTTTTATAATTATTGCGTAATGTAATTTTGTAGCGGGTTGTGGGTTTATAGGGGAATAGAGTGGGAAGTAATTTAATTATAATTAATTAAATATGTAAATTTATTAATTGATATTAATTTAAAATTAATTGTTAATGAATTGATGTGTGTTAATTAATTTAATAGTAATTGCAAAATAATTCATAATAATTGATTAATTGGTAAATATGTAAATTTTACTAATTTAATGCAGTAGCGGGTTGTGGGATTATAGGGGAATAGGGTGGGAAGTAATTTAATTAATAATAATTAAATATGTAAATATATTTATTGATAGTAATTAGTAAATAATTGATAATTAATTTATATGTGTTAATTAATTTAATAATAATTGTTAATTATTTTATATTAATTGATTAATTGGTTAATATGTGATTTTTACTAATTTAATTTTTACAACTACGCTTTCCAACGCTTTCCTTACTGTTGCATCCAATGGAGTTGGAATAGTAATTTTAACCCCTACGCTATCCAACGCTTTCCCTACTGTTGCACCCACTAGAGTGGGAATAGTAATTTTAACCCCTACGCTATCCAACGCTTTCCCTACTGTTGCATCCACTGGAGTGGGAATAGTAATTTTAACCCCTACGCTATCCAACGCTTTCCCTACTTTTGCACCCACTGGAGTGGGAATAGTAATTTTAACCCCTACGCTATCCAACGCTTTCCATACTGTTGCACCCACTGGAGTGGGAATAGTAATTGTAACCCCTGCGCTATCCATCGCTTTCCCTACTGTTGCACTCTTTGGAGTGGGAATAGTAATTTTAACCCCTACGCTATCCAACGCTTTCCCTAATGTTGCACCCACTGGAGTGGGAATAGTAATTTTAACCCCTACGCTATCCAACACTTTCCCTACTGTTGCACTCTTTGGAGTGGGAATAGTAATTTTAACCCCTACGCTATCCAATGCTTTCCCTACTGTTGCACCCACTGGAGTGGGAATAGTAATTTTAACCCCTACGCTATCCAACGCTTTCCCTACTTTTGCACCCACTGGAGTGGGAATAGTAATTTTAACCCCTACGCTATCCAACGCTTTCCCTACTGTTGCACCCACTGGAGTGGGAATAGTAATTGTAACCCCTGCGCTATCCAAAGCTTTCCCTACTGTTGCACTCTTTGGAGTGGGAATAGTAATTTTAACCCCTACGCTATCCAACGCTTTCCCTACTGTTGCACCCACTGGAGTGGGAATAGTAAATTTTACCCCTACGCTATCCGACGCTTTAGCTATTGTAGAATTCACTACAGTTGTTATAATAATTAACTATTTTGTTATGCTACGGTAAAATTATTATATAGGTTTATTTAATATAAAAAAATTATATAAATATATATGTATTATTTTTTTAGATTTATTTTTATTTTAAAAATAAATAATTATTAATATAACATTATTTTAATAATTTAAAGTAAGTTTAGACTAAACATATTTATTATTACATTAGTATTAACTTAATTTAAAGACATTTAAAAGAAACGATACTTTTTACAGTCTATATTTTAGTAACTCGATATTTTGGAGTCAATATTTTTGTACTTACATGTTTAAAGATAGCCAGTCGATATTTTGTCCATCGATATTTTGTCAACGATATTTTGTCACCTCGATATTTGTGAGGTCGATATTATTTCAGTGATCCGTAGATTTACTGTCCCTGGAGTAGCTGGAATGGGTGCCTTAGGGGTTCTGTTGTAGGGGCAGTTCTTGTCTACAGTTAAATGTCCCAACTTCTTACAGTTGTTACAATAGGCCTTGTTAGGATCAAAGTCTCTTCCCCTATAGGGCTAAGGCACATAGGGAGTAGATTGGGACCCACCCACCTGAACAGGTGTTTGAGGCCCTTTGGAAGACTCAGACTTTTTATCTGGGGGGGTTCTCACCACCTTTCCGCTGGGGGGGCTTTGTGACCACCTTCTTTTGGTCACCCCCAGTGGCTGTCCTTGTCACCCTAGTCTTGACCCAGTGGTCTGCCTTCTTTCCCAATTATTGGGGAAAAATTAGACCTAGGTCTACCAAATGCTGATGTAACTTTTCATTTGTGCAATTGCTTGAAATGTGTTCCTTCATAAACAAATCATACAGTCCAGTAAAGTCATGCACATTGTGTCCAGTTAACCAACCATCCAGTGTCTTTACTGAGTAGTCTACACAATCTATCCAGGATTGGGTCTGGGTTTTGTGAGCCCCCCTGAACCTAATTCTGTACTCCTCAGTGGTGAGTCCAAATACCTCAATTAGAGTCTTCTTCGTGAGATCATAGGACCCTGCATCTGTCCCAGAGAGGGTCAGAAGTCTGTCTCTGCAGTTACCAGAGAACAGTTCCCACAGGTGTGCCCCCCAGAGAGGCTTCTTTAGCTGTCTGATATCACAAGCCCTCTCAAAGGCTGTGAAACACTTGGTGATGTCATCACCTTCCTCAAATTTAGGGACAATCCCTTTGGGGATTTTAGGGTCATATGATTGATCTCTACCCTTGTCATGGGTATTGCTGCCACCAGAGATGGGGGCTAGGCCCATCTCTTTTCTTTCTTTTTCTAGAGCCAGGAGCCTGGTCTCTAGGTCTAACCTCTTGGCCAACTTTGCTAGGAAGCTGTCCTCTTCACTGGGGCTTTCCCCAATGTGTTCCCTGGGGACTAGTACATCTGTGTGGTCCCTAGGCTCCCAGAGGTTGCTTCTTGGAGTCAGGGGTACAGGGACCCCCTTCTCCCTAGGAATGATGGGGGGATTATCAGTTTCCTCCTTCTCATCCACTCCTTCTTCCTCTAGATTGGTGTCACCCTGCTCAGAGGGGTGATCTTTTGCATACTCAGCCATGAGCTCTTGGAGCTTTTGTTTGGTTGGATGCAGACCTACAGTTATTTTCTTTACTTTGCATAGGGCCATCAATTCCTTGAAGTCCAGGTGCAAGTAGGGTGTGAGGTCGAGTTCCTTCACCATGTTTGTATTATCTTCACTAACAGCTGGGTTCTGTTGAGACATTCTAACCTGATAGTTCTAACCCTCTACCCTAGCTTACAGTGACTTGTATTTTCTCAAAAATTCTAATGAGACTTAAACAAGGCCCTATCAGATTTTTAGTATTTTTGGAGAAGACCAATTTCAGAATTCTAAAGGCAATTTATGAGATCTGTTGTGTGATCAGATGGTAACCAAGTAGTCCAACAAATGCAAGTTCTTATCGCACTGCTGCCACCAATGTGAGAATGTGGCTCTATATATACTGGACAATAAGGCAGTACAGTGTGTATAGAGTCCACAAACCCCAAAGGTTTAACAGAGGTTAAAGTCAGAACTGACCTTACTCTCCAAAGTAGTAGCTTGGTCGAGCAGTAAGGCAGTACCAGAGGACAGTGTAAAGCACTTGATGTATCACTCAGTCAGCAAAATGTTTCACACACTCAGGGACTGAACTCCAGGCCAATTATTTGTATATCCAAAGATATGGTTGTTTTATTTTTAGAACCAAGAGTTATAAAAATATACTTTTCAAGTTACGAGTACTCTCATGTAAATACTTTGCAGAGAAGCAATACGTTTGTACATACAATAATTACAGGTTAGCCAATAAGCAATACAGTTCTGAAACATACTTTACCATTGAGCTCAATGGGTTTTCATCGGAAAGTACAGTTGATTACTTTATGGATTACTGTGGTAGTTCCAGGACTAGATCTTGGATTCAGTCTTGGGGTCTAAGCTGAAACCAGATTAGCAAAAACGTTTTAGTTACAGTGATGATTTTTCCTGAATATAAAGCTGTTTTAAAAGTTCACACTTTTTGAGGTGATTCTCACAATGTTATTCAATGGGAAGAAATTCAGGTTACAGGTAAAGTATGATTGCGCTACTTTTGTAACCCAGCACTAGTCTCCTAGGGCCAGCACTGGGGGCTTAACTCAAAACAGGTACGTATTTGCGTTTCAGTGTTTCGTACGATTTATAAAGAATATTTGCAGTTTTCAAAAGTAGACACTTAGAAGAAATTTCATAGAAAAGCAGACAATGGGTTCCTATGGAGAAAATACAGGTTACTAGTAAACCCGCTAGGGATTACTTTTGCGGTTCAGTACTGGGCTGAAAGGTACAGTACTGGCTTCTCTCCTGATCACAGGTGAGTATTTTCGAATTCGTGCATCAGCTGATTTTATAGGAATAGTCTCAGTTTTCAAAACTTCACACTAAGAATTTTTCCGAGTCAAAAATGGGTCAATTACCAGTTTCCAGGTGAGAACTTGGTTGGTGAAGTTAGGGTTCTGGGCATAGACTCAGGGGTCCCCCAGGGTCAGGTGAGTACAGTTAGTTCAGTCCCAGCGGCGCAGGGACGGCCGGGTGCAGAGGTAGGTAGGCCCAATGATATTCAATGAGGGAAAGGGGGCCTTCGGTTGGTGGCGGCTGGCTAGCAGGCCACGCGGCTGTGGGAGCTGGGCTCCTGGTCACTTGCTCAGGGCAATGGGGAAAGTAGATTAGGACAGAGAGGTCACAGCCAGCGGCACTCGGGCGGCTGGGTGCAGGGTGCTTTTCAGCCGTCGGGATCTCAATGTTATCCAATGAGGATCTTGACAAAGGAACAAAGGCTGCAGGCTCGGGGTCGATGACTCTTCGGGGGCGACCAGCGGTTCGAGAGGTAAGATGGGATGTTAGAGCACAGGTAGGTACCCCAAGGGGAGGCACAGGGGGCTGCGGGTGCCGGGAGCAGGGTGCCTTTGGGTATCGGAAAAGCTTACCCTCGGCTGGTCTCGGTCGGGGTGGCCCCTGGTTCTGAGTCTGCAGGCGTCGGCTGGGTCATCGAGGAGGGTCTTTGGGCACTGGACTTCGGGTCCCAGTCACCGGGGGAACATCCTTGTGGTCTTGGTTCCGGTTGGCCTGGCCCAGGCTCGGCTGGTGCAGAGTGGGCTGGTCCGGAGCTTCCTGGGGGGCACCAGGTGAGTTGCTGCAGCAGAGCCTCTGCTGATGGGAGTCCCAATCTTCAAGAGGGTCAAGGCAGGCAGGTCCTCTGGGTGTCCCAAGGTTGCTGTCCGCGGAGGTCGCCGGGATTAGGCAGGAGCAGGTTCTAGGATCAACAGGCCGGTAGGGCTGGGCCAAGTCAGTTGTTGTCCTGTGGTTAGCAGCTGCGCGGCGGGTCTTCTTCTTGATCTTCTTTATTCTTGTTGGTATCGGGATCTAAGGAAGGAAGGTTCAGGGAGCCCCTAAATACTGAATTTAGGGGTGTTACAGGTAGGGCAAGAGCAGGGACCAATGGGTCCCTGTCCTGGGGTGAGTACACCCCCTAGCCTGCTCCTCTCCTGTGGGAGGGGGACAGGAGCCTAGCTGGGATTGGGCAGGACTCCCCATCTGCAAGATGGCCGGGGTCCGGGGTCGTGCTTCACCTCGCCTCCTCCACCTGAGGGGTGGAGTTGGCACAGGTTGGCACCCCTCCTTCCTGACGTAGTTTTTCCTGCCAGTCTTTCCGCCAGCGTGGGGGTAGGCCTGGTGGGGACTGGTTGCTGGGTACAGCAAATGGTCTGGAGAAGCTCTCAGAAGCCGTATGCCATTGAAGCTTCCCCCTGTCTATCCTGGGGGAGGAGACATATCACCTCACCCAGGATTTGCATTGTTGCAGGCCCAGGAGAGCGGGGCCTCTCCACCCACGGGTCCAGCAACATGTCTGCTGGGTTGTATGTCAGTACAACGCATGCTTTTACCCTGTATGCCATTACAACGCAGGGATTACAACGCAAGTCGATACAACGACTTGCGTTGGGAGGCGCTGGATAGTGGAATAGTTTAATTTTCCATTCCAACTCCAGTCCCCGTGGATAGTAGGGAAGGTGTTGGATAGAAAATTAAACTATTCCCTATCCAAGAGCGCCCTCCAGCGAAAGTCGTAACGACTTTCGCTGTAATCCCCGCATTGTAATGGTAGTGCGGGGGAATAGTTGTGTCGTAAAGGATGTTCCCCTGTCTGCTGTGTGGCAGCCTCTGAGTGGATTGTAGGTCCGGGTTTTGGAGGGCATCTTTAAGATGCCCTCGTGCATTTTACATTAAATCCCACACTGGCATCAGTGCGGGTTTAATGTGCTGAGAAGTTTGGTACCAAACTTGTCAGTCTTCAGTGTAGTCATTATGGTGTTATGGAGTTCGTAATTACGACCTCCCAGCACCATATACTCTTAAATGGCATCACTGCACTTACAGTGCCCAGGAATGGCCCTGGGTACTGTAGGGGCACAGGGCTCATGCCCCTGTGCCCTCACCTCTGGCATAGGGCACCCGGCTAGAGGGGTGACTGAAGTATGCCAGGGCGGTGGGTTCTGTGGGCATTGCACACAGGGATGTGTGCCATGTCGACTCTTGCTTTAGTTCTGTACTCAGGCACTCAGCCTGCAAAGGCAGTGTGTGGGTGCCAGGGTACAGGGTTCCTGGGGGTGGCACAATAAGTGCTGCAGCCCTCAGAGGTCTTCTTTGGTCACCATGCCCTGGGTACCTAGGGTACCATTTACTAGGGGCTGGCCGGTGGCCAGAGATGCCAATTGGGTATTTTGTTTCAGCATAGCTTTTCTTTGTAGGGAAGGAACACAGGCCCTGGGTACTTGGTTGGCAGGGACCCAGGGCACACTCAGTCAAAGCACATCAGCAGTTCAGAAAAAAGTGAGGGCATACCAAGGCAAGAAAGATGGCACTTTATCACAAAGGGTCTAGCTGAACAGATGTGGAAGTGATAGTGAGAAACATTTGAGGAGTTTTGAAGTAAAACAAGGATGTTGTGTAACGGCCAGACCTGCTGACAGGGGAGCTGGGGAACCATGTTCGTATCTGGGGGTCAGCTGACCAATTTGTGAGTATGGGCAAATCACTTACACTTCCCCCGCCTACAACATTGAATGTGTCATTGTGTAATGATACTAGTGAGCCCTTAAAGCGCTCCAATACTGTTGGCTGTTGTTAGCACTATGGCAAATTGATGGACAGAACAAGCGTTCACATACCGTCAGGTTGTGCAAAAAAACAAAAGCAGCAGCAACAAAGGAGCTAATGGGGGGATGGGTCAAGCAGGGAAGCAGAAGGGGAAGGGGAGATGGACAAACAACAACAGGAGAGGGCAAGAGGAAACACTTCAATGCCACTGACTTGTGCTCGCGCTATGGCAAGACGGAGGACGGAGAAAGCGCTCCAATACCATTGGATCGTGCAAAATTAAACATGTGCTATTCACTCTTTGACAACTTTTTAAGAAATGCATTGTTTATGAACAAACACAAAGATTTTAGTGGTGTGTGTATGTGTACAAGAGAGACAGCCTGAATACTCCTTTGGAGCAGTGTACAGGAGACGTACTTGGTCCACGAGCTATGGGAGAGCCAAACACAAGTAGAGGGCATGAGGCCCACATGCCATGACAAATGGCAGCAGAGAAAATGAGAGCGACACTGAAATTTACCAATGGTAGGAGATGGGGGGGCCTGTAAGCCGATAGATACAACACAACATGTTTCTTCAAGACAGCACATGCACTGTATAGACAAGACCTACAAAGAGACAACTGAAAGGAGAAGCAAGCCCAGGTGGGTGACGTAGAACTGTAAAATTGACAAGGTAACATCACTGAATATGGTGAGCTATCAATCTTTCCTTGCTGCAAATGAATCAAAGAGCATGGAGCAGAGAAGAAGAAAGATTCAGAAGCACAAAGAGTTCAGGGGAAGTTCAAGGCACATAGGGTTTGGTGGGGCCACCACACCCACCTCCACCACCACATCCACCACCACCACCACCACCACCACTACCACATCCACCACCACCATGTCCACCACCACCATGTCCACCACCACCATGTCCAGCACCACAAAGTCCACCACCACCACACCCACCTCCACCATGTCCACCACCACCACCACCACGTCCGCCACCACATCCACCACCACGTCCACCACCACCACGTCCACCACCAAATGTCCACCACATCCACCACCATGTCCACCACCACCATGTCCACCACCACCAATGTCGACCACCCACAATGTCCATCACCAACACGTCCATTACCACCATGTCCATCACCACCATGTCCACAACCACCACGTCCAAGTCCATGCATTGCAACAAATGCCTAGAGGCGCTGCTGAATTTTGCACAGCCTGCTGGCAGACTCCTGCAGGATTACCACCACACCCACCTCCACAACCACCACGTCCACCACCCACCACCACCATGTCCACCACCACCACATCCACAATCACCACCTCCACCACATCCACCACATCCGCCACCACTACATCCACCACCACGTATACCACCACACCCACCTCCACCACTACCCCCACCACATCTACCACCACCTTGCTCACCACCACTACCACCACCACCACATCCAGCACCACCAAGTCCACAATCACCACCTCCACCACCAACTCCACCGCCACCATGTCCACCACCACTATGTCCACCACCATCATGTCCACCACCATGTCCACCACAACCATGTCCACCACCCCCAAACCAACCACCACCACAATGTTCACCACCACCTTGTCATCCACCACCACGTCTACCACCACCAAACCCAACTCCACCGCCACCTCGTGCACCACCACTACCACCACCACCACATCCACCACCACCATGTCCATGTGAAGTCCATGCATTGCAACAAACGCCTAGAGGCGCTGCTGAATTTTGCACAGCCTGCTGGATTACCACCACATCCACCTCCACCACCACTACGTCCACCACCCACCACCACCATCACCATGTCCACCACCATTACCATCACTACCACCACGTCCACAATCACCACCTCCACCACCACCACATCCACCACCACTACGTCCACCACCACCACGTTCACCACCACCACGTCCATCACCACCACGTCCACCTCCACCACACCCACCTCCACCACCACCACATCCACCATGTTCACCACCACTACCACCACCACCACATCCACCACCACCACGTCCACAATCACCACCTCCACAACAACCTCCACCACCAACTCCACCGCCACCATGTCCACCACTACTACCACCACCACAACGTCCACCACGTCCACAATCGCCACCTCCACACCCACCTCCACCACCACCACGTCCACCACCACCACAAAGTCCACCACCACATCCGCCACCACCACATCCACCACCACCATGTCCACCACCACCACCTCCACCACAACATCCACCACTACCACATCCATCACCACCACATCCATCATCACCATGTCCACCACCACATCCACCACCACTACGTCCATGACCACCACATCCACCACCACCACATTCACCACCACACCCACCTCCACCATACCATGTCCACCACCCACCACCACCACATCCACCACCACCACATTCACCACCACCACATCAGCAACCACCACCACCACATCCACCACCCCTACGTCCACCACCACCACCATGTCCACCACCACTACATCCACTACCACCATGTCCAGCACCACCACGACCACCACACCCACCTCCACCACGTCCACAACCACCATGTCCACCACCATCACCATGTCCACCACCATTACCATCACTACCACCACGTCCACAATCACCACCTCCACCACCACCACATCCACCACCACTACGTCCACCACCACCACGTTCACCACCACCACGTCCATCACCACCACGTCCACCTCCACCACACCCACCTCCACCACCACCACATCCACCATGTTCACCACCACTACCACCACCACCACATCCACCACCACCACGTCCACAATCACCACCTCCACAACAACCTCCACCACCAACTCCACCGCCACCATGTCCACCACTACTACCACCACCACAACGTCCACCACGTCCACAATCGCCACCTCCACACCCACCTCCACCACCACCACGTCCACCACCACCACAAAGTCCACCACCACATCCGCCACCACCACATCCACCACCACCATGTCCACCACCACCACCTCCACCACAACATCCACCACTACCACATCCATCACCACCACATCCATCATCACCATGTCCACCACCACATCCACCACCACTACGTCCATGACCACCACATCCACCACCACCACATTCACCACCACACCCACCTCCACCATACCATGTCCACCACCCACCACCACCACATCCACCACCACCACATTCACCACCACCACATCAGCAACCACCACCACCACATCCACCACCCCTACGTCCACCACCACCACCATGTCCACCACCACTACATCCACTACCACCATGTCCAGCACCACCACGACCACCACACCCACCTCCACCACGTCCACAACCACCATGTCCACCACCATCACATCCACCACATCCACCACCACGTCCACCACCACGTCCACCATCACCACGTCCACCACGTCCACCACCAGTACATCCCCCACCACCACCTTCACGTCCACCACCACGTCCACCACCACATCCACCACCACCACCACGTCCACCACCACCACATCCATCACCACTGCGTCCACCACCACCACCATGTCCACCACCACATCCGCTACCACCAAGTCTACCACCACCACGTCTACCACCACATCCACCACCACCGTGTCCACCATCACCGCGTCCACCACCACCGCTTCCACCAAGTCCACCACCAACATCATGTCCACCACCAACACCACTACATCCACAACCACCAACTCCATCACCACTCCAAATACCACTCAGTCCCACATAATTACACGCCACATAATTACACTGCGCTCAATGCAACATACACTCCAAATACCACTCAGTGCCACATAATTACACTCTATTGAATGCAACACACACTCCGCACAATACCACTCAGTGCCACATAATTATATGCTACATAATTACCCTGCACTCAATGCAACATATACTCCACACAATACCACTCAGTGCCACATAATTATAGCTAACATAATTACACTGCGCTCAACAAAACATATACTCCAAATACCACTCGGTGCTACATAATTACACACCACATAATTACACTCTACTGAATACAACACACAATACCACTCAGTGCCACATAATCATATGCTACATAATTACAATGCAACATGCACTCCAAACAATACCACTCAGTGCCACATAATTCCACGCCACACAATTACACTCTAATGAATACAACATACACTCCTCATAATACCACTCAGTGCCACATAATTATATGCTAAATAATTACACTGCCTGCAGCGCAACATACACTCCAAATACCACTCATTGCCACATAATTACACACCACATAATTACACTGCACTCAATGCAACATACACTCCAAATACCACTCAGTGCCACATAATTATATGCTACATCTTTGCACTGCTCTCAATGCAACATACACTCCAAATACCACTCAGTGCCATATAATTACATGCCACATAATTGCACTATCTATCTATCTATCTATCTATCTATCTATCTATCTATCTATCTATCTATCTATCACCCTCACTATATCTATCTATCTATCTATCTATCTATCTATCTATCTATCTATCTATCGCCCTCACTCTATCTATGTGTTGCCCCTCACTCTATCAATCAATCAATCTATTGCCCTCACTATATCTATTGCCCTCAATCTATCTATTGCCCTCACTCTATCTATTGCCCTCACTCTATCTATCGCCCTCACTCTATTGCCCTCACTCTATCTATCTATTGCCCTCACTCTGTCTATCTATCTATCGCCCCTCACTCTATTTATCTATCTATCGCCCTCACTCTATCTATCGCCCTCACTCTATCTATCGCCCTCACTCTATCTATTGCCCTCACTCTATCTTTCTATCAGCCGCACTCTATTTATCTATCTATCGCCCTCACTCTATCTATCGCCCTCACTCTATCTATCGCCCTCACTCTATCTATCTATCGCCCGCACTCTATCTGTCTATCTATCGCCATCACTCTATCTATCTATCGATTGCCCTCACTCTAACCATCTATCTATCGCCCTCACTCTATCTATCGCCCTCACTCTATCTATCGCCCTCACTCTATCCACCTATCACCCTCACTCTATCTATCTATCGCCCGCACTCTATCAATCACCTTCACTCTATCGCCCTCACTCTATCTATCGCCCTCACTCTATCTATCTATTGCCTTCTGTCTATCTATCGCCCTCACTCTGTCTATCTATCGCCCTCACTCTGTCTATCTATCGCCCTCACTCTATCTGTCTATCTATCGCCATCACTCTATCTGTCTATCGATTGCTCTCACTCTATTGATTGCCCTCACTCTAACCATCTATCTATCGCCCTCACTCTATCTATCCATCACCCTCACTCTATCTATCACCGTCACTCTATCTATCGCACTCACTCTATCTATCTATCGCACTCACTGTATCTATTAATAGCATCACCACAGCATCACTCAGCACCACCACAGCATCATTCAGGGGCACCACAACATCACTATGCGCTACCACAGCATCACTGAACGCCACAGCATCACTCGTCGCCACCACAACATCACTCAGCGCCACCACAGCATCAATCTGTGCAACCATTCAACAACAACTTGTTCAAATATGTTCTCTCAATGTTTCAAGCTTTATTACAAATGTCACAAAAAGATGTTAATATTTCACTTCTGTTCTTGGATTTTCATCACAATAAAATACACTGAACATAATCTTCACAAAAGTTATTTACCAAAGTTTAAGCTATTGCTATTATAAATTACAATAACTTTTATTTAAGTATAACTTTATTTAAAAAAAATAAAAGCCATTGTTATTTGTAATATCTACACATCTAAGTCACGTAAATACAACACATATTGCATTACAAATGCTATAGGTGTCACATTTGCGAAAGTTATATCTATTGGCATTGTAAATGACATAGCTATTAATTTAGCTATTTTCAAAACCAACACATAAATAAAAAATGTGTCATTTATAATACCAATAGCTCAAACTTTCCTAATGCGAGACCTATTGCATTGCAAATGCTTGTTTAGGATAGGGACGACTTGGTCAGCTTTAAGAGAGTCAGGTATCTATCCTTGTAGGAGGGATGCATTGATTATTGCAGTCCAAGAAGGGATAATAGCCTGAGAGGCAGGCGCTAGGCAATTAGAGGGGAGAGGATCATTGAACTGAGGAGGATAGAATTTCCGAGACAGAGTGTTCGTCATAGACTTTAAAGTTGGACCAGTGCGCTAGGTTTTTGAGTGAAGTCTGGGATGACATCGCAGGACGAAGAGGTAGAGCTGACGTAGTTTAGGAGTGCGTTGCGGATTTAAGTTGGTTTCCTAGGTCAGAGATTTTGTCCTCATATGATATTAGAGATTTAGGGGTTTCTTTGGAGGTTTTAGCCAGTTTGTTAGATTGGTGTTTGACCAAGTCGAATAGCTTGGGAGGTCTGTTCTTGGCATTCTCCAGTTCTGTACTGAAGAATTATTTTTTTGAGTTGAGGATTTTCCTATTGTAGACATGTCTGGACTGGCGGAGAAGTTTTATATGGGCTGCTGACGGGTGCTGTTTCTAGTTATGTTCGGTTTTCCGGAGGGGTCTTCTTTCATTGTTGAGGGATTCGTTGAACCAGGGCTTCCTGTCTTTGATCTGGGTTGTTTTTAGTTTTAGCGGACCAAGGTCATCGAGAATGTTGGATATGGTAGTGGAATACTGTTCAGTGAGGTTGTTGACCATAGTGAAATGAGGTGGGGGAGGTCAGCCTCACAGCGAGCAGCCAGTTTCCTGTGGTCAAGGTTCTTGGTGTCTCTAACCCAACAATTGGGAATCACGGGTTGTGGTGACCATGTCTTGTGGGTGCCAGGCAGATGGAAGGTGATAATGTGGTGGTCAGACCATCGCATGGGTCTATAGAGATCAGCTTCACCGCTGATTCCTTAGCGATGTTCCAGTCTAGAGTGGCGCCTTTCGTGTGAGTTGGGAGTGAGCAGGCTTTGGGTAAGGCCTTGGTAAGCCAAGAAGTCTCTGATGGCATTGACCTGAGGGTCCTTTGGGTTGTTCCAGTGCAAGTTGAAGTTGCCAAGGAAAATGTCATTGGAGTTAGGTGAAGCCTTGGCTGTGATGATTTCCAAGAGGTGGTATGTGACGGTGTCATTACTGCCCGAGGGGTGATAAAAGATGTGCAGTCTGCACAGTTGGGTAGTGTTGTTGCATATGGAAGCTGCAAGATTTTCACATGAGTCTGTAGGGTCAGCCAGAAGTTCAGCAACATAGAGGTTAGAGCAGTAGGTGCAGGCAAAGCCTCCCCTTTTCTTTTTTAAGATGACCTTGTTACCAAGTGTAGGCAGGGAAGATGAACATAGTGAACTCCCTGGCACTGAGAACATCGACAGCCACCATGTACCATGTCAGTCATCCGAAGAAGTTGCAGAGGGCAAGCCAACTCAATGTGTTAAGTTCTTCCAACTGGCACCTGGTGTCACCTGGAGGTCTCACTCTGAACTCTGTAGGGGCCAACCCAGCATTCTGTCCTTTAGACATTTGTAAAATGAGAACGATCAAACATGGCAACAGCGGCATCTCTTCTTCTCAATGCTTTGAAAAGGCAAAAACTCAAATTCAAGTTTTTTAGCAAATGCTGGTAACAAATTTTAGAGTATGCTTGATTATAGTCAAAAATCTTTACAAGACTCCAACAAAGGAGGTGTCAATCTGCATAGCTGTCACATGGCCCTGCGTAATATGCTGCACACTTAACCAGTTCTGTTTTTTAAGCTAAAAGCATGCTGCATTCTGGGTCTATTAGTTTTGATCAGCAATCAGAGTGAGGGCTTCTAAATCTAGAATACAAGTGGTTTTGGATATAAAAAAAAGTTCCAGGGGGTGTCATACCTGATATGAGGCACTTGGCTTCAAAGAATAGACCACGCGGGGACACGCCGGGATGGCGCAGCCATAGCGCTCTACAAACTTCTTTTTTATTATTATTATTATAAACATCATCATACGAAAATAATAGTTTTGGGTAGTAGGAGTGAGGTGACAGCCACAATTAAGATTCATCTGTTCTTATTACCTTTAAACAGTCCTTAAGTTAGGAGTCCTAACTTTACTACTCCTAAACAAAGAAAAATCCTAACTTTAAGACATTGGGTATTCACATAGGGCATTTAGGAGTCCTAAAGTTAGGAGTCCTAACTTTACTACGCCTAAACTGAGAAACATCCTAACTTTAAGACTATCGGTATTCACAGAAGGCATTTAGGCGTCCTAAAGTTAGGACTCCTAACTTCAGTAAATACCGAAATGAGCAAGTGCCTTCTGTGAATACCAAAATGAGTAAGTGCTTTCTGTGAATACCAAAATGGTAGTAAGTTTAGGATTTTGTCTTAAGTTAGTTCTATGAATCGGGCCCTAAGAGTGCATGTCTAGAAGTAACAAAAGATTACCTGCAGGAGTCTGTGGAAGGACACTGGCCACAGAACACTGTACTTGATGCATGCTTCATGGCAGGGATGAAGACTGACGTCCATGAGGAAGCCGGAGGCGATCACCAATATCAAGCAAGGAAACACAAATGACGTGGTTGCCAATCAATGGTAAGTAATGGGCAGGCTCTAATCTTTAAGATTTATTTTTCTTCACAAGAGATTTCAGAAGTGCTGTACAGGTGAAACGAATATGCTACTTACCAGTATGCATCTGTTCTTGGCATGTAGGGCTGCTGACATTCCTATCTGTGCATAGATCGCCGCCTAGTGTTGGGTCTGGATGATCGCACATTGTTGTCCTGGAAGAGTCTTCGAAGTATCACGAGATAGGTGGCTCCTCCCCTGGACTACAGTGCGCATGGGCATCGACTCCATCCTCAGATTGTTTTTAGCCATTGGTGCCAAGATGGAGTGAAATAAGTGAATGATGACCATGCTAGAAGTATACGTGAATTCTGTAGCTGCTACAGGCGCCGGGGAGGAGGGCGGGCGATATGAATGTCAGCAGCCCTACATGCCAAGAACAGATGCATACTGGTAAGTAGCATATTCGGTTCGAGGCATGTGGGCTGCTGAATTCATATCCGTGCATAGAATACATAGCAGTCCCTCCATTAACAGCGGCCGCCCGTGCCAGCTGCAGCAGTTTGGAAAAGTGTTTTTAGAACAGCCTGCCCTACAGCTGCCTGCTGTTTAGAGTGCACATCAACACAATAATGCTTTGTAAATGTGTGTGTGGTAGACCATGTGGCTGCTCTACACATGTCTTCCAACGGAATATTTCCAAGGAAAGCCATGGAGACCCCCAACTTTCTGGTGGAGTGGGCCCTCGGTGGAATGGTGAGAGTACGCTTGGCTTTCAAATAGCAGATCTGAATACATTTAACGATCCACCTAGCTATACCAGCTTTGGAAATGGGGTTACCTTTGTGTTGTGGCGCAAAGGCAACAAAGAGTTGCTTAGTTTTCCTAAAATCCTTGGTCCTATCGATGTAATACATCAGGGCCCTTTTGACGTCAAGGGTATGGAGCATTCTCTCCGCCAATGACTCAGGATTTTGGAAGAACACAGGTAATTCAATAGTTTGGTTAATATGGAATTGAGACACTACTTTAGGAAGGAATTTAGGGTTAGTGCGAAGCACCACCCTGTTAGAATGAATTTGAATAAATGGCTCTTGGATAGTTAGTGCCTGGAGCTCACTAACTTGTCGCAGCGATGTAATCGCTATAAGGAAAGCCACTTTCCATGTCAAGAATTGAATCTCGCAGGAATGCAGTGGTTCAAAGGGGGGACCCATCAGCCGGGTGAGGACCACATTGAGGTTCCACTCCGGAGCTGGTGGAGTCCGCGGAGGAATGACTCGTTTGAGTCCTTCTAGAAAGGCTTTAATGGCAGGCACCCTGAAAAGTGAGAGGTGCTGCCTGTTTTGGAGATAAGCAGCCATTGCGGATAGATGTATGCGAATGGAAGGATAGGCCAAATTACATTTGTACAGATGGAAAAGATAACAAATGATGTTCTGAATAGATGCATTTAGCAGGTTAATGTTGTGGTCTGCACAATAAATGACAAACCGCTTCCACTTTGCCGCATAGCATGCTCTTGTGGTGGGCTTCCTTGCCTCCCGGATGATGTCCATACAGTCAGGAGGCAAGTTTAGGTAGCCAAACTCTAAGACCTCAGGAGCCAGATCGCCAGGTTGAGCTGTTGCGGATCCGGATGCGGAATGTCGCCATGGCTCTGCGTCAGAAGGCTGGGTGTTAGGCGTAGCCTCTGATGCAGTACCACGGACAGTTCTAGAAACGTGGTGTACCATGGTTGGCGAGCCCACGTTGGAGCAACCAGGATGAGAGTCATCGAGTGCTGCTTGAGCTTGCGTGCCACCAGCGGTATCAGAGGTGCTGGGGGAAAAGCGTACGCAAATTTGCCTGACCAGTTCATCCATATCGCATTGCCCTGCGACTGTGGGTGTGGAAACCTGGCGACGAATCTTTGGCATTTTGCGTTCTCCCTTGTGGCGAACAGGACTATCTCTGGATGACCCCACTTTTGGAAGTACAGGTGGAGTACTGATGGATGTATCTCCCACTTGTGCATTTGGTGGCTTTACCTGCTGAGCAGCTCCGCCATCTGATTGTCCTTGCCCGGGAGGTGTTCTGCCATGAGGAAGATGTTCCTCTGAATGGCCCAGTTCCACATGCTCCGAGCCACATGAGACAGCTGCGGACGTGTGTGTCCCTCCCTGCTTCTGAATGTAGTACATGGCCGTCATGTTGTCCGTCCGGATCAACACAACCTTGTTGCACAGATGTACTTTGAAGGCCTTTAGTGTCATGAAGATTGCCATCAGTTCCAGAACATTGATGTGCATCTTCTGTTGCTGTTGCGTCCATAGTCCCTGCACAGTGTAATGGAATACATGAGCTCCCCATCCCTGGAGAGAAGCGTCAGTTGTCAGGATGATCTGTGGCACAGGCTCTTGGAACGGTCGTCCCTTGCAAAGGTTTCGTGGATTCCACCAATGCAGAGAGTTGTATGCCCGACCGCTCACCAACACTAGGTCTTTCAACTGCCCGTGAGCCTGAGTCCACTGACGTGCTAGGCACTCCTGAAGCGGACGCATATGTAGTCTTGCGTGCGGGACTATGGAGATGCAGGAGGACATCATGCCTATCAACTGCATGAACACTCGCGCTGGAAGCGAGTGTTGGGGTTTGAATCGTTGTATCAGCGATTGAATGCTGTTGACCCTCACTGAATTTGACTGTTCTGTGGCTGCCAGAGTGTTTATCGTCGCACCCTGATACTGCCGTATGTGGGCGGGCTGGAGGTGGGACTTTGGGTAATTCAGTGAGAGTCCCAGATCATGAAGGAGGTGAATGGTGTGGGACACATGAGCGGCACACTGCTGGGCTGACTTCGCCTGGATGAGCCAGTCGTCTAGATAAGGGTAGACGTGAATGTTCTGTCTCCTTAGGTGCGCCGCCACTGTTGCCAGGCACTTTGTAAACACTCTGGGTGCCGTGGTGACTCCGAAAGGCAAAACCTTGAACTGGTAGTGTTGGTTTTGGATGGTGTACCGGAGGTATTTTCTGTGTGATGGGTGCAGCGGAATGTGAAAATACGCATCCTTTAGGTCTAAAGTTGCGAGAAAATCCCCCTGACTGTGCAACGGGAGTACTTGCTGCAGGGTCAGCATATGGAAGTGCTCCGATAGGATGTACTGGTTGAGGGGTCTGAGGTCCAGTATGGGTCTGAGGGACCCGTCCTTTTTTGGTATCAAGAAGTACAGGGAGTAAACAGCTGTGCCTCTTTCTTGCACAGGCACGAGCTCTATTGCCCCTTTTTGCAGCATGACGAGGACCTCCTGCTGCAATAAGTGCAAATGCTCGGCGGACATAGGACGGTGTCTTGGGGGTATGTTGGGTGGAGTGGATGTTAACTCCAGACAATAACCGTACTGTATAAGCTGTGTGACCCACCTGTCTGTGGTGATGGTTTTCCAGACCGGCAGGAACTGCTGAAGTCTACCCCCGACCGGTGTTGTGTGGTCGGGGGGCAGTGACAAGGCGTCACTGTTTGCTGGTGGCAGAGGATCTGGAGTTGTTGTTTCCACGACCCCTGCCTTTGGCGCTGTTACCACGATATCCACCTCGACTCTTGTTGGTGTATGTGGACTGTGTGTTGCCTTTGTAGTACTGCGTGGTTTGGGAGAGCTGGCCTCTGGAAACGCCTCTAGTGCTTGAGCGACGAAAAGACCCACCCCTTAATTGCTGGGACTGTAAGGCACCCATGGACTTAGCAGTTTCAGTGTACTTCTTAATCTTTTCTAAGGTGGTGTCAACCTCTGGGCCAAACAGGTGATCCGGATTTACTGTTTGATTAAGGATGGTGGTCTGTATCTCTGGCTTAAATCCTGAGATTCTCAGCCAGGCATTTCGTCTCAGCATGACACTAGTGTTGACAGCCCTGGCTGCGGTGTCAGCCGCGTCTAGTGCACATTTAATTGAAGCATTAGAGATCAGCTTACCCTCTTGAATAAGCATCTCAGCTGCCTCCTTGTATTCATCTGGCAGGTGTTGCAACAGGGTCTCCAGTGTGTCATAGTGTGCCCTGTCAAACCTCGCTAGAAGCGCTTGCGTATTGGAAATGTGCCAGATATTGGCCGCTTGTGCTGCCACCCTTTTCCCTGATGCCTCAAACACCTTAGATTCCTTGTCTGGGGGAGGAGCATCACCCGTTGTCTGAGAATTAGCCCTCTTCCGGGCATTAGAGACGACAAGAGAGTCCAAAGGCAACTATCCTTAAAGTAGGTAGGATCAGTAGGTGCTGGTTTATACTTTTTCTCAATCCTAGGGTTTATCACCCTGGCTCTGGTAGGCTCCTTAAAGATCTCCCCAGCATGTTTTAAGACACCTTTTAACATAGGCAGAGTCTTGACAGTGCTCTCTGAGACTGAAAAGGTATCAAAAAGGAAATCCACGTCAATAGGGTCAGCATGGAGCTGGACGTTGTGGTTTTTAGCCGCCCGTTCAATGAGGGCATTGAACGCTGCTGAATCCTCCGTAGGTGATGTCTTTACAGAATAAAGTTGAGTGTCTTGTCCAGAATGAGGATCACCTGGGTCAGCACCAGCAGCCCAGGGTTCATTTTATCATCAGGGTCTGTGTAGACAGGATAGCTGTACTCATCCTCATCATCGCCCTCCCCAGCGTCCACGTCAGAGTAAGTGGGCGAGACATCATGAGCCTGTGGAGAAAGTGGTTCCACAAGGACAGGAGTGGAAGCAGAGTCCTTCTTTCTCTTTAGAGGAATCTTGTAGGACTCCATCGGTTGTTCCGGGGCAATTTTTCGCTTGTGGAGGGAAAGTCTGCCTGTTTCGGCATCAATAAAATGTTCTTGTTGTTCTTCTACCGAAGATTGCGATGCTTCAAGGTGGGAACCACCGTCGACGACTTCGGCACCGAGGACACCTTCTCGGGCACGCTGGCGACCACTCTAGGGGTGAAAGCATTCGGCGGCAACGTGAAGTGAATGGGCGTCGACACCTTGTGAGGTTTCTCGACCGGCTTCGAAGGTGGAGGATCTCTTGGTCCGACAGTCGAGGCCTTCTCCTTGATGCGCTGTAGGGAGTCTGTCACTTGCTTGGTGAAAGCGGCGGATGGGCACGCCGAGTCGACGGGATCCTTGAGGCCCCACTAGGAGTGGACTCTCGGGGTGCGCCGCCCTTGGCCTTGTCATGTTGACGCGGAGTCTCGAGAACCTTCGGGTCACCGAGTCCTTTGTTGGTGTCGACCGCCTTCGGCGCCGATTTACTCGGCTCGACCACCATGACTTTAGTTTTCGGCGCGGCAGACTTCGTCTCGACGCCCTTGACTTGAGCCTTTGTATCGACAACACCCTTCTGCTTCTTCGGCGCAGAAGGCTCCGAGGCTGTGGATCCGACCAAAGTAAGGCGCACTTTCGGTTTCGAGGCGGGCAGTAGTGCTGTTGCTTGTGTCGAGACCGTTGGTTTCACTTTCGGTTTCGATTTTGCAGGATGCGGCTCAATAGTAATGTCCGTGGCCGAGCCCAAAGGCGGGCCGTAGAACCCATTGTAAGATCTTGGGTAAGGCCTAGTGGCGATCCCTTTACCTGAGCCTTATGAATCGGTACGGCCCCAGTGTCAGTGCAAGGTAGCTCTTCGTCCGAGCTATCCTCCATGGCCCCAAAGGCCCGTCGTCGTCCCCTACCTCGTCGACGACTTCTTCAGCTTCGAACATTTCGGCGTCCGCATCGTAGTTTTAGTCGACGTCTGACGCGGGATTCGACAGGTTGTCACCGATGTCCCGGTTAGCTTCCTCCTCGACATCCCCGGCATCGAAAATGTCCGCAGGCGCCGGTGCAGTGTGCTGGGCCTCCTGGCGCGCAGCGCGTCGATGCTTAAGCGTCTTCTTGAACCTGAAGCGGGAACAAGCCATGCAACTGGCTTCATCATGGTCCGGCGACAGACACTTGTTGCACACCGGGTGGACGTCGATGTGGGGATACTTTGAGTTGCAGACGGGACATCTCTTGAACGGACTTCGGTCCATGATGAACAGTCTATAGGGTCTGAGGCGTTGACTGGGCCCTCCGCGCCGAAAGCACGCGGGTGTATGGAATCCGGCTCGGAACCGAGCTGGAAGAGTTAGGCACCGAACGCAAGACTATACCGACGAAGAAAACTAAAGACCTTTTGGTCTTAAGAAAGTTTTTTATCGATTCCGACTAGAGGGAACGAAAAGACATCCGAACCTAATGGCGGAAAAAAACAATCTGAGGATGGAGTCGATGCCCATGCGCACTGTAGTCCAGGGGAGGAGCCACCTACCTTGTGATACTTCGAAGACTTTTCCAGGACAACAATGTGCGATCATCCGGACCCAACACTAGGCGGCGATCTATGCACAGATATGAATTCAGCAGCCCACATGCCTCGAACCCTATGAAAACAGTGGACAGTGGAAGGACACAACTCCGTCACCCAAAAGTATAGTTAAAAGGCAAGGGACAAACAGAGTGAAGATAGGCCATCACATAAGAAGCAAGCAATAAGAGTAACGGTAAAGTCAACCAGTGGCAAGCGTTGACTGGGCTCCAAGCCCACTGTACATTTATGTGGCATAGTCCACAGTAGGCTTTTGCCTACATGTAGCTAAAAACTGTCTTGTAGGCAAGAAATAAAGAAATAAAAATGAAAGGAATCTTCATGTTTCTTTAAGCACAACAGTCACACAATGCAACATTTAATAGAAATTGAAAAATAACCTTATTCGGAAAGAAATTTGCGGAAATCATCGGATATAAAAAAAAAATCTAAATGGGGAAATCTAAAATACAGAAAATACATCTTGTGAATCCACAAGTTGCTTCTTCTGTAAATTTTACTTGCGGAGCAGCTAAGTGAGTTTTCTTCAGTAAAATTTCATGAAGGATTATGGAGTAACTCGAAATACATGAGTAACATATTTGCCTTACAACGACAGCGTTTGTTACAGTAAAATAATATTTTGGAAATGAATATAGCTGTGAATTTTCAAAGTTAACATCAGCATTAGTCTAGTCACCCTACCAGAATGGAAAAGCAACAATAATAATAAGATTGTAGTTTCATATGAGAATTTTATATGACACGTAGAACAATTTGGTTGGCAATGCATAATCCTTTAATTTATTGAAGAATCTTCGGATCTATTTAGATTTTCCAGAATGTTTACATAATTCTTGTCCAAAATGAAAACGAGTTGTTAAGGTTTTTTGGGGAAATTCAGTGGGACATACCAGTAAACCTCTTGACTCAAAATTGTGGGTGATGTTTGAATAGTGAATGAACTAATATAGGTTTGAAAAGTAGGTGACCCCTTTAAAGTCTCTGCAGTAATTTTGCTTGTCATACGGGTAAATAGAAGTACAAAGAGGGAGACAGTGACACCCGCCAAATGTGGAAGAGTTGACAGGTATGATGGGAGAATGTTTCTACGAAGAATGAATAATTACTAAGTATGGGCGGAAAATTTGTTCCGCTCGCGGAATTTTCAAATTTGTGGCAATTTTGCAAATCGCTCGAAATTGCCAAAAAATCCGCAATTCGCAAGTTGGCGGATTTTTTTTCTTGTTCGAGCTTCAAAAATACAATCTTGCGCGTGCGGCATTGACTTACCATGATTCTGCGTTCGCTGATGAGTTTTCCTCCCTGTTCACGTGCGCTGCGAGATTTTGGTAGCTGGCGGAGCGACGCCAAAATCGCGAACACGCCATTGCGACCCAAAACAGGAAATTGCGAACGCAACCACATCATTGCGACTCGAAACAGGAAATTGCGAACGCGAACACGTCATTGCGACCCGAAGCAGGAAATGCAAATACGTCATTGCGACCCGAAACAGGAAAAAAGGCATTGCGAGCAGGCTGGTTACGTGGAAACAACATATACGCGACCATTGTGACCGCATGCGCAAGTTCTCGTTCCCAAACTGGTAAAAAAAATCGTGAACTCGCCAAAAAACAAAAAAAAAATCGCAAGCTCGTGGAATTTGGCGGATTTTTGCGAATCGTGGTAACGAAGTCACGAGAATTCGCGTAGCGCGAATTCGCAAATTCCGCCCATGCTTAATAATTACACAGGCTTTGGTGGCATATTAGAAGATTGAAGATCCCTTTAAACTCAAAGTAGGTAAAAAAGCTGCCTCCACTGGGAGCAGGTAATTGTAAGATAGATAAGATTTAGTAGAAGGATAACTCCTTAGTGGTAAAATCTATACGTGACTGATAAATAGCAGTAAAATATGGATGAGGCTTACATACATACTGATTTGACCTTCTACATATACTGGTTTGTCACCTTTATTTTTTTTATAAATAAGAAAGCAGAGGAAGCCTGAATGCGGAAAAAAAATTCTAATGCCAGACGGTAATTCCAGGGAGTTTTACATCCTTTATTGTGTCTCCCCTAAATCAGGCAGTAAAACGGGCTGGTAGCTGACTCTGACACCAACCAGGCCATTTTTCACGCAATGCTTTACTACAGTGCCAGGTCAAAGTGTCACAGTAGGTGGAGGGGAGCAGTGTGGTTTTCCCTCTCGTTTGGCAATCACCAAGATATGCTCTTGAATAGATATATGTAATTATTTTTATTTAAATAGTGCAAACCTAGCCAAAAGGCAGTAGAGAACTGTACATGGTCACAGATATATAGTGAGCTAGGGCTTGGATGGATACATTAGGTCTGGGGCAGTCGTTGACTCTTACTACATCATGATGTTTTCTTTGAAGAAGTGTGCATACAGCTGTTCCCTAAACTGAAGCAGGGTTGCAGTGTATGTGGCACAACAGGAGTGTTGGGCCACAAACTTAGTACATAGATGGAGAGGCTAGTTGTCCTCTTTTTTCCCATTTTGCACTCCTCCATTCCCTCTCTATTTGAATCGTGGTGGCGGATGTGCAGAAAGTCACTAGCTGTGGTGAGTTTGTCAGCCAGATTGGCAGGTGTGACAACTCTTAAGAATGTATAGAGGATGCTGCTGGTTTTGAAGATGGAGTGGACTGGTAAGGGGAGTCAATCGAGTCCCATTAATGTGGGGGTGATATGATCATATTATTTCAGGCCCATGATCAGGCTAGCTTAGCAGTGGAGCGGGGTGTTGCCTTCACCAAGATGCATGAGTACAAAGGCTTGAACAGCAGCTTTGAAATTACTTTTTTTTTTGTTTGTCCTCATCTTACCTTTGGCACGTACAAATGAACACATGCAGCCCCATTCCATCCTGGGCACCCAGGGTTGAAGTTTTTGTTGTACCCGGAGCCGACCCAGCTACCCCTTTATTCTGGGGCCAGGTGTAATCATTGGACAATTTCGGGGTTTGTTACCAGCCTCATTTCTATAGCCCATTCCATCAAAGGTCGCCAAACCATGCTGTTCCTATTATGTGGTGTACCAGTTTCAAAACATGTGGTTCTCAGAACAGATTGAAGCCAATTTTCATGCAAGGGAGGGGTAGCATCCTTCCATACCTTACAGATTTCTCTGCGTGCAATAAGAATTAGGGTGAAAAATAAAGCCACCTGTGTCCCCCTTAGCCCACCAATAAGATCAGTATCCAGACCAAAAAAACCCTTACAACATTCAAACTAAGCTTCATCTTAAAAACACTCCAATGTCCTCTCCACATTGGCCAAGAAGGGGCCAATCATAGGGCATTCATAAAAAACATGGATATCATCAGCCTCTGGCATATCACATCTAGGGCACAAAGGAGATGGACTAAAAAATGTAGCAATTTTTTTTGGGAGTGTAATAGAGCCTATTTATGACGTAGTAGTGGTTCTTTTTAAGAGAAGCAGACTTGACAAATCTATACAAATATTGAAGAGATATTTTGTATAGGTCAGCCGAGGGGGCCTCCAGGACAGACAGTCTCCAAACAAGAAGTAACGGGGGGCTAGAATTTCATCCGCCTCAATCAGTTCCCTATACAAGAGTCCCACTTCCTTCTTCCTGCCACTCGGGGACTGGAGCGCCAACTCAATGTCCCAGTTTCCACCGATGTTGTCTTTATCAGCCGAATACCATGAACAGAGTTGAATATATTTAAATCTTGAGAAAGAATCCCCAATCCTAGATTGCAGGATCTCCCAAGGAAGTACCCCCTCAGATGACACTAGGTCTGACCAAATTACTATTCCTGCTCTCCTAACTGAAAGAGACAGACTGTCCTGGAGACACAACGGTGTGCTAGGGGAATCCCATATAGGGGAAAAATCTGAATAATATTTTATGCCCCAGCATCCCTTCACTCTATTCCAAAGTATCAAGGCAGATTTTAGTACTTTTAGGCGGACCTTTTAGTAAAATCTTGGTGCGCCAAATTGATACATAAATCCAGGGCCACCCCCCTCCTGATCTAGCATCGCATTCAAAATCCGCCCCCAATGAGAATCATCCGGGCTAGTTAGAAGGGTTCGAATATTTTTTAGCTGAAAGGCAAAGGCATACCACATAACATCTGGAAGCGCCAGACCCCCCTTTATCAGTCTTCTTTTCAGTGTTTTCCAAGATATCCGGGCGTTCTTATTTGCCCAGATAAAACTGCCTATCTTCCCCTGAATCTTTCCCAAGATTTTATTACGGAAGGTTAAGGGTATCGTGTTAAACAGATAGGTCAGTTTGGGCAAGATGACCATTTTGACCAAGTTGACCCGGCCATATATTATTAACGGAAGATTTTGCCATCTCGAAAATAAATGATTAATGTCTTTGGCCACCTTTTTCAAATTAACCTTCACTATGTTATTAAGGTCAGATGTAATTAATACGCCTAAGTACCTAAACTGGCAACTTTGGGCTCCCTCCCAGTGGTCAACTCCCCAGCACATTATTTCTGTTTTTGTGCTGTTTATCAAATAGCCAGAGTATCAACCGTAATCTGCCATAATCTCCTAAACTCTGGGGAAGACCTCTGCCGGGTTGCTGGTGTAAACCAACAAATCATCTGCATATAAAGCCAGCTGGCAACAATAGTCCTTTATTCTGAAGGGTGTAATTTGATCATTCAACCTCAATGCTTGTGCCAGAGGCTCAATATAGAGATCGAACAAGAGGGGCGAGATGGGGCACCCCTGCCTTGTTCCCCTCCCAATATTAAAGCGTGGTGACATAAAACCGTTCAATAGAATCGCCGCCGAGGCTCCCTCATAGCATCCTCTCAAGGTTTGAATAAAAGTTGCTCTGAACCCCATAGTGATAAGAACATCCCACAGAAATCCCCAGTTGACACGGTCAAAAGCCTCCGCGGCGTCATAAGCTGCCACCTCTAATGGCTCCGACCGTGCCACCGCAAGATCGATACTACTGATTAGCTGTAAGGTTAACTCATGAATATATCTCCCGCGGATGAAACCCTTCTGGTCCGGATTGATCAAAAATGGGACCAACTTGGCCTATCTCCCTGCCAAAACACTGGTAAAGATCTTATAGTCCGCGTTTAGCTGGGAGATCTATAAGAGTCTGCCTTAAGGGGAACCTTCCCTGGTTTTAAAATTAACACGACAGTAGTCTCTTTCCAAGATGGCAGAATTCTGCCTTGAGAACTATGGACGTAATTAAATAATTCACAGAGTCTTGGTACCAGGAGGTCCTGGAGCACTTTATAGACTTCGCCTGGAAGAGCATCAGGCCCTGCTGCTTTATTATTTTTGATTTTTTTTATATGTAGTTTAATTTCTTCCTCTGTAAAGCGCTATTAAGCATGTTACGACCATCCTCTGCCAGGCCTGGAAGGGCCTTGTTTTCTAGCCACCGCAGAGTGTTAACAGAACTTGGAGAAGCCTTCTTCTTGATATAATTCCGAGAAGAGGGAGAATTTTTTTTTCCATATCCTCCTGATGGCAAGATATGTTTCCCTGCTCATCAATGATTAGCCTGTTAACATTGTTCCTGACCCGATCCGCTCTAATCTTACCTGCCAATACTACCCCAGCCCTCTCGCCATACTCATAGTTTTCCATGGAGTATGCAGCCCACTGAGCCTTAACTTTCTGGTCAAGTAGACCTCGATATTCTAGGCGTAGGCGATCTATTTCAGCCAAGACCTGTGACATATCATCCATTTGAGCACTTAATCTCAAGGCTTCCAAGGATGAGATTTTATCTTCTATCGTCTTAAATTTGGCCGCCTCCTTCCTATTGCTGGAACTAGTTAAACTAAGGAACTGACCTCAGATATGAGCCTTATAGGCGTCCCAAACAAATTCAAGCAGGGCTGAACCTATATTATCAGAAAAATAATTAGTGGAGGAGACGCCAACTGCTGTTCGTTTAAAACGGACCTTTTTAAGGTCCACGTGCAGGTTATTGTGGTCCTAGCCCTCTCTGTGTTGATTGAGAAAAAATGGTGGCATGATCGGACAGGATACTAGGTAAGATTTTAATATCCAGCAAAGCCTCTAGACAGACTCTATTCATCAAGATGCAATCCAATCTTGAGGCATGCCCGTGTTTTTTACTAAAGTACGTAAAACCTGGCGCCGAGCCGCTCTTAACTCTCCAGGTGTCAATTAAACCAAGTTCACGGATCACATTCACCATGGCACGGCGGGATCTCAGAGTGGTAACTACCTGGCGATAGTTAGAACAGTCTTGCTGGGGATCGAGAAGGATATTGAAATCTCCACCAATAATCACCGGGGAGCTAACTTCGGCCAGGTTAGACTAACTTCTGCAGGCAGTCCATATTTGGCCCATAGTAAGACATGACAGTCATGACCTTCCATTAAAATTGGCCTGTGCTTGAACCCATCTTCCTGACTGGTCTGTTGTAAATGACCTTATAGAGCCTCCAATGCTAGCCTTGATTAAGATTGCTACTCTCTTATTTGCCGCCGACTGCTCAGAACAGCAGAAGGCTCCGATCCATTTAAGTTTCCCGAAGACCTCTTTACTCTCGCAGGAGCTCAAGTGAGTTTCCTGAAGTAAAATTACTTTGCAGCAGATTGCTCTAAATATTTAAAGATCAACCTACGTTTCCTAATACATCGGAGGCCATTGACATTCCAGGATATAAAATCCAAACTTTTGTGGGTCATACAGTATTTTCCAACCTCTCCTTCTTGCCCCTATGTCCATATGGCCTTCTACACTATACTATTTAATTTGGGGTTCTTGTGAGTACATATAAGATGAGAATTTTTTTTTTTTCCCCCCTGCACCCTTCCCGCCACCCCACCCCCCTCCCCTCCTTTGCAACCCCAAACCGCTAACGGCCGTGACGGAGCTCCTGCCATTCTGTGTGCGGCGTCTCACTCCGCCAGCTCGCTTGCGGGTTAGCGGGGTCTGGTGTTTCCTGTAGTGGAGATTTCTCACTGGTTGCATGGTCGCCTGGAATCTGGAGCTAGCCATATGGAGACACTAATTAGGAGCGGGTAATTTCTCCTCTCCGATGTCGACCGGCGCCTTGAGGTAGGAAGCGCAGTTGCGGTTGCAGCGGCGGTCCATCAACTCTCGGTTCGAGGGGGCTGAGCTTTGGGTGTGTGATTGGCCAAGACATTTGGACATCTCCCGAAGTTATGCTCGGCACCCGAGGAGGGAGGGGGGCCTGAGTGCAGTCTTTTTTCTTTTCTTTTCTTTCTCTTCCTGGACCCTGATTGCCTTATAGTTTGCTGACAGCTGGGTGGTCCGTATTGATTGACAGCGTCTAGCTCTACAGTCAGTGGCCCGGAGGAGTGTGGAGTCTCCAGCAACATTTTTTGACATAATATTTACGGGCAGAGGGCCCTTGGAAGGTGGAACAGATCGACACTGGGTAGTGGAAATAGCAGAGGCGGATGGTGACCAGAGGGGCAGTACGCCCTCAGAACCTGCCTGGTTTCTGGAGTTGGGCGCTGTTAAACCCTGGAGGAGTAACCCTGGGAGGCTGATTCAAAACATAGGCCGGAAGATAACTTATTCATTGGGCACAGTAAGCCTGATCCCTGGTGAAGTACATGTGACTGGGTGCCTCCTAAGAAGCGGGGGCTGCTATTACGACCCTGTTACCTTTATTTTGGAGACTTCTGCGCTGCTCAGTGGGGCAAGTCTTGGCCAGAAGGGTGGAGTAGGAGGCGTTTGCAGTGACGCATTGGATACCGCGTCCTACACCCTACAGTGTTGACTTATCACTCAGTGATCTCCAACAGGTGTGGGAGCATTGTATGGAGACAAATAGCCAGTGTACCGCTAGCCCATATACTGGCTCCCCCTCAGATAACCTAGACAAGCCAGGGCTCTTGGTGACTGAGTCTTTCCCCGCGGTCATCAGGTATACTCTCCCTAATCGGGCCTCCAATATAGTGCCAGGTCCCTCAAAACCTTCAATTTCCCCTCCGGTGACCCTTATTAAAGCTATATCACAGAAAAGGAAAGCGAAGGGGAAGGGAGACCATAGTGGATCAGACACCACGCCGGGAAAAGGAAGGGGCAAGAAAAAGGCAAAGGGTGGGCCACCAGTCTCACTAAGGGTCACTCCATCGCTGAACTCTTACTATAAGGTTCTCTCAGCCAGTGCCTTAAGTAGGACAAAAGAGACAAAAGAGATGGCTGTGGCGAGGCCCACAACAAGTCCAGTACTTGAAGCTACAGAAGCTACAGGAGCTGTTAGGGATGGGGCTCTTATAGAGAAGTCAGCGATTATCAATTCTTCATCTACACCAACCGTAGTCTTGCCCATCTCCACAGTTGTCTCCATCCCCTACATTCAATATGCTCGAAATGGTGCATCTGGCAGTGGAACTTTCTAATAGTTTCTCGGCTTTGGATATTCAAGCTACAGAGCAGGTGGGCCAGATTAATCTGGGGAGTCCAAAGGAGGAAATATCTAGATTTAAAGAGGCAGTTCCTATTGGTGCCTCCTTGGACACTACAATATCCACAATATCCACATCGTCTACCTCGGCAGCCCTGGCAGATATTCTGTTGTAACTAAGGGATGACATAGGGAGACGGTTCACCACATCAGAGGCTAATCAGACGGCCATTCAGGCCTCCTGTGAGGCACTGGCCCGAAAAGTGGAAGAAGTCTCATTAACGACGGATGCCCTAGAAGTGTAAATGCCGAAGATCAAAGAAGCCTTTACTACATCCGCAGTTAACATGGATAAGCTGGTCCAGCAGACCCGGGAGATGAGAGACAACCTTGAAAGACTCGAAAATCACTCGAGGAAAAATATCTTATAATTCTTAAATGTCCCTGAGGACCTTGAAGGGAATGACATCAAGGCTCTCCCGATACAGACCAAGATCTACTAGCCGATATTCAGAGAGTCCATCGTGACCCCTACAGGCGGAACCCAGGGAAAGAACGTCCAAGGAAAACCTTGGTCAACTTTCTCACCTATGCCATCAAGGAAAGGATCCTGTCGCTTGCACTAAAAGCTGGCTCTATAAAAACAGTGTCCTTTTCCACACCATTTTTCTTTACAATCCGCTCCGATGTTTCACATATCACAGCATTAAAGCAATGGGAAGTGGGCAAGAGATTGGCAACTTTTAATACCCTGGTGGCACGCGCTCAGTTGAAATTTCCTGCTTCACTCCGGGTAATGTGGAACAACCACATGTATAACATCCGACACGTGGAGGAAGCAGACAGTTTGATTGAAAAAATAAGAGCAGGCAATAAAGGGGCGAGTGGAGGAGGGATGCATGTAGTTGGGGCCGCAGGGAAGGGGTGAGTGATATAGCGATATAGCTATTTGGAGAACTTAGAAGGGTAACTAAAAGTTAAATACTGAGTGTGCTATATACTGGCTCTAGGTAACAACCGCTACAGACAATTGATATATATTATTTTTTCTTTCACACACTATCTTATAACCGCACAGAGGATGGGGGGGGGGATCCTTCTAAGAGCGTAATGCTCAGGAAGGAAAGGAGGGCTCTGAAATTACTTTCAGGGAGAACAGATTTACTCTCTTTAGCAGAGAGAGAGAGAGAGAAAGGGTATCCGAAAAAAAGCAAGCTGGTAGTGTGGGCTTAAAACATGGGTGCACTGACTGGTGTGTCATCTAGAAGATTTGGTTGTTTTACCTTCACGCTCAACTTAATTCGGTCCCACTGCACCTGGGCCATGTCAATACAAAGTCCAACCTTAGAAGAAAAGGAGCTTGTAGAAATCAATCTATAATGTTTCTTTCAGATATTCCAAGAATAATAATGTTGATCAATAGCTCATTTAGATCTCACGAAAAATAGTCACTTGGGAGTCTTGTGTTTCTTTTTTTGATTCAAAATTTTATTCAATCAATACTTTTCATCAGAAGCAGTCAACTCAATCCAGCCAATGGTTTTTGTGCCATGCGGACGTCATCAGGGCTGTAAATTTAAAACAGATCATTTATGTGATGATAACTCTACAAAGTTCATGTCAGTCTCTGTGTATAATTTCACCAGTTAATACAAAGAACTACCCAAAATATCCCCCACACTCCGCCCTACCTATATACAATCTGCATAGACATTATGTCAGGAAAATGCATCAGTAACAAGTTCCATTATTAGGTCATTATTCCTAATGCATAGCATCTAGGTTCATCTCGCAGTCCCCCAAAATTGATGCTCCTTATATGCTAATGCCCCCAATATCCATATCTATACATAACAGCGGTCACTCTCAAGGATAAATACCCCAGTGTCTTAATCGCAACTCTTAGTAATTTGAACGTTCTATCCTGTATGCTTAAAAACAATGTGTCCCCCTCCCCTTTAGAGAGGAGATATCCTTGTCACAAAGTAGACGCAGATCAAATAATCGTTACCTGAGTCTGAGGACTCTATTCTTTTAGTCTGTTATGTTTGTCTGGGTGCAGCACAATTCATACCCAAGTACGGCCTCCTGTTCCCATTTTCTTCTATAATGAAAACAAACTTATTCAGTCCTGGTTTGTCATACAATCATTCAACTACCATCCTACCTAGGCGAATATATGAATGAGCTTGGTCAATCAATTCTCAGAATGAATATACCAATCTCACTTCTTTTTTTAAAACAAGTTCTCATCAACAATCATCATGGAAAGTGTCCTTCAAATAGCCGCCAGTATACAAATACTCATATCCTTCTCCATCTTCCATAAAAATGCTTGCCAATTAATCCATGTAGCACCCAAAAAGCTTTGATAAGAAAACTGTATCAGTAAATATCCTCCAAATCCCCCATAACTCTATTCCAATGATTTCTCTGCATCCAACAACCATAATCTCTTCCCCCATATTGTGCTGCAAATCCAGCCCATGCACCTAATTCGAAATGACCTTGCTCCTCCTGACTGCAGCTCATCTAGTATTCATCTGGTTGACGCTTATCCAGTTACTCCACAAATCTCCCCTATTTAGGTAAACGGACAACCAATCACCATTCAGGATTAGTTTTCCTGATGTATGTTCCCTCTCTGGACCTCCTACTCCAGAGCCAATCAAAAAAGCCTTTAACTTTGCCTCCTAATTCCAGGCGTCCATTTAACCTTTATCGCTCTAATGATCAGCCCGCCGTCACTTTTGTTGAACAATCTCTACTCTGTTCTTTGAGCCCTTTCTTACACCCTCACTACTGGGCTTATATTAATCCAACCAATTCCACTGTGCTGGACCGGAGGAGGGAGCCGTCAGTTAATTTTAGACGTGGACCGGAAGCTAACTCCTCAGCCAACGAACATTTCCAACCGTGCCTTCTTGCGGTCCGCCTGTCTTTGGCAGAGTTAAGCTCAGTGAACTATAGTAGTTCTGATCTTTCGTCTAATGAAGATCAGGGACCAAGTAGTTTTACAGGTCCTTAACCCGTCACATGCTCTTCTTTTTCTGAGGAAATTCAAAGGATGAAGTTAGGAAGTAAAATGAATGTTGGAGGACAAGGCGGGGCAAACGTAAACACCAAAAGTACCAGAATGGGTACTCGAAGTCAGAACAGGAACAAAGTATGAAAAAAGGAAAGTGTGAGATAGAGCCTTATTTGGATAGCTGTACCAATTTACAGGTCATAAATCTATCAGATAGGGAGCTCATTCATGATGGATGGAAAGTTCTTATACGAGGGCTCTCCTTCTGTCCAGACACATCATGTAATTTCACTGATCTCTAAATTGATTTGTTTAAGTTTACAAGACAACTTAAATTGAAAAGCTTTTTTGCAACCATTGTTGGTAGTGTTTGAGGCATTGGATGTCTGAAGCGGTTAAGTCTTATAAGTAAAGTTGAGTGCCAATGATGGATTTAGAAGCGGTTATTAGTTAGTAGAGTTGCAATGGGGGGCACAATCTGCTGTTGGTTCGGTAGGTAGGAGAATAACTATTGAAGGATATTGCCAGTGGATTCTATTCGAGACTTTAGAGTATGGATGACAGTGAGATGCTCAAAGGTAGATAGAAGGTTCTGAATAATCTAGAGTTATGAATCGTCTTCAAGAGTGTGTTGTCTCTGATTTGTAAGAGGACTGCAGCATAATCTGAAGATGGATTGGTTGTCATAAACAAAATGGTTGGGGTTGGTGTGATTTTGGAAGTATATATAGACTACTTTTGTGATGATCTTGGTTGGTGAGTGATGGGCTGGTAGTTGGCAAAGTTATCAGGGCATAATGTGAGTTTTTGCATGAATGGGAGGATCTGGCCTGACTTGAGAGCTTATGTAAAGATCTCTTGAGTGAATAAGGCATTGTTGATGGTAACTAGGGACAAGAGAGATTCTCTGCAGAGGGCTTTGATGAAGAACAAGGGCAGGGCATCATCTTTATAGGAGGTGGCTATTATGTGTTGGTATCTCATAGTCAGGCTGGACCCCCTGTTCCTCCATCTGGGGTTCTGGGCCTGGGACAGGGCACTGCAGAATTCTATTGGCCTGATCATTGTTCAGAACTTTATCCCGAACCATTCTGGGCCCGATGTTGAGTAGGGGATAAGTAGGCAATAAAAGGCCGCAACAGAGCCACAGCTGCGGGCAGAAGGTACTTCTGAATATGTGAGTAGTGGCCTCTCTAAACCAACGCCCTGCTACAAGGAAAACATGACTGGGGGAGACATCCCTTAAGGATAAGAACCCTCACTCACCCAAGGGTGACATGCTTCATCATATGGGTCCTCCTTACCAGTGTTAAAAACCTAGTCAACACTGGGAGCTACTACTTCGGTGTTTAAGCAAGTTGTTTTTATGAAGTAAGGATGGTAATCCCATATGTGAGAGAATTGGTGTAATGAGGTATGCAGCGCTGTGTGAAGGATGGGTAGGTGAAATTAAAACTATCTAAGTGAAGACACTCTATAACTTTATTGATGTGTTTCACTTGACAGGGTTAAAAAGAAAACAGCACAGTGGTATGGATATAAACCACTGTCACTTAATGGTCAACATGTTTCAGCCTATTGATCCACAAAAGAGTATCAGCGGCTTTGTTCAGGACCAGATCAAATATGTGCAAATTCTGCTGCAAAAATGAGTGAGAACTAATAAATCTAATAAAATAAAGTAAAGTTTTGTACAACACCGGTATTCCTGCTTTTCATTTGTTGGTCAGGTCATACCCAGGTATCTAGAATAAAACACAAGTAGCAAGAGAGAGAAAGAAAGAAAGAGAGAAACACACATACACATTTCTTTGTTAACATATGTGTAATTTAGCAGACAATATTTGTTTGTCGCTACTTACTAGTATAGTAATGCTTACAACTAGTCAGGACTTACCCTCAAAAGTAGGAAAATCCTGCCTCACCTCTACCTGGCTGGCTGCTCTGGAAGGAGGCCCCGCGCTGCAGGGAAAAATGCAGGTGTCTAAAAAGGTACACCATATAAACTTACAAGTTCTAAGTGCTACAACTAACAGGAGAAACAGAGCTCCTCTCAGGCATACATGGTGCTGCCATAAGGTGTATACAACAGTTAATTCAACATTTAAGAGGAGACTGCTAGTACAGCACTAGGAAAAATAGACTAAGGCAGGAGACCTATTTTAGGCATTCCATCAATTAAAAAGGTCCAAGTAGATCAAGGGGTGGTCAAAGCATAAAGTCTTGCCTGTCCGTCGGTACCTCGATACCCAGTAGAGCTCGCCCCGCGAGGTACCGATCGGAAGGAAGACTTCTCTTTAAATACCGCATATCTAATTACTAGCAGCTGTGCATATGGGTCCTGTCGTATTAGCCGACTTAGTCAGCGCCTGTATACACTCTGCGCATACATCGGGGAGAGGCGGTAAAGCCCCGCGCATGCGTGATCATAAGAGAGCGGACACTGGTCCTTGTATGCAAGCTGCGCATGCTTGGGGGAACAATGGCAAAGAGCCATTGTTCCAAAGAGCCATTGTATAGTAATGCAAACGCAAAGACAAATACTGGACCTTTTAGGCAAGTGTGAAGAAGACCGATATGTGCATGCTCTGCATCCCGAACAGAGCTGGGAACGCTGTAAAAGTTGATGTATATACTATTAACCATTTGATGAAAGAGATGATGGAAATACTCAGTATTCGGCCCCTTTCAAAAGAAACAAGTATATCCATAGAGTGCAAGGAGACACCAATCCCTCGCAACGCTTTCATTGCAGAGTACTGAATAAAGAGCCACGTAAGGAATGCTCTTATGTGTGTTATTATGAACCTGAGACAACTATGATCGGTTCTTAACCTGGAAGGTTAATTTACTCATTATGTGAGTGAGATGACAGACGTGGAGGGACAGCTATACTACTAATTGTTTGTCTCACAATGGATATAACAAAAGGATGCAGATGTGTGCCCCTAATACTCACAGACCAAGTGATGGGTAGAATGGTGTGAACATCAGAACATAATTTAAGACTAGATTGTGTGGAAAGGTGTTGGTAACATATATAAGAAACATTATTTATATATCACAATTTCCAACCCAGTAAGATACCTGGTTAACCCTACCCAAGCCATGTAGTTTAGGTCATCAGATTGACGCCCAGGGTATATCATCATTAAGACCCATGGTGTCTGTTTTCAGTTTATACACCCACTGTTCTTTGCGGAACAAAAATTTGGTGGGGTCTGTCAGATGTGGAGGTATCCAAGGTATTTCTAATACCACCCAGTGTAAATCAGTATCCACATGTCCTTTATCAATGAAATGATTGGTCAGTTTTGTTGAACGTTTGCCGCATCTAATAGTACTTTTATGCTCTTGGATGCGAATCTTGATTTTTCTAGTGGTCATGCCCACATATCGAAGTTGACAGGGACACCATATCAAATAGATCAAACGATCACTATTGCAATTTGTATGTTTTACACAATTTGCCAAGGGTGTGGTATACCTATATCTATTTCAAGAGTTCTCAGTTTGAGGGCACACTGAGCAAGTATCACATGGGAAATGGCCTACTACCTGGGGCAGGTTCCACAGTGTGGTCTGTGACTCAATGGTCTTAATACCATATGGTCGGGTATGGACCAATTTGTCTCGAAGGTTAGAACTGCGTTTGTATGCAAACAAAGGGCGTGGGAGGGTGTTAGCTAGATTTAAAACCCCCCAATGTTTATTAATGCTCTTTTTCACTGAGTTAGAAAAGCTAGAGAAGGGGTTAACAAACGTGATTCTCTCGATGGCTATTCTGGTGGAGCTTCTTTCTAGCAACGCTTCTCTATTATTATTTGCTGCTCTTTTCTTGGAGTATCGAATCAATTGTGTAGGATATTTTTTCTCTAAGGTCAAGTGACAGTGCCTTAGCATGCTTCTCATATTCTGCCAGTTCGGTACAGTTACGTCTTATTCGTAAAAATTGCCAGAACGGCAAGTTTTCACGAAGGGCTCGTCGGTGGTAGCTTTGGAAGGGTAAAAGAGAATTGCATGAGGTCGGTTTCCTGTAGAGTTCTGTCGCTAGGGCTCCATTATTTGGTTTGATGAGTAAGTCCAGAAACGGTAGGCTAGATCTAGAAAATTCTAGAGTGAATCTTAAGAAGTCGTCCTGCTGATTTAGCCATTCATGAAACAATTTAAGAGTCTCTTCATTGCCTCGCCAGATGACAAAGATGTCGTCTATGTACCTTTTCCAGGTACAAAGATGACTAAAGAACGGATTGTTAGGTGTTAGAATGGACTCCTGTTCAACTTTGTGGACATATAGATTGGCCAGACTGGGGGCACAAACGCTGCCCATACAAGTACAGAGATTTGTAGGTACAATTGTTCCTCAAACTTAATTTTTTTTTCTTTAAGCACCTTCCTGGCGCAAAACATCACAAAGTCTATGGGCGTTATGCTTTCCCAAACAAGGTTTTCCAACATTGATTTGATGGTAGTCAGTGTCTGTTCTTGTGGGATACATGTATAAAGAGATTCTACATCGAAAGATACCAGCCAATCTTTTTCTATATCAAATGGTAACTCTTGAATCTCAGTGAGAAGATGCTTGGTATCTTGGATAAAAGTAGGCATTTGTGATACCATAGGTCGGAGGAATGAATCCACAAAAGTAGATAACGGTTCAAGTAACGATCCGATCCCCGAAACAATCGGTCGTCCTGGTGGTGGTCTAGTGGCTTTATGTATTTTTGGCAATACATAAAAGTAAGGTGTAATAGGGGCCGTGAACACTAAATACAGTGCCTCATGCTCTGTGATCCATTTTCTCTCCTTGGCCTCTTCTACTTTGCTGGTAATTTAATTAGTTAGTCGTTTTGTTGGATCCAATTGTAATTTTTGATAAAATGTAGGGTCATTGAGTTGACGTAAGCACTCATCTCTATAGGTCTCTTTATTTAGAAGGACTACCGCGCCACCCTTGTCCGCGGGTTTTATGACAAGGTCTGGGTTGTTAGCCAGGTTGGTTAAGGAGGTTTTTTCCATCCTGGAGAGGTTTTGGTATTGGCTCCGGTTACTGTTCGTAATGTTCAAAATCATATAGTACAGCTTCCTCAAAGGCCACAATTCCTTTACCGCCTCTCCCCGATGTATGCGCAGAGTGTATACAGGCGCTGACTAAGTCGGCTAATACGACAGGACCCATACACACAGCTGCTGGTAATTAGATGTGCGGTATTTAAAGAGAAGTCTTCCTTCCGATCGGTACCTCTCGGGCTAGCTCTACTGGGTATCGGGGTACCGACGGACAGGTAAGACTTTAGGCTTTGGCCACCCCTTGATCTACTTGGACCTTTTTAATTGATGGAATGCCCAAAATAGGTCTCCTGCCTTAGTCTATTTTTCCTAGTGCTCTACTAGCAGTCTCCTCTTAAATGTTGAATTAACTGTTGTATACACCTTAGGGCAGCACCATGTATGCCTGAGAGGAGCTCTGTTTCTCCTGATAGTTGTAGCACTTAGAACTTGTAAGTTTATATGGTGTACCTTTTTAGACACCTGCATTTTCCCTGCAGTGCGGGGCCTCCTTCCAGAGCAGCCAGCCAGGTAGAGGTGAGGCAGGATTTTCCTACTTTTGAGGGTAAGTCCTGACTAGTTGTAAGCATTATTATACTAGTAAGTAGCGACAAACAAATATAGTCTGCTAAATTACACATATGTTAACAAAGCAATGTGTATGTGTGTTTCTCTATTTCTTTCTTTCTCTCTCTTGCTACTTGTGTTTTATTCTAGATACCTGGGTATGACCTGACCAACAAATGAAAAGCAGGAATACCGGTGTTGTACAAAACTTTACTTTATTTTATTATATTTATTAGTTCTCACTCATTCTTGCAGCAGCATTTGCACATATTTGATCTGGTCCTGAAGAAAGCCGCTGATACTCTTTTGTGGATCAATAGGCTGAAACATGTTGACCATTAAGTGACAGTGGTTTATATCCATACCACTGTGCTGTTTTCTTTTTAACCCTGTCAAGTGGAACACATCAATAAATGTATACAGTGTCTTCACTTAGATAGTTTTAATTTCACCTACCCATCCTTCACACAGCGCTGCATACCTCATTACACCAATTCTCTCACATATGGGATTACCATCCTTACTTCATAAAAACATCTCTGAGCTCCTTCCTTAAACACCGAAGTAGTAGCTCCAAGTGTTGACTAGGTTTTCAACACTGGTAAGGAGGACCCATATGATGAAGCATGTCACCCTTGGGTGAGTGAGGGTTCTTATCCTTAAAGGATGTCTCCCCCAGTCATGTTTTCCTTGTAGCAGGTCGTTGGTTGAGAGAGGCCACTACTCACATGTTTTTACACATATATGTCTGAGACTATAGGTGTGCAATTTAGTGTTGAGCTTGTATCAGGGAACGCACACCTTGTGGTCTATAAACTATCCCTTTAGACCCCCAATCTACAGTATTTTTTCTTCTCTTCGGTACTTCTGAATAAACAGTTTCAGGCAAGAAGTGCAGGGAGAACCCCTCTAGTGCCTGGGGTCTAGCCGGGCTAAACACATGTAGAGCAGGCCTGTCCACTACAGGGGACCCCATGGTAGGCTCACTGGCACACTCAGAATCAGCAGGCAGGATTCTTCCCAACAGATGAACCAGAATCAGGTCAAAGGGGCAGTCACATTCAGATCTCTGGGCTGCCTCCCTGACCGCAACGCAATGCACTGACACCTCGCACCAGTCCCCTGGCTTGGGCCTGTACAAGTGATGTTGGAAGCCTGTATGGCCCCTCTCTCAACAACGGCACCGGGTGAGTGGGCAAGGGGAGCACCACCCGGCAGCTCCAGGAGGACTTCGGTCCCAGGCGCCGTACCTCACATCGATGTTGCCGCCTGCAGGATTCTTAAACAGGACGCCACAGTTTCCAAAGGCCGCAGTCGCCAGTCCCGTCCTCTGCCGCCTCTGACAGCCGGTGTCTCCGGGGAACAGAGCGAATCCCCTCAACATGTGTAACCCTCCTCAGAGCAAGTTAGGCAAAGATAGGCCATGAAGGCACAGGATAAGACAGGATAATAGTCTCCTTAGCGGAATGCTGTCTCAGAGCATGTCAAGTCGGCAATTTTGCCTGCCACACCCCCCTCCCCATGCTAAGAGTTGTGACAGAACAAGCAAAGGATGCAGCAAATTCTTATGCTTCTCAGTTAAAGAAAGACTGTGTATAAATCAACAGAGAAGTTGGCATGACTAAAAAGCAATGCTCTGTGGTGGGGGTGTTGAGAAGCGGAGAGGGTGGTTCCTTTGTCCAAAGATGAATGGACTAAGAGTCTTCTTTCCACACTGAAAGTGTTTTCAAAAGAGTCAGTCATTTACCTTTAACTACTTTACCAAGCAAGAGGTTGTTGGTTTAGGTAAACCAGTACTGTACAGATGCAGTTTATTATTTTTAGGTCTCGCCTGTGTGAGCATGCTCTACGGCCTGCTCTTTTAATTGTAAGACTTGCATGGACTTGGAGCCCACCCATTGCTTACCTTTCAAAGAATTGTCACTCCCATCAGCTGCCTTTTGATTGGACAGAGCATGCCAGACCTCATTTCCTTTACTTTCAGCCCTAGTTGCTTCATATAAATTAGGGTATTTATGCTACTGGCACTGTGATTGAGCTACTATTTTTTTTCTTCCTCCTTCCCCTGCCTCAATCACAGCATCATCAGCGGAAGGCACACCAGTACTGCCATCCATGTTGCTTCTTACTCTCCCACCGCCCTCCGTCTGTATTCCTTATTCCCATCCCACCAGTGCCGTGTTGCTCATTCCTTTCCCACCTGCCCTGTCCCGGTTTCCTCTTATTTCTTTACCCATACACCGCCCCCGTGTTGTTTCGTCTCCTCCCACAAGCCCATGGTCCCTGTTTCTTCACCCTCCATACTGGCCCCATCCTTTTTTCTTCTCAGCCACCCCTTCCGCCCCATCATTGTTTCTTTTCCTCCTGCCGACCAGACAAAAGGGGGAAAAAAGCTCTATGAAGTGGCCGCATTACATCACTGCTTTTTAGGTGTCGTCTGAAATATTTTGCATTTAATATATCTTAGAAGTTTGTCCTTACCATTTCCCATTTCCAAATTACTGTGTTCATTCGCTTTTGTGGGGAACTTTTTTTTTATCTTCCCCTGGCTGCACACATTTAAGATACTTCTACTAAAGCTGTTCACACTGTTTAGGTGACATGCACTGTCAAGACAAGATTTCTTCCCATGGAAAAGGCAGACAGTTTCTAAATGCATGCTAGAATGCGTGTTTTACTGCTTAGTTTTGTAAAGCAGATGCTTTAGCCTTAGAACGTTTGGGGTATTTCCCATTCATGCCTCAGTACCTTTCTTTGCACTTTGTAGGCATGATCAGATTGATTTTTTCAACTTAATGCATTTGGTCATTATGATCATATTATAAATGTGGTAATAAACATTGCATGTTAAAAATAAAATTAATATACAAGAGCTATGCTATATTTTACTACGAAATAGGCAGCCACAAGTGCAGTTACCTTTCAGACAACGGGGTCAAGATTTGAATGGTGCAGCAGATGCAGTAGCACTGGGCCCAAAACTTGTCAGAATTCCTAAAACATAATATTGCTATACTTCATGAATGAACAGGCAGTCACAATTGCAGTTACTTTGCAGATAAAAGGCACTTGATTTGAATGGTGCAACAGGTGCATCGGCACCGAGGCCAAAAGCTCTCAGGACCACAATAAACCCAGATTATTGCTAAAATTTCAAACTAAACAGGCAGTCACACGTGCAGTTACCTTACAGACAACAAGGTCATGATTTAAATGGTGCAGTGGTTGCAGTCACAAAAAATGGGGGAGGGGGGACAAGGAGCTGGATCTAGGTCCAGTTACTCGTGCTCCTGAAAAGTAGAATCGTTGTACGGGGGAGTCACCGTTCCTATGAAATAGTGTGATAGATGGAGGAGGAGAGAGTAATTCTCTAAGAATAATGCCATAGTGTCCTTGTCTTGGTGCCCTCACACACCCCGAAGGATGTCATGCTTCATCATTGGGCGGTGCTCCTTGTTGGGCCAGTGGTGCAATGCCCTATGGGTCCCCCCGAAGGGTCACTTTTTCTGAGATCTTTCGAGTGATAAAGCTGAAAGGGTGTGTAAGGGTTTGATTCAGAGTGGTGTCCTGTGCAGTGTTAAAAGATGCATGGAGGGGGGAATTAATAGGTTTAATGAGACATAACCCCTCTGCCATCAATAAAAAAAATCAGAAGGTTGTCCTGCTTGAGGGTGATAATGACCCCGGGTGGCTAGACAGGTTTCACATCCATTATGGACATGTTACAGGTCGACATGTTTCGCGCAGATCGTGGTCTCAGGGGGGATCCTATGCGCTTCATCAGGACCGAGGTAGAAAGGGAGGTGAGTGCTAGTGTAGTGGGGTGGCCGGTCAAATAGTCATAGTGCCACTTTGGTAGAATGATATAATCTAGAACGACCAAAGAAGCAAGGTAAAAGAAATGGAGGAAGTACATTTGAGCGTAAAACCCTATAGTAGGGTACTAGACCTGTATGGAGCTGAGGTCCCCCACTGGTCGACCATGTGCTCGTGTCACTGCAAACTATTCTTATCAACCAGCAGTGTATTTTCCGGGAGGCAGATATGGCATTCGTCATACATTATGTTGTGATGATGTGCAAGTGTACAAAGAAACTTATAGAGCCATATTGTTTAGAATTACTGAAATCATGACGTGGTACATAATGTCATAATCACAATCAGTACACCCCCCCAGCTACACCACTGATCACAATGGTGTAGACAAAGAAACACGTAGTTGCCTTTAGTTAAAAAATAATGAGGTCATGAACCAATCACTCCGGTTTATCAAGGTATAAAGCTCTATGAATATTGCAAACTAAATTAGTGCAGAGATAAAACCTTTATGTGGCTCGTGGCGGTGTCATGTGTAAATACACATATGGGGCAGACCATTGATGACAAGACCTCAGGTCACTCTGTGCTGACAAGAGGTGGATAGCATGGTTCGCGCTTACCTATTAAAAAAAGGTTTAATGTCCAATGAGGTTCAGATGAGGTATTTGCCCTCGTAATCTGTACAGAGAACTTAGCAATAGTTGCTTTATGCACACAAAAAGATCTTTGAGGGGCATGTGTTGGCATTGGATTGGCATGTAAAGGGCGGGAGCAAATGAGCAACGCATAAAAGGGATATTACCCTAGTTGTGTAGTTCTGTCATGGGGGCAGTCGTGGAAAAAGAGAGCGCAGTGCGCGTAACTTGCGAGTGCATAATTAGTTTAAGGTGGGATGCCATTTTGCGATAGTTGGATGTGTGTATATTCATCGGAGAAGGCCAGTATTTGGGGGAAGTCAGTTGAAGACCTAAGCTCTGTTTTATCATAAGAGTGCATAGTAGCAGGAATTAAGACAGGGACAAAGAACGAAGGTAGATCATAGTCATCAGCTGGGAGCCGAAAAAGAGACACTGTAGTCCGTATGGGCTCCGGGTATAGGTGTAGCTGTTTTGTGCTATGTGGTTATTGGTCATACATATAAGGTATGAAGTGGTGCTTAGAATGGAGGTTTCAAGTCTGTAATGCTATCCAAGGGATATTATTGTTCAGCCCATTAACATTAGAATGCAGTTTGAACACCCACGGTTGTTCTTTGCGGAACAGGGTGGAAGTGTTGGCTTTCAGGATAGTCCATTTGAGTTGGTCTATGGTGTGGTTTTGTTTAATGAAATGAGTGCTCATTTTTGTTGTGCTGCGGCCGCGGGTTCTGACTTGTCTGCTGGTCATACCCACGTAGAACAGGTTGCATGGGCATTTGATTAGGTATACGCAGTTCTTTGTGTTGCAATTAGTGTGTTGATGTTGAGTCTAAGTCAGGATGTCGAGCTGGAGGTGCTTGGTGTGGCTGGTGGAGGTACACACATTGCAGTTGACACACCGGTAATGCCATTTAACAGGTGGGAGATCCCATAAGGTGGTCTGGTTGGTTGATCTTTTCATTTGAAGTCTGGCATGTACCAGCATGTCTCTTAGGTTTGTGTCCTCTTAAAGGCAACCTGAGGCTTTCCAAGTGCAGGTTCCCTGTATTGACAATGTTTAAGAATTATGATTTTTACTTGGTTGGAGGTAGGGGTGAATTTGGTGATGCAGGTCATGATATCTTCTTGTGTTTTGGTGTTTGTTTCCAAGAGCGCTTCAAGGTGGTTATTGCGTGCTCTTTTCTTTGCGTTTCTGATTACTTTTTTAGGATAGCTCTTTTTTCGGAGATTGTTGCTGAGGGTTTCTGCTTGCACTTCGTAGTCGCCAATGCTGCTGCAGTTTCTTCTCAGTCTTAAGAATTGTCCATAGAGAGGGTTCTCCCGCAGTACTTTAGGGTGGTGGCTATGGAAAGGAAGGAGGCTGTTGCAATCAGTTGGTTTCATGTATGTCTTTGTTTTCAGGTTGTCGTGATCTAATGTGATGAGGAGATCCAGAAAGGGGAGTTCCTTGGTGGATTTTGATATGGTAAATTGGAGGTAAGGGTCCTGGGTAGTGATCCAGTTGTGGAATTCAATGCACCTATCTTCTGTGCCTGCCCAGAAGACCAGGCTATTGTCAATGTAACGTTTCCATTGTATAATCTTAGTCGAGTATGGATTGGTCTCTGACAGCACATGTGACGATTCAAAATGGGCCATGTATAAGCATGCCAGGCCCTGCGCAAAAGTGCTGCTCATGGATGTTCCGAATATTTGATGGTTTTTGTATTGAAAAAAGTTATTCCTGAGGGCTATTTCAGTACATTCAATAATGAAGTCTACAGGTATTGGTATGATTGTCGTGGATGACCTGAGGGTTTCCTCAATGACCCTGATGGTGGCCTCTTGAGGGATGTTGGTGTACAGTGCCTCCACATTCAATGTGACAAGTAGGGTAATCTCATGTGGATTGGGGAGATTGTCAATGAGGCGTAGTGTTTCTTTAGTATCCTTCAAAAATGATGGTGTCATCTGGACCAGGGGTAGTAAGAAGTGGTTGCAGTACATTTTTATGGATCTTTGGAAAAATGTAGAAGTACAGGGAAATAGGTGAAGTTTTGACCAAGAAATCTGCTTTGTTTTTTATGATCCAGCCGTTGGTGAGTGCATCATTGACCACAATTCTTATTTGTTTGGTCAAGTTTTCTGTGGGGTCTGTGTCCAGTTTCTTGTAATATTTGGTGTCAGCTAGTTGTCTGTGGCACTCAGTGTAGTAATCATCAGTATTAAGGATGACAATAGCTCCACCTTTGTCTGCTGGTTGTATGACGATGTTGCAGTCATCATTGAGGTCCATGATGGCCTTATAACTGCCAGGCGAAAACATTGCAATGGCCCTTCTTTCTCTTGCTGGTAGGTTGTCAAATGGAGTTCTGTGTAGAATATCGTTGCTGTCCTTGAGGACAGCCTTCTCAAAAGTAAGAATTTTGCTTGGAGTTACAGCTGAATTATGTGTGGATTTCTGGATGGATTTCTGAGGCCTGAATATGCTGTGGTTGTGTTGTCCCGGTCGTGGACCTGATTGTTGAAAAATGATCGTAGTCTTAATTTTCCAGGTGTAGGACCGCTCTCTACCAAACCAAGTGTCTATAGATTGAGCACTGCCAATGATGAGGCATGACACCTGGTGGTGTGTGAGGACAGTCCTTCACTTTTTGTGAGATGCCAGGTACTCTACCAAATACCTTTTAACCCTTGGTCACTTTACATTCAGGGTAGCTTCTTTTGTGTATTCATGTTTAGTATGGAGGCCAGCTCACCCTGAATACTCTGTGACTCTAGTTCCCTAGAACAAAGAGAAATGCTGGTCATTACTAGACCTCAAATGAAAAGAAAATGAAAAGATCAACCTTATGGGATCTCCCACCTATTAAAGGGTATTGCCCGTGTGGCAACTGCAATGTGTGTATCTCCACCAGCCACACCGAGGACCTCCAGCTGGACGTCCCGACTTGGACTCAACATCAACACACTAATTGCAACACAAAGAACTGCGTATACCTAATCAAATGCCCATGCAACCTGTTCTACGTGGGCATGACCATCAGACAATTCAGAATCAGCATCAATGAACACAAGAGCAACAGCCACTGCGGCCGCAGTACAACAAAAGTTAGCACTCATTTCATTGAACACAACCACACCACAGACCAACTCAAATGGACTATCCTGGAAGCCAACACGGCTTGGAACACTTCCACCCTGTTCCGCAAAGAACAAAGGTGGGTGTTCAAACTGTGTTCTAATGTTAATGGGCTGAACGATGAGATCACTTGGATAGCATTACAGACTTGAACCTTCCATTCTAGGCACCACTTCATGCCTTATATTTATGACTAATAACCATAGACCGCAAAACAGCTACACCTATACCCCGAGCACACACAGACTATATTGTCTCTTTTTCGCCTCCCAGCTGATGACTATGATCTACCTTCGTTCAAAGTCCCTCTCTTAATGCCTGCTACCATGCACTCTTATGATGCAACAATAGCGATTAGGCCTTCAAATTACTTCACCCAAGTACTGGCCTTCTCTGCTATGAATATCCGCACAGCCAACCATCGCAATATGGCTTCCCACCCTACACTAATTACGCACAAGCAAGTTACGCGCACTGCGCACTCTTTGTCCACGACTATGCCCCCATGACATTACCACACAACTAGGGTAATATCCCTTTTGTGCGTTGCTCATTTGCTCCCGCCCTTTACATGTCAATCTAATACCAACACAGCCACTATCCCATTATGGCATTCCATGGAGTCAACAATACAGTTGCCCATTACGCGCATCATGCGCTGTTTTCCACTATTGTACCATATACCATGATTGTGCCCGTCCTCCTATTACCACTTAACTCTGGTAATACCCCTATGGGTACATGCCTTCACAATCGAGCGGGGTACCCTTGCCAATCTGGACACCCTTTTTGCCAGAAACCTCATCTTCAAGAAACCTGTTCCAAGATGGCACCCACGTTTTCAAAACACGCTCACGTGACTACCCTCTTACTTGCTGGACGCACCCAGACACACCTCCACGTCCAAACAAGCACACAGCACAAATATAGTAGGAGCTGCAATGAACATCCTTCGAGGCGGCGAGAGGTTAGGTAGGTTAATACACCTGCTGGATCCTAAGTAATTGTAAGTACAGCCCCATGTGCTCCTCAAAGATCTTTTTGTGTGCATAAAGCAACTATGCTAAATTCTCTGCACAGATTACAAAGGCAAATACCTCAGCTGAACCTCATGGAAAAGTAAACCTTTTTTGAATAGGTAAGAGCGAACCATGCTATCCGTCAGCATAGTGTGACCGGAGGTCTTGCCATCAATGGTCTACCCCATATGTGTATTTATTAATGACACCGCCACGAGCCGCATAAAGGTTTTATTACAGCACTAATTTAGTTTGCACCGCTCTTAGAGTGATATACCTTGATAAACCGGAGTGATTGGTTCATGACCTCAACATTTATTAACAAAATGCAACTATTTGTTTGTTTGTGTACACCATTGTGATTATGACACTATGTACCACATCATGATTTCAGTAATTCTAAACAAGATGTCTCTATATGTTTGTTCATCCACTTGCACGTCATCACGATATTATGTATGATGACAGCCCACATCTGCCACCCGGAAAATACACAGCTGGGTGACGAGAGTAGCTGGCAGTAACACGAGCACACGGTCAACCAATGGGGGACCATGCAGATCTAGGACCCTACTATTGGGGTTTCACGCTCAAATGTACTTCCTCAATTTCTTTTACCTTGCTTCTTTTGTCGTTCTAGATTATATTATTCTACCAAAGTGGCGCTATGACTATTTGACAGGTCACCACACCACACTAGCACCCACCTCACTTTTTACCTTGGTCCTGAAGAAGTGCATAGGATCTCCCCCTGGGACCACAATCTGCGCAAAACATGTCGACCTCTAACATGTTCATAATGGATGTGACACCTGTCTAGCTACCGGTGGTCATTATCACCCTCAAGCAGCACAACCTTCTTTTTTTTATTGATGACAGAGGGGTTATTTCTCAAGAAACCTATTAATTCCACCCTCCAGTCATCTTTTAACACTGCACAGGACACCACTCTGACTCAGACCCGTACACACCCTTACGGCTGTATCACTCAAAAGATCTCCGAAAAAGTGACCCTTTGAGGGACTCTTAGGGCATTGCAGCGCTGGCCTGACAAGGAGCACCACCCAATGATGAAGTTTGACATCCGTTGGGGTGTGTGAGGGCATACAAGGACACACTGTCCCCTGGCATTAATCTAAGAGAACGACTCTCTCCTCCTCCATCTATCACACTCTTTCATAGGAACGGTGACTCCCCGGTACAGCGGCCATAGGTGCAGTGTCACCAGGACCAAAAACGCTAGGCACCCCATTAAACACCTAAAATTGTTATATTTTACTATTAAACAGGTAATCACAAGTGCAGTTACTTTGCAGATAACAGGGTCATGATTTAAATGGTGCAGCAGGTGCATTGCCACCGGACCCAAAAGTTGTCAGAATTCCTCTAAACAACCAATATTGCTATATTTAACTACTATACAGACAGTCACAATTGCAGTTACCTTGTAGTTGAAAGGGGATTAATTTAAATGGTGCAGCAGGAGCCGTGGCACCGGGGCCAAAAGCTCCAGGCATCCCACTAAACACTGATTATCGCTATATTTTACAACTAAACAGGCAATCACAAGTGCAGTTATCTTTAAGGCACTAGGATCATGATTTGAATGGTGAAGCAGGTGTAGTGGGACCGGCCAAAAAAGTTGTCAGAACTCCTCTAAACACCTAACATTGCTATATTTTACTACTACACAGGCAGTTACAATTGCAGTCCCTTGCAGTTGAAATAGGTTTGATTTAAATGCTGCAGCACGTGCAGTGGCACAGGGGCTAAAGGCGGTCATAACTCCACTGAACATTAAATATTGCTATATTTTACTACTAAACGGGCAGTCACAAGTGCATTTATTTTACAGGCAACAGGGTCATTTTTGAATGGTGGAGCAAGTGCAGTGGCACCAGGCCCAAAAGTTGTCAGAACTCCTCTGAACACCTAATATTGCTATATTTTATAATTAAATGGGCAGTCAAAAGTGAGGTTATCTAGCAAGCACTAGGGTCAAGATTTCAATAGTGCAGCAGGCGCAGTGGCACTGGGACCAAAAGCTCCAGGCACCCCACTAAACACCTAATATTGCTTTATTTTAATCCTAAAAAGGCAACCACAAGTGCATTTACCTTGCAGTCAACAGGTTAATGATTTCTGTGGTGCAGCAGGTGCAGTAGCACAGGGCCCAAAAGTTGTCAGAACTCTAGTCTAAACACATAATATTGCTATATTGACTACTAAACAGGCAGTCACAATTGCAGTTAACTTGTGGTTAAAAGGGACTGGATTTGAATTGTGCAGCAGGTGTAGTGGTAGTGGGGTCAAAAGCTAAAGGGACCCCACTAAATCCAGATTATTGCTAAATTTTACTACTAAACAGGACAGTCACAAGTGCATTTATTGAGCAGGCAATAGGGTCATGATTTGAATGGTGCAGCAGGTGTAGTAGCGCCAGGATCAAAAGCTCTAGGCACCCCACTAATCACTGCATACTGCTATATTTTAATACAAAACAGGAAGTCACACGTGCAGTTAACTTGCAGACAGCAGGGTCATGATTTTAATGGTGCAGCAGGTGCAGTGGCACCGGCCCAAAATTTGTCATGACCTCCTAGAAACACCAAATATTGCGATATTTTACTTCTGTACAGGCAGACAGAATTGCAATTATCTTGCAGTTAAAAGGGGCTTGATTTGAATGCTGCAGCAGGTGCAGTGGCACTGGGTCCAAAAGCTCTAGGGTCCCTACTAAATGTCGAATAATGTAAACTTTTACTACTAAACAGGCAGTCAAAAGTGCAGTTAACTAGAAGGCACAAGGGCCATGATTTTAATGGTGTTGCAGGTGCAGGGGCAAAAAGCTCTAGGAACCCCTCTAAACACCAAACAGTGCAATATTTCACTACTAAACAGTCAGTCAAAAGTGCAGTTACGTTACAGGCAATAGGGTCATGATTTTAATGGTGCAGCGGGTGCATTGGCACCGGGGTCATGAGTTGTCATAACTCCTCGAAACACTAAATATTGCTTAATAGTTAACAGGCAGTCACAAATTCAGTTATCTTGCAGGCACTACGGGCTTGATTTGAATGGTGCAGCAGGTGCAGTGGCACCAGCCCAAAGGTTGTCAGAACTCCTCTATAGACATAATATTGTTATTACATCAATTATTTATATTATTTCCCGCTTTCATTTTTCAAAATGCTGCTATTACTTACACGCACTATACCACTAGTAACGGCACAACATATTGCATTTTTGTACATAAACCAGTCATTACACTTCACCAGACTTTCTGTAACTTATATTGTACAACTACTCAGCAAGATACAGCTTACAACAAAGGCAGCTTATTATTAATCACATAGTCGAAACCTAATGCACATACCAATGCTTGTTTAACAGTGCTCTCGAGATCTTTATATGTGGGAATGATGATGGTCCTTAATATTGCTCTGCCCCCGGCATCCACCCTGAGTCTTTTTTCGCTGACAATTCCAGGTTTGACGTTTGCTCCTGCTTATTCCCTTTTTCTTTTCCTGTTTGTTTCTAAACAGTTGAAATCCCCCCCTTCGACACCAGCCTTAACAGCTCGGTTTACAGGGAAGATGTTTGATGTTTTTAAACAACGCTGCTTCACACGTCCAGCAGTAGTCGGGTAGTGGACATGCGTGCCGTGTTTATTATTATATATTTTTTTCTAACACCTGGTTTGCTTTACATTTCACTTCCTGTCTTTGATGTCCCCAACATTGGAAGCTGCACATGTATGTAGAGTCGCGCTCTAGTCTATGCGCACTACGTCACGACGTAGCGTGCGAGGCTGCCTTTTTGGAGCGCACTGCGCATGCGCGAAGCGGAGAAAATGATTGGAGAACGCCGGAAGCCCGGCGCTCTCCTGCTCATGTTGTATAACCAATAAATACATAGTTCACCATCTTCTGCCTTCCTGGTAATCATTATCAGGTGCACCCTACAACATTACAGTGGCGACGAAAGAGGGATTGCCCAAAGGAAAAAAACGAACATTGGGAAAGACAAAAAGGACCCGACAAGGGGACATAAAGGCACAGACACAGGCCAGGGGCCCACCACGAGGAGCAACAGGAGGAGCAAGGATAGACCAGAGTGAAGCAACACAGCGGGAGAGAGTGGCAGAGGCACAAGGAAAAAAGGGGAGAGCAGCACAAGGACATCAAGGTACCAGAGGCATCGGCACTATACAGCTAGAAGGTGCTGTAAGGAAACTACCCCGTTGGGAACCCAGAGGGCAAGCGAACAGAGGCTGAGGAAGGACACCGAGGGTGGTGAATACAGGGAAGTACCCGCACCCCATTGAGGCCCTGGCGGAGCCAGCGAGAAACATAGAAGGGGGCGCAGAAGGACCCCGACCAAACCAAGCGCAAGGTGAGGGTGCAAACGCGCCGGGGAGCCCAAAAGGTCCAGGGGTGGAACCAGAAAGACGCGCCGAAATGAGTGCGCAGGAGTCTTCACTCACGACACCGATCCCGTTTTTACCCAAGCCTGGAGAGCCTTAAATGAAGTGGGAGGACTGGAGAGAGTACTTCATGAACTACATAGAAGCCCTAGAAGACGAGAATGGAGAGGCCTTCCCCAGTAAAAGGAAGAGGAGGATACTCCTGCACAACCTGGGCCGGGAAGGGATAAGGGTCTTTCAGAATCTTGTGCCCACGCCCAGACCAAATGCAGATGACGACGTATTCAGACATGCTATAGAAGATCTGAACAACCACTATCGTCCAGCGGTGTGCACTTCCATTGACCATTATAATTTCCAGCAGAGGAAACAAGAAGCTGGCGCATCCAAAGATGACTATGTCGCAGCATTGAGGAAGCTGGCGATAACATGCAAATTCGGCGTTCTGCACGATGAATTCATAAAAGATCAGATAGTCATGCACACCACCAAAAAGACAGTACAAGACAAATTGTGGGTGAATGGAGACGCCACGCTTAAGGAGGTGATAGCCATGGTGAAAAAAGCAGAACTGTCGAAATGGTGCGCTGACGCAGCAAAGAGAGAACTTGCCCAGAGGCCCATGGTGAACAAGGTAGATGATGCAGAACCACCAGGAAGGAGCAAAGCCATGACGGCAGAAGGTAAAGGACCAAACAGGTGGACAGGGAAACCCGGACAACAGAGGAAGCAGAACAAAGAAAGCACGTCCACGTGCTACCGGTGTGGCAGCCAGTCCGATGCGGCCCATTTACAAACGTTGTCCGGCATTCAGGGCGAAATGCATGTTCTGTGGCATAGTGGGTCACTACGAAAAGGTATGCCGCCGCAAGATGAGAAGACCCACTGTGAAGTATGTGGTGCAGGATCAGCAGGAGGAAGAAGAAGGAGAACAGGACGAAGAAGACAACGTACTATGCGTAAAAGGTCAAGTACAGGGCATTGACTGCAGGCGTTCCCGCAAGCCACAGTGGACATGATGATAGGAGGAGTGAAGATTAAAATCGTAGTGGACTCGGGATCCCCGTATACCATCGTCCAAAGGACAGTGTGGAATGAGAATTTCAGACCCAGCCTAGGCCCAAGACTAGAACCACCCGACATAAGACCGGTCACGTACACCGGTGAACCCATTCCGATGGTCGGGTACAGAGTTCTAACCTTCGAGTTCAAGGGGCGGAGTGCAGAGTGCAAATTGCACGTAGCAGAGAAGGGGCCGTTGGTCCTAGGATGGATGGACCAAGGTGACCTAGGAATTCAATTGGATCTCGGTGGAGACACACAAGTGCTAATGACAGCCCCAGAGCGCTGGCCGGACTTGGAGCAGATGAAGAGCGAGTTTCCTAAAGTATTCTGCGGGAAGGTCGGCAAGTTGGAAAAATTCACACATCGGATAGACCTCAAGGAGAAATCCACGCCTATATCTCACAAAGTAAGCAACATACCCATAGCCGTGAAAGAAGCGGTACAGCAGGAACTGCACAGACTAGAGGAGAATGGAATCATCGAGCCAATAAATAGCTCTGAGTGGCTGCCGCCCCTGGTGGTGGCAATGAAACCGAATGGCAAGGTTTGGCTCGGTGTAGACCTTCGAGAACTGAATAAATGCATAATTGTGGAGAAATTCCTGCTGCCACGCATAGAAGAAATGTTGGCCAAGACGAAAGGGCTAAAGTGGTTCTCCACCATTGACCTCACTTCCGCCTATCATCAGATAGCCCTACACCCAGCAAGCCGGAAGCTGACATAATTCATGACACCCTTCGGGTGCTACCAATTTCGCCGAAAGCCCTTTGGTCTTGCTTCAGCTGCAGCAGTTTTTCAGAAACTAATGCACTGCCTATTTAAAGACATCGAGGGAGTACAGTACTTCCAGGACGATATACTGGTAATGGGAAAAGATCTGAAGGGTCATGATAGGAAGCTGGATATGGTGCTTCGAGTCCTAGAGAGCAATGGACTAACAGCGGAATGGGAGAAGTGCCGACTCGGAATGACGTTGGTCACATACTTGGGGCACGAGATCGGAGAACACGGCATCACGCCCAAACGAGCAAATGTGGAGGCAATTTGCGACGCCCTGGCCCCAACCAACAAAGAAGAAGCAAGATCCTTCCTAGGAATGGCTGAATACTACAGCAAATTTGTACAGCACTTCGCCACCAAGACGCACCACCTGAGGCAACTCATAAGGGACAAAACAGTGTTCACTTGGACGGAAGAGACACAAAAAGAATTTGACATCCTGAAAAATGACATTAGCCAAGCTATACCGCTACAAGGATACGACCCCCAAGGGCGGTCAGTATTGACGACGGACGCCAGCGAAAAGGGGCTGGGAGCAGTCCTCATTCAGGAGAGGCAAGACTGAACAATGGAGACCCTCAGCTTCGCATCTAGGTCCCTATCTTCCACAGAACAAAAATTTAGCGTAATAGAGACGGAGATGCTTGTGGTAGTGTGGGCCATGGGGAAGTTCTGCCAATTCCTATGGAGCACGAGGTTCCAACTCAAGACTGATCACAAGCCGTTGGTCAAAGTACTCACCTCGAGTGGACATGCGAGCGCCACGCCGCGCATCGCCAAGATGACCTTGAAACTACTAGAGTACAGGTACGATGTGGAATACATACCAGGAACAAGAAACAAGGTGGCGGACTACCTCAGTAAAGCTTCAGCAATGGAAGGAGCTCCCAACAAGGCAGAATAGAGTGAGGAGATGCTAGCCGTGATGGAAGACCAGAAACGTGTGATAAGCAACCAGGAGTGGACTGAAGAGTATGCAGAAGACATGGACATCGGAGAGGTCAAAGAATGTGTAATACATAATACATAAAAGAAACATTTACGAGCAGCACTCAGGAAATTCTATGAGGTCGGTGAAGAACTGTCGGTGGGGGACAATGGAATATTCTTGTACAGAGGTGACAAAGTAGTCCTCCCGACAACGCTGATACCCCACCTGTTGGCGATACTGCATGAAGGCCATCTGGGAATTGTGAAGACAAAGATGAGGACGAAGCAAATATACTGGTGGCCAGGAGTGGACATCCAAGTGGAAAGACACGTAAGGGACTGCGATCAATGTCAAAAGGCAGACAAAACTCTGAAGCCCTTAAGGCCTGCCTTAGGAAAGTTTGCCAACCCGTATAATCCATGGAATGAGGTGTCCGTAGACATTCTGGGACTCGTGCTAGATACCCAGGGAACACCAAAATATGTGTGTCCTCGTCGACAGGTACTCAAAGTGGCCTGAAGTACACATACAGGAGGAGATGGACACAGAAACAGTGCTCCGGTTCCTCACATCCATCTTCCTCGGAGAAGGTATTCCCAGATCCATTCTGAGCGACAATGGACCGCAGTTTACCTCAGAGAAGTGGTAAAAGTACGCAGAGAGGAACGGCATCAAAGTCAAACACACCTCCATATACCACCCATCGAGTAATGGTCAGGTGGAGCGGTTCAATAGGGTCATAATAGGATCTATACAAGCCGCCATCACAATGGACAAAGATTGGGAAAAGGAGGTCCAAAGTATGATGTGGGCCTACCGCATCACCCCCACTAGCACAGGGTATAGCCCATTCCTGATCCTGAGAGGGCGACACCCCTTCACCAAGGACAACTTAGCATGGAGGGAAAATACAGTCACAAGCAAGTGGTCTCCAGCGGTGGTGCAGCACAATCTAGAGAAAGCCCAAAGGATATATGCCGAACATTACAACGGGAGAAGGAATGTGAAGGAAACCGCCCTTAAGAGAGGGGAATGGGTGAGAGTCAAATTAGCAGTGCTAAGGAGAAAAGGGGACAGTAAATACAGCCACCCACTACAAGTAAAAGAAGTGTACGACAGAGCAGCATTAAGCGATGGAAATGTGTGGTCCCAGGACTGCATGTCCAAATGCAATAAGATCCTACAATGGTCCCATGAGGATAATGGGAGGACACTACAAGACCGAAGACAACGGGAGAATGAGGAAATTACCCCGGGAGGAGAAGAGAACCCCGGAGCAGGTGCAAATAGTGAGGAGTTGGGAGACAATGGCATACCTGTGGCAGAGGAACAGCCTGGAGGGGAGAGTGTGACCCCGAAAAGAGAAGGGCCTTGTACCCAAGGAGATAAGGTGGTGAGCCCTGCAGAGAACAGCACCGGGGAAGTTCCATCTACTCCGGTAAGACGCACACGAGAAGGCAGAGTGGGGGTAAGGCCCACCCGCTTTCGAGACTTTGAACTGGGGGAAGCTAAACAGCCTTTAGATGTAAAGAGACTATGTATTTTCTTTTGGCAATAAAAAGAGGGACATATGTAGAGTCGCGCTCTAGTGTATGCGCGCTACATCACGACGTAGCGCCCGAGGCCGCCATTTTGGAGCGCACTGTGCATGCGCGAAGCAGAGAAAACGATCGGAGAACGCCGGACGCCCAGCGCTCTCCTGCTCATGTTGTATAACCAATAAATACATAGTTTACCGTCTTCTGCCTTCCTGGTAATCATTCTCAGGTGCACCCTACAACATTACAATGTATGGTGCAGGATCATGCATGTGACCTCACAAGGAGGAAGCCAGAGTGTAAACATGTCGCCTACGTTCTACTTTAGAGGTTTTACATCCCCCGTATGTATATAAATGTCGATGTATTTCCAGTACACAAGGGACAACACTATGGATTAAAGATTAGTTAAAATGTACCAATATTCCAATACACTTGTTTTCTTTCTGTGTAAGCACTCTAACAGAGTATGTTCTTTTCACCTGGCTCCCTCGTGCCCGTCTCCCCGAGGTCTGTTGTTCCAACTACCGGCCCTTCCTCCGCTATCCGTCTTGGCCCCTTCCACCATCCTCTGCTGACCTTTTTGCCCCTTTTGTTGACCATACTGACTCACCTGTTGTCTGTTTTCTCCCCCCTGCCCTCTCTACATTGTACTTGTTACCCCAATTAATCACCCCCACCTCACTGCCCAAGCCAATAGCTCACCCACAGGCCTGTTTTAATTGCACTTCTACTTGCCACAACTCAATTTGTCAGCATGTTTAAGGCTATTAATATCCAAGTGTTTAGAAGGTAAGCGGGCCCCTTACTGAACCAGTGGGACTAGGGCACTGACACAGTGAAATATGAGAAAATCCCAAAGGGTGAACTTCAAAAGCACACTAGGTGCATGCACCTACCTACACTTTCACTCCTCTCAATCTACTCACTTATCATACATCATAATAGAAAGTGCCATATAACTCTAAAGAATTTCCATAGGATAAAAATAAAACAAATGTATTTGTTGTACATAAAAACAAGAGTATTACATTTGTAAATACATGTATCTAACATAATCAAGCTAATATCACAGATTAAAAAGGGACAATAATACAATACAAATGAATCAATAAAAGCAGTGAATCAATAGAAAATACCACTCCTAGAGCGTTGCACAAACAGACTGATGTAATCAGTCTTCTACAGTTAATACATCTACAAAAATACAATAGTGCTCGCACTGGGGGATAGACTCCTTTATATTCAATATTCCCACAATGTTGAGTTAGTAGATTGTATCAATTCAGATAGCGTCGACGCGTTTCGATGGTTCTTTTAAATTTTATCCATCTTTTTCAAGACAAAGTCATAAAAACTCTCTAGTTCACGTAAGACTTGTTTTTAAGCCAACACCTAAAAAACATAAACATTATTAAAAACTAATCTTTACATAGTTAACACAATATTCTATGGCTCAAAAAAGTTTTTTTGCCTTTAGTGACCCGAATTTAACATTCAGTATCTTTTAGTAAGTTTCTCCAAACATATGTCTAAATAGAAGCATTCCTGACCAAATTGAAATTCAAAATGTTTAGTACAACTGCTGTTTATAATCTAGGTTCCTAATAAACTTTATTATATGGGGTCCTTCCTTGTCTCATACCCCATAGCCATTATAGGAGTTGGTAACATACAAGAGTAATATTCCATTACTGTGAGACCCTTATTCTAAAAGGTAACAGTCCTCCTTCTCCCCTCTTATATATGGCACTATCTGCAGTCATATTCTATCTCCTCTCCATACTCGCGCTCATTCTGTTTAACAACTGCACTCCGCTCTCCATAATTATACTCAGCACATACATTCTTTTTAGGTAGCTTGTAAGATCTTTATTATTCCCTCACCTTTGAGGTAGTATCCAGAAACCAATTATTATTTGTTTGGCTCACTCTAAAACTTTCGTTAAAGGGACAGGTTTCTTTCAATCCACTGCTCCTTGCGTGTAATTAGCATATCGGGCAGCTATGTACAGAAACAAAGAATCATCATCATGTAACATACAGTTTACTTAGTAAGTCCAAATTAGTTGATATTGGTTGGTCTCTCACCTGCTTCAAAGTTTCCAAGTAGGTGTATCTATCCTTGCACTGGGATTTTTACTGTTAAGAATGTCCTGGTTGCGTACATCTTGGTTATTGTTATGGTCATAGGACGTATTTCCTTAGGACGTCTACGTGCCGGAAGGACTGCTTTCCTCGTGAATTTGTAGATCAGACCTTCTTTAGCCTATGTATAAGGAAATATATGTGGGCAATGAGATATCTCATTTATCTGTAGGAATGCCTATTACATACTCGTCTCGGTATTTATTAAGATTACCCGGCATTTAGTGTTAGTTTTATTGCCAACTAAATACCTTACTGGGGAGTTCGGACTCCCTCCATTGGTATGATTATTCTCGAGCCTATTTTTGAACAGAACATGGCCCCTGTGTTACAAGCAGTGCGGATATGTGAGCGGAGTAAAACCCCTTCGACCCTTCTCGGTTCGTTATTAGTGCCTTAGTTCCGGGGGACTCCTCGATGTAATTAAAGACGGTATTGCTCCCACTTTCCGTCTCACTACCTCGACTTCCCTCTCACCGTGCCAACTTTCTACGTGCCTTGCTCCCGGGTTTTTTTTCGAATTTGAGATTTAAATTACGGCTCCAGCTATCGCCATCCCATCTCATCTACTCTATTTACGACCTCATTCCACCTGATATATCCCTCTCGTTCTATGTTCACTTACCGGTCTGGATTTCTTTTAGTGAGGCGAAGTACGTCCTCTAACGGCGTACGGCGTCAGTTTGGCTATATCCGATCTGCCGCACTCTTAAGTAGAGCCCTTTTGTCTCCCTAATACGGATCACCTGTGAAAAGAAATCCAGACCGGTAAGTGAACATAGAACGAGAGGGATATATCAGGCGAACTGAGGTCGTAAATAGAGTAGATGAGATGGGATGGCGATAGCTGGAGCCGTAATTTAAATCTCAAATTCGAAAAAAAAAAACGGGAGCAAGGCACGTAGAAAGTTGGCACGGTGAGAGGGAAGTCGAGGTAGTGAGACGGAAAGTGGGAGCAATACCGTCTTTAATTCTATGGCAGGACAGGAGGCTCAGATTATGCTTTCTCTATTTCTTTACTACCAACAGCAGCCAATAGGAACATAGTAAAGAAAAAACAGAAAATTACAACTCCCATGAGCCCTTAGGCAACCATAGAGAGTACATGCTATATAAGTCACCACAGAGGACAACACTTCCTCTTTCTTTGCTGCTTCGCAGCCAGTTAAGTGCTTTTCTACTTTTCTTGTATTACTTGAATGCTTAATTGACTATTACCTTGCTGTCCTGTTGTGATTGCTGTACGCCGCTTTCGCTTTGTATCTTCATTGCAGCCGCTTTGCATGGGCGCGTAGTGCTGCCGCTGGCGTTTTCATTGGTTCACAGGACATTGTATTTTGGTTGTTGGAGAGCGCGTGTTCGCCTCTCTGGACTTGCGGGCGCCTTGTGCCCGTGTCGGTGTTTAGTGGAGTGGGACCGGAGCTCGGGGACTCTCGCGCTCGTGTCGCGCGTCGCTCCTCTTCCGGGTAGCAGACACGCCACCGCGCATGCGCGTTGGTGACTTTGACGCTCCGTGTGACAGGAGCCCGGAAACGCTACGAGGCGGCGTTTTTTCCTCATTGCCTCTGCCCACTTGTCTGCCGGAGAGCTCCTTCTGACGCCCTCTACCTCACGGAAGGTTTTGGGCTGTATAATCTTTAGAGGCGGTGCCTAGGGTGGATTTTACACGCAAGCTGGTCCCTCCACATTCAATTCTACTTGTTTTGGTCGAGTTCTTGCTCTACCTCATTTGCTTGCGTGGGGCTGTCACCCCCCCTGACAGGGTCGCTTGATTGTGACCTGCTCTTTACCTTTTGGTTTTCTGTGGGCATATAGATATACTTCTGTATATTTATATATTTCTACCTGTTTTTCCTCAGTGGTGTGCATTGTTTTTCAACACCATGGCAGAATACGTCGATGCTGAGGAGTATTATTATGAAGAGGAGCAGGTGGAATCATTTGAATATGATTTAGTCGATGCCCTTGACTAGGGCGTTCAACATTCCGTCAATACTGCGTTGGTCCGAGCAATTGGGCCACTGAAACGTCATTTGACTGACTATGCCCAGCAACAGGGTTGGATTCCATCCTCTGCTTCCAAACATTCCTCTAAGTCACCCAGTAATCCTCACAGGTCGGACTTTGTACGATTAGCCAAGTCTTTGTCTGCTCCTGCTAAAGTTTGTCACTCTCATCTTCCGCCTCCTGACACTGAGGATACCTCTTCTTCGTCATCTTCAGGTCCCTCTGGTCCCCCTCCGGCTAAAAAATCCCGAAAGGAACATTTTGTAGACGCCTCTTCAAATCCACCGGTCTTGACCTTTGAGCCTACGGATATCATACACCCTAATTCCAAGGTTTGGTGCCCTGCTCCAGAGGTCGCGGACTATATCCAAGCCCATATCCGTGACTCTTTCGATCAGGAGGTGCGTTCTCGGTTACGTTCCGAGTGCCCTCGTCCGGAGTTGGCGGATAAATTGGCTGACACTCCCCACAATTTTGACCTACCTTAAAAAATTTAATAAAGATCCCAATAAGGGGATTGACCGTTCTTGGCGCCTGTGCCAGGACAAGTTGCTGGATCTTCTTGGTCCATTGACAAAAATCCTGGATCTGGGGTATCAAGCCCAAGGGGAGGCGTCTGGCATTGACCCCGATGTCCTTATTGGCTGGGCCCAGAGGGCTATCTGTCTTCTGGGGAACGCAAACTGTGCACTTTCAACGGAACGTAGGCGTTCCATATTGCTGAAAATGGATCCACGCTTGTCTGAGCTGGCTACGTCCGAGTCCGGTGCTCTGGCTCAAGGTCTGTTATTTGGTCAGCCATTTTTTAAGGAGCTGACAAAATTTGTGGCGGCCTTTAGTGGCCTGGACAAGGCGCGATCTTCCTTGCGCAGGGCGTTCCGCCCGGTTTTTGCCAAGGCCGGACGTTCTGGGGGACGTTCGTTCGGCCGAGGTTCTGGTCAACAACGTGGCCAACAGTCCCACCAGAGTGGAGGCGGACAGCGTCAGCAACAACAACAGTCCTATTCCGGGTCTAAGTCAACCTTCTACCCCTCCCGGAAAGGTAGAGGTCAAGGCAACAAGGGAGGCTACGTGGAAGCCAAGGAGGACGACAGGATTACTCCGCTACAGGTGAGCCTGATTCCTTACGACAGTGTTGTTTTGGGGGGCAGTGTTTTCTAGAGAACTGGTGCTCGATCTCCAACGATGCTTGGATATTACAAACAGTTCAGGGGTACCGCATCGAGTTCTACCACCCACCCCTTCAGGGTCCCGTCCCTTCTCCCCTTGTTTTTTCCCAACTAGATCGGGAGGTGATATCCAAGGAAATCGATTCTCTTCTTCTCAAAGGGGCCATTGTGCGAACGACTCTCCATCCACAGGGGTTCGTCAGCAATGTGTTTCTGGTGGAGAAGAAAGGGGGAGGGTCTCGTCTTGTACTCAACCTCAAAGAATTCAACAACGGGGTGGTCTATCGCCACTTCAAGATGGAGGGCATCCATCTTCTCAGGGATCTTCTTCGCAAGGGCGACTGGATGGTTCGCCTGGATTTGAAGGACGCATACTTGTCCATTCCCATCTTTCCACCTCATCGCCGTTTTCTGCAGTTCCAATGGCTGGGGGAATGGTTCGAATACAGGGTTCTCCCGTTCGGTCTCTCGTCCGCCCCATGGTGCTTCACGAAGCTCCTGCGACCAGTCATGGAATCGCTGCGTGCGCGGGGGGTGCGACTGATAGTGTATCTGGACGACATTCTTTTGATGGCTCAGTGCCCACTACAACTACGTTCCCATTTATCTTGGACAATCGATCTCCTTCAGTCTCTCGGATTTCTAGTGAATCCGCAGAAGTCTCATTTACTACCCACTCAATTGATAGAGTTTCTGGGTTTCCTTGTGGACTCGGTCTCTTGCCAACTTCTTTTACCTGCCCAGAAAGTCAGGTCTATCAAGAGGGAGTTGAAGTCACTGTTGTCTGCACCGAACGTATCGTTGCGGTCGATCGCTCGGATTGTCGGGCTATTGGCTTCTTCCATTCAGGCGATCTTTCCGGGTCCCCTGCATTATCGGGCCTTGCAACGTCTCAAAATCAGGCACTTGCAGAAGGGTCTTCGGTATTCCGACCTTGTTCCTCTGTCCCAAGATGCGAAATCGGAAATGATGTGGTGGCTCCATCACATGGAAGCCTGGAACGGGAAAGCTCTGTTCGGCTCGACTCCAGACTTGGTTTTGGAATCGGATGCAAGTCTATGGGGCTGGGGAGCCCGTTGCGGGGACTTGACGACGGGCGGCCGTTGGTCTCAGGACGAATTAGCCCTTCATATCAACTGCCTAGAACTTCTGGCGGGATCGTTTGCGATCCGCAGTCTTGCTCCACAGGCCACCAGCTGTTGCATTTTGCTCCGCATGGACAACATCTCAGCGGTGCGATATGTGAACAAACTGGGGGGGACTCGGTCGAAATTGTTAGCGGAAATTGCGAAGGATTTCTGGCATTTCTGCCTTCAGAGGAAGATCACTCTTATTGCAGAGTATCTCCCAGGTCGCCAGAATCAAGTGGCCGACTGGAATTCTCGCCATCTGCTGGACTTCAGCGACTGGCGTCTTCACCCTCGGGTCTTTCGATCCCTGTGTCGCCTTTGGGGTCGCCCTTGGATCGATCTCTTCGCCTCTCGCCTCAATGCTCAACTGCCCAGGTTTTACAGCTGGCGTCCGGATCCGGAGGCCCTGGCCACGGATGCCTTTCTCCAGACTTGGCCTCCTCAGCTTTGCTATGCTTTTCCCCCGTTCGCGATGATCCCGCGAGTCTTGGCCAGGACGAAGCAGTTTCTGTCGGAGATCATTCTGATCACTCCTCTTTGGAGAGCTCAAGCGTGGTTTCCGGACCTTCTGGAGATGAGTTGCTCGACTCCATTTCTGCTTCCAACGAAGTGGAACTTACTGTTGGATCCTCTGCTCCATCCACATCCTCTAATTTGGTCGGGTCAGCTCCGTCTGGTGGCGTGGCGTCTTTCGGGGAACGCTGGAAAATCCTGGGCTTATCTGGAGACGCTGAAAGATTTATCAGTGAAGCTTGGGCCCCCAACACGCGTAAGCGTTATGCGTCAGCTTGGCGTCGGTGGTGTGATTGGTGTTCTGAACGGAATCTGGATCCCGCTTCAGCAGATGTCTCTCTAGTGGTTAATTTTCTTGCTTCCATCGCTTCTTCTGGTTCTGCTTACAGGACTGTCAATTCTTTTCGCTCCGCTCTCTCTGCGGGCCATGACTTGGTAGACGGGAAGCCTGTTAGGGAGCATCCTCTCATCTCTACATTGCTGCGTGGTGTTCGGATGGCTAAACCGCCATGCCCGAAATATGTCGCTCTATGGGATGTCTCCATTGTGTTACGTTTTCTGGAAGCTTGGCCTCCCAACGCTTCTCTGTCTCGTAAGCAGTTGTCTGCAAAATTAACAATGCTTTTATGCTTAGTTTCTTGTAAGCGTGTTTCGGATGTCCGCGCCTTGGATCTCGCGGGTCGTTCTTTTTCCCCAGAAGGCGTTACTTTTACGGTTTCCAGACCTACCAAGACTAATCTGTCTACTATCACTTACCCAGCGTTTCCTCACAATCCGCAATTGTGTGTGGTTCGCTGCATAAAGGATTATGAGGTGAGTACTGCTCCTTTTCGTCAGGATATGTCTGGACAGTTATTGATTGCTTTGCAAAAACCTTTTAAGCCTGTGGCGCCAGCTACTCTGGCTCGTTGGGTGCGCTGGCTTATGTCTGAGGCAGGCATTGATGTCTCCATCTTTGGCGCTCATTCAGCAAGGGGTGCCATGGCCTCCAAGGCCTTTCATGTTGGTGTAAGTTTGCATGACATTGTGAAGACAGCTGATTGGTCTTCTGATACTGTGTTTAAGACGTTTTATTTCAAACCCATTGTGGATATTGCCTCTGTTGTGGTGGAACAGCTTTGAACAAGCATAATCTGAGCCTCCTGTCCTGCCATAGAATTAAAAATTTGCAAACATTCGTGACAAGAATTTTCAATTCTATTAAGGACACGGAGGCGAGGATTATCCCACCCATTTGTATTCTACTGCATTGTTTATGTTGCATCTTTGCTTTACTATGATCTGCATTGTTTTTTGCATTGATTTTTTCCCCACCCTCTGTGATGCTACCTTCCAAGGTTTTGGGGATATATGTTACGGCTCTGTTTTTCTTTCAGGTTCGGACCAGAAGTGATCTTTCATCTTGGTCTTTCCGGCACCGTTTTCCGCGCCTTGGAGCCTGGATTTGCTGTGTTTCCTGATGCACCTTCGGCGCTTTTGAGTGGTTGCCTGTTTTCCTGTTGGACTTCTTTACGGTTCTGCCTTCGGACTTTCCTTTCTGGATGGTTGGCGGTACTTTTCTTCAATGACTTTTGACTGTTTATGGTTCCTGGACAAAGAAAGAGGAAGTGTTGTCCTCTATGGTGACTTATATAGCATGTACTCTCTATGGTTGCCTAAGGGCTCATGGGAGTTGTAGTTTTCTGTTTTTTCTTTACTATGTTCCTATTGGCTGCTGTTGGTAGTAAAGAAATAGAGAAAGCATAATCCTCGCCTCCGTGTCCTTAATAGAATTGAAAATTCTTGTCACAAATGTTTGCAAATTTTTAATTACATCGAGGAGTCCCCCGGAACCAAGGCACTAATAACGAACCGAGAAGGGTCGAAGGGGTTTTACTCCGCTCACATATCCGCACTGCTTGTAACACAGGGGCCATGTTCTGTTCAAAAATAGGCTCGAGAATAATCATACCAATGGAGGGAGTCCGAACTCCCCAGTAAGGTATTTAGTTGGCAATAAAACTAACGCTAAATGCCGGGTAATCTTAATAAATACAGAGACGAGTATGTAATAGGCATTCCTACTGATAAATAAGATATCTCATTGCCCACATATATTTCCTTATACATAGGCTAAAGAAGGTCTGATCTACAAATTCACGAGGAAAGCAGTCCTTCCGGCACATAGACGTCCTAAGGAAATACGTCCTATGACCATAACAATAACCAAGATGTACGCAACCAGGACATTCTTAACAGTAAAAATCCCAGTGCAAGGATAGATACACCTGCTTGGAAACTTTGAAGCAGGTGAGAGACCAACCAATATCAACTAATTTGGACTTACTAAGTAAACTGTATGTTACATGATGATGATTCTTTGTTTCTGTACATAGCTGCCCGATATGCTAATTACACGCAAGGAGCAGTGAATTGAAAGAAACCTGTCCCTTTTAACAAAAGTTTTAGAGTGAGCCAAACAAATAATAATTGGTTTCTGGATACTACCTCAAAGGTGAGGGAATAATAAAGATCTTACAAGCTACCTAAAAAGAATGTATGTGCTGAGTATAATTATGGAGAGCGGAGTGCAGTTGTTAAACAGAATGAGCGCGAGTATGGAGAGGAGATAGAATATGACTGGAGATAGTGCCATATATAAGAGGGGAGAAGGAGGACTGTTACCTTTTAGAATAAGGGTCTCACAGTAATGGAATCTTATTCTTGTATGTTACCAACTCCTATAATGGCTATGGTCTATGAGACAAGGAAGGACCCCATATATTAAAGTTTATTAGGAACCTAGATTATAAACAGCAGTTGTACTAAACATTTTGAATTTCAATTTGGTCAGGAATGCTTCTATGTAGACATATGTTTGGAGAAACTTACTAAAAGATTCTAAATGTTGAATTGGGGTCACTAAAGGCAAAAAACTTTTTTGAGCCATAGGATATTGTGTTAACTATGTAAAGATTAGTTTTTAACAATGTTTATGTTTTTTAGGTGTTGGCTTAAAAACAAGTCTTACGTGAACTAGAGAGTTTTTATGACTTTGTCTTGAAAAAGATGGATTAAATGTAAAAGAACCATCGAAACGCATTGACGCCATCTGAATTGATACAATCTACTAACTCAACATTGTGGGAATATTGAATATAAAGGAGTCTATCCCCCAGTGCGAGCACTATTGTATTTTTGTAGATGTATTAACTGTAGAAGACTGATTACATCAGTCTGTTTGTGTAACTCTCTAGGAGTGGTATTTTCTATTGATTCACTGCTTTTATTGATTTATTTGTATTGTATTATTGTCCCTTTTTAATCTGTGATATTAGCTTGATTATGTTAGATGCATGTATTTACATATGTAATACCTTTGTTTTTATGTACCACAAATGAATTTGTTTTATTTTTATTCTATGGAAATTCTTTAGAGTTATATGGCACTTTCTATTATGATGTATGATAAGTGAGTTGATTGAGAGGAGTGAAAGTGTAGGTAGGTGCATGCACCTAGTGTGCTTTTGAAGTTCACCCTGTGGGATTTTCTCATATTTCACTATTAATATCCAATGCATCTATTAAAGATCTTCGAGGAGGAATTTGCCCAAGTGAGTTTGTGTGTTCATGCACCCATTTGCTTTCTGTCCAAAGCCTCATAAACATATTAGCAAACTCCTCCTGCAGCCCAATTGACAGCTGTTGAGATTGAGGGTGCTCAGGGAAATCAAAACGGGCAGAGGAAACCAAGGAACATCAAACCGTACAGAATGTCTTTCATGCCATTGCAATTTATTAAAACTGTGAGGACGTTGGTGCACATCAGTGCAAGGGCCAGTGAGAAATGAGTCTTGTTAGGAGACATGCCCTCAGATGGAGCAACTTGGTGCAGACATGCCCGGGCCAAGGACACTTGGAAGCACTTGCATCAGAAATCCTTAATGCATGTCCTTGCTATTAGGCCGTCAGTTCCTTGCGTTTGTTATCCAATATGGATTTCCAATCAGAAGTCCAGCTGTCCAGGCGCTTGCGAGGGGGCAGCCACTCCAACTTGTTGTTGTGGAAAGTAGTCATGAGAACGTGTTCCCAGGTAGGTTTAGTAAGCAGCCCTAGGAAGAAAAGGCAGACCGTTATTACCATGCCACAGTGCAGTCAAAATCAAGCTCTCTAGGAACGCAGATCACACCTGTTATATCCTCCTTATCGTCAAACAGCAGGTGGCCGCTAACCAAGGTCTTGTCCTTACAAATGATGATTCTATCCACAAACTCCGGTCCAAACCTCTGCCGCACCCAGTCGTACTGAAAAGGTAAAGAGAGAGAGATGTGTTTTTATCACCGTGGTCTGCACAGCACTGTCTTCTTTTTCCCCGTAGGTCCCATTGCTGGAATTGTGCACAGTGCAGAGGTGTTTCACATCTCAGTACCCATAACTCTGCAAGTGATCCGTGAAGAATGTTCAGGAGTGTTCTGTATGCAAACCTTACCCATAGAAAAATGTGCAATAGTGCTAGTAACCTAATGCGTCGTTACACTCCTAATCATCACAGCAACTTCCAATTGTTAAGAAAAAGCATCTTGGCAGTACCATATTCCACCACCCAGCAGCTTCTTGGTGATAATGGACCTTCTCTAGGGCCCCAAAGAAACAATGTGATGCACTTGCCTGTAATCCTGGTTCTCTTCCAGGGGTAAACTCATCAAAGTCCTAAGCACTGAATAGTCCCACACATATATATATAGATAATATGCATATACATATTCAAATGCAGCCTGAAAACATATTACTAGGCTCCAAAACTGCCATCATGTTATGTTATGTTATGTTATGTTAATAACTTTTATTCAGCGCACAGCTGCCCCAGCGAAGGGGCGTCCTGGCGCCTGATCAAGTACCACAACATAACAGATCCCCGCTGAGAAGAGGAAATTAGTTAACGGAGGTGAACAGATGGGTCTTAATCGCCCGTCTGAAGAGAGTCAGGCTATTCAGGGCACGGATATGGACAGGAAGGGAGTTCCATAATCCAGCCGCCATGACACGAAAAGAGCGGCCTCCTATCCTACTCAGTCTAAATCTAGGCATGTTCGCTAGATAGAGGGATTCCGACCTGAGAGACCGCCTGGGGACATATGGGGAAACAAGGCCCATCAGGGCGGGAGGAGACGAGAGTTTCAAGATCTTAAATGTCAGACAGAGTGCCTTAAATTTGATTCTCTGTCTGACCGGCAGCCAGTGCAGGGAGGTCAGGACTGCCGATACAGAGCACCGTCTCGGGAGGCCTACAATGGCCCGCGCAGCGGCATTCTGCACCCTCTGCAGTCTAGTCGCCTCGGCCTGATTAACGCCGAGCAACAGAGCACTCCCGTAGTCCAGCCGGGAAAGAATGGAGGCTTGGACCACCAGTTGCCGAGTAGGGGGGTCGAAGAATTTGAGGACAGGTCTCAGTCCTCGCAGAATCCCATAACAGGTGGCTGCGATCTTCTTAGTGTGGCTGGTAAAAGAAAGGTTGGAATCCAGCCAGACCCCCAAGTTCTTCACTTCGGCCGCTGGAATGGGAGTCACCCCCAACTCAGGAGGCCACCATTGATCTCCCCACAATTCCGCTTGCTTTCTTAAAATCAGGACTTCGGTTTTCTTGGCGTTTAACTGTAAACAGTTAATACGCATCCAGTCCGCCACGGCAAGAAGCCCTGCGCGAAACCTGGGGGCAGTCACCTCAGGGTCCCCACTGAGTGTCACCGCTAGCTGCGTGTCATCGGCGTAAGATGTCATGGTTAAGCCAGATTGTCTAACTACAGCAGCTAGCGGTTTCACATACAAGTTGAACAGCGTGGGGCTCAACGCAGATCCCTGAGGGACTCCTAACCCCAGAGGATGGAACGAGGACTGACCAGGTGGAATGGCCACTTTAAAAAACCGGTCCGAAAGGAAAGAGCGGAACCATTGAAGAGCCTTACCCTCAAGTCCCACTTCCTCCAGCCTCCGCAACAAAATGCCATGAGACACCGTATCAAATGCGGCGCTCAGGTCTAACAGAAGGAGCGCCGCTGTCTGCCCCGCATCCAGCACCGAACGGAGATGTTCGCTCATAAAGAGCAGAGCCGTTTCGGTGCTGTGTTGTGCCCGAAAGCCATTCTGGCTCTCGTCAAGGATATTATTGCGAGAGAGATGGGCAGACAAGATGGAATTTACGTGTGCCTCAGTGACCTTGGCGGTCCAGGGCAGGAGGGAGATGGGGCGGTAGTTCTCAGGAAGCAGAGGGTCTAGACTAGGCTTCTTCAATATAGGGCTGACCACAGCTTGCTTCCAAGAAGCAGGAACCACGCCTTCCGTAAGTGAAAGATTAATCAGGTCCAGTATGGGTTCACGACATAGGGGCGGGAGGAGAGTGATAAGCTCTGGCTTCAAAGGGTCTAAAGGAGAGCCAGATTTAATTTTGAGGCTCAGGGTGTCAAACGCCTCAACCGACATAGCAGGCAGGGAGGACAAAGGTTCACAATCTGGAACCCTAACAGGCCTGGGCTCAGCATCGGGCACAGCTGGCATAAACCCTCGGTAGATTACCTGCACCTTCTCCACGAAAAAGGATGCCAAGCTTTCACAATGAGAGTCCGTGCAGATTTCTAGCAAGGTGGCCCGTTTACCCATCAGATCTTTGAGCACCTTAAAAATTAGTTTAGATGGGTTAGGGCTGTTAGAGAACTCAGACGCATAATATGCCGCCCGGGCTTGACAGATAGCTCTGTGATAGCTCTTAAGCTGGGTAAAGTACATTGATTTCAATGTGGGGTCAAAAGACTTCCTCCACGCCCTCTCCGCTTGTCGGCAAGTTCTCTTGAGCTCAGCAAGGGACTCATTATACCAAGGGCTGCGGGTTTTAGCATGACATTTCGACCAACGCATTGGTATAAGAGAATCGAGGGCAGTACGAACCCAGGCACAGAACTGTTCATATCCCTGTTCAACATTCGACAGGTTGCCAAAGGGCTGTGCCTCGAGGATATTAACGAACTCCTCCATTTTAAGCTTACGCCAATTTCTTTTAAAGGTCAATCTGTCCACAGGTTTAAATTGGTGATCATCCAGAGGGCATGATACTTTAACCAATAGATGATCAGTCCAGCCCACCACCATCGGGTCAGATGCCAGAGCCCGGTCCAAGGTGGTAAAAAAGGGGTCAAGGATGTGACCTCCTCTATGGGTGGGGGCGGTGACAAGTTGGTTCAATTGCATGGCTTCCAGATCTGCTATCAAAGAGCTGATGGGTAAAGAAGACGTCTGATCAAGATGTATATTCAGATCGCCAATGATGTTAAAGTTAGCACATCTAGGAGCTAGGGAGTTAACCATGTTAACGAGAGCGGCCTTAAAGACCGTGTCATTCCCTGGAGGGCGATAAATTAACAGTCCACTAAGAGTGAACTGATGGCTGACAGTGACCTTGAAAGAGGCGCTTTCGCACATCGGCAGATCGAGAGCTTGCCAGACCGCCGGAAAGCAAGATTTTGTTGCCAAGGCTATGCCTCCACCCCTGGAAGTACGGTTCAGAGGGAAAACCGTATAGGTGGAAGGAAAGGCCAAATTTATTATGGCAGAGTCGGTATCCTGTAGCCAGGTCTCAGTGAGAAAAATAAGGTCCGGTGAGTCCTTGTCGATCATATCGCGAAGGGACTGATGGTGCTTAACCAATGATCTGACATTAAGGCTCCATATACTAAGTGCTCGCCCAGAAATGTCATTTAAATCTTTTATATTTGAAAAAATAAAGACATGTAAGTCATAATAAACATATGATATATTTAAAGAAAACTGCCCCGAGTTTGCATTGAAACACACAACCTTTATTTTCAAAGGTAAAAAGTCAAGATCATAGAGGCAGCTTTAGCCTAGAAAGACTGCATTGAAAACAATTGGAAAATTGGCGCCGTGCCTTTAAGACCTCCAGGAACCCCCAGGCTCCCATCATGCACCACAGGTGACAGTTAGGTCAGTTCTTTTGGACGGCGTATAGCAGTGTAATTACAGTATGGGTAACAGGTACATATGTATATAGACATGGTATTCGTCCGGGGAGGAGGGAGGGAGGGTTAAGACTTTGATGAGTATACCCCTGGAAGAGAACCAGGATTACAGGTAAGTAACTTATCCTTCTCTTCTAGGGGATACTCATCAATAGTCATAAGCACTGAATAGAGTAGCAAGGCCATCCCCGTACCCTGCGGACGAATACCAGCATATCAAAACCATTTCACCAACATATATTACCCAAACAAATTTCTCAAGGATGCTTGACCGAACTGAGCATCCACTTGAGTATCAGAATCAAGGCAGTAATGGCGTGCGAAAGTATGAACCGAACGCCATGTGGCATCTTTACAAATTTCTTGAATAGGCACATTCCTAAGCATTGCTATCGAAGCAGCTTTGCCTCTTGTAGAATTCTTCCCTCGGCTTGCCCGGGTGCTGCTTATGTGCCAGTTGATAAGATAACATGATACATGACACTATCCATCTAGAAATGGACCTTTTAGAGGCAGGGAAACCAGTGTTTAACGGACCATAATTCACAAACAGTTGGTCGGACTTCCGTACACTTTTTTTTTAATCAAGATAGAATTTTAACACTCTTTTCAAGTCTAGAGAGTGCAGAGCGCTGTCAGCAGGAGTAACAGGGTTTGCAAAGAAAGTAGGAAGAGTAACTGACTGGTTGATGTGAAAATCCTGGACCATCTTAGGAAGGAACCTCGGGTGAGTACGTTACACCACTGTGTTCGTGTGAAAAACGAGATAAGGCTCTGTAGGGCATAAGGCTTGTATTTCGCTTACCCTGCGAGCAGATGTGATTGCCATGAGGAAAGCAGTCTTCCACGAGAGATGCTGAAGGGAAGCTTTGTGAATGGGTTCGAATGGGGGACCCCTTAGCTTTGAGAGGATTATATTCAGCTCCCAGGGGGGAGAATGGGCCCTAACAGGAGGATAAACCTTCTTGAGAGCCTCCAAGAAATCTTTAACAACTGGCATGTGAAAGAACGAAGCCTAAGTGGGAGACTTTCTATATGCTGTTATCGCTGCCAGGTGAACCTTTATGGAGCAGTATTGCAAACCTGCTTTGGCCAAATACAAGAAGTATGGTAACAGTACCTGTTACTGACCTCGAATAGGGCCATGACCTTCAGCAGTTTACCACAAGTAAAAACGCTTCCACTTAAAAGCGTAGGACGTCCTCGTAGAAGGTCTCCTAGCCTCCTTCAAGATCTGCATGCAGTCTTGAGAGAGGCCTAAATGTCCATATTGTATGAACTCAGTAGCCATGCTGCTAACCTCAGGGACAGCAGGTTGGGGTGGAGCACATTGCCGCCCGCCCTGGTCAGCAGATCCGGATAACATGGTAACCTCCAGTGTGGTACTTTGGACAGGTGAAGAAGGTCCGGGTACCACCACGAGCGAGGCCACTCTAGAGCAACCAGGATCATCTCTGTCTTGGACTTGTACAGTTTCCTGATCACCATGGGGATGAGGTGGAAAAACGTAGAGTAATTTCTCTGACCAGTCTATCAACAGAGCATTCCCCTTGGAACCTGGTTGCGGGTACCTGGATGCGAAGACGCAGCATTTAACGTTTTCAGCGTCTGCAAAGAGATCGATATCTGGTGTCCCCCAGTTGTGGAAGATGTCTTGCGCTACTTCTTGTTTAGCATCCAGTCGTGTGCTTCTGCGAAATGCCTGCTAAGGTCGTCCGCTTGGACGTTGAGTGCGCCTGGTAAGTGAATCGCAGAGATTTTCATGTCTCGTGTCAGAAGTCATTTCCAAATCGCCTGAGCTTTCAGCGACAGGGATCTGGATCAGGTTCCCTGCTTGTTCAGGTAGTACATCGTTGTTATATTGTCCGTCTGAACAAGCAGAGAAGTCGATGTGATGGAAGGAAAGAACGCTTTGAGAGCTAGATGTACCGCTCTGAGTTCCAGCATGTTTATGTGGTATAGTTGTTCTTTCTCTGACCACATTCCTTGGATTTGTAGTGGTCCCATATGAGCGCCCCATCCCTGAAGGGACGCATCCGTCACCAGAGTCTGCTGGGGCAGTTCCTCTTGAAAAGGGACTCCTGCAATGAACCCGTCGCATCCATCATTGGATGGATAATTGAACAGACAGAGGTATAGATAACTTGTCCTCCCAACGATATGAGATTTGGGACCACTGATCCTCCAGAGTCTGCTGCAGAGGTCTTATGTGAAGTCTGACGTTTGGAACTAGAAAAATGCACGAGGCCATGGAACCCAGCAGAGATGAGATCTGCCTGGCCATGGGTTGAGATATCTTTAGGAGAGTTTGACACTTGTGGAGAATGGATGATAGTCTCTCCTCCGAAGGATACGCTCTTGCGTTGACCGTGTGCAGAGTGGCGCCTAGGTAGTGTATCCCCTGTGTTGGATTGCGGATGGACTTTTTGAAGTTTACGTGCAGACCGAGCCGCTGTAGTTGTTGAATGCAGTACGTGAGGTGCTGCTGCAGAAGAGTTGGAGACGAACTCTTGAGAAGCCAGTTGTCTAGATAAGGGTAGACGAAGATTTGCTTTTTCCTCAAGAAAGCAGCTACTACTGCCATGCACTTTGAGAATGTGCGAGGAGCCGACTTCAGCCCGAAGGACAGGACAGTAAACTGGAAGTGGTCTGATTGGATGCGAAACCTTAGAAACTTCCGATGCTTTTGAGAGATTGGTATGTGGAAATAGGCATCTTGAAGATCTATGGAACACATCCAGTCCCCTTGATGTAGAGAAGTGTGGCTCACCGGTTAGAGGAGGCAGTCCATGATGCATAGGTCAGACCTGGGACCAGGGTTTAATCCCCAACGCGGCAGGGCCTTGAGCTCAAAATGTCCACGGACTTGATAATTCTCACCTCGGTGCCTACTCGAATCATGGGTTCACACTCTGCAACTCTGGGCAATAGCTTGCTTAATCTCCACTACGGCCTCACCGCGATGGGATGCCTGGTCTTCACCTTGGGGATGCCCAGTAGGAGTAATCTCACAGGGAAAGGCCAGGACGGGTTCCCAAAGCAAGCGCCTTGAGACCTTACGGTGAAAGGCACTATATAAGAACGTATGATTTACGATTTATTTACGATTTAGATGCAGGATAATTTGATGCAATGCCAGCATTCTGAACCTCTCTCAGAATTAACTTGTTGAGTCGTCTGAGATCTAGTATAGGCCTGAACTCCTTGTTTGGACCTTTCTTTAGGACCAAAAAATACCGAGAGTAGATTCCCTGCCGGCGTTGATGCCATGGAACCTCCTCGATGACTTTCTTTAGGAGTAGAGCGGACACCTCTTCCCTCAGAAAATTTATGCGATGGAGGACAGTCTATTGAGGAGGAATAGAAGGTGGAAGGGACTTAAAATTGATGGTATACCCATTCTTTACAATATTTAGCACCCACTGGCCTAGTGTGATTCTTGTCTACTTTTTCAGGTATAAACAGACACTTTCCCCCACCGGAGTGGGTAACGGAGCAAGCACTCACTGCTTTTGTTGTTGCTTGGCAGCAGGTGTGGACTGTCTGGAATTACCACCTCTTCCTCTACCAGGACGACACTGGGAGAATTGTGACATCCCTTGATTTTGCTGGGAGGACCACTGAAGGGTTTGAACCCTCTGTTGGTATTGTCGCCGATCGTAGAGGCAGTAGCGCCGCCTGAAGTCCTTCCTCTTCTCAAGCCCAACCGCCTTCACCGTATCCAGCTCAGTCTTCATCCTGGACATTTCGTCATCAGCATGAGAGCCGAAGAGTGATGTGCCATTGAAGGGGAGATTAAGAATGCGATGTTGTGACTCTGGTTTCAGCCCCGTCAATCTCAGCCAGGCAGAGCGTAGGGCACAAATCGCATGAGCATAACCAGGGGCAGCGAGATCTGAGGCATCAGCCGCTGCACTGATAACTTGATTGGCTACTAAGCCACCTTCATGTAGGATTTCCAAGAAATCGCTTGTCCTCTTTTAGGAGTTTCTCCATGAAATGTGAAAGAGAGTCCCACAAGGAACGGTCATATCGACCCAGCAAGACCGAGGCACTGGCTATTTTCATGTAAGAGGCTGAGGTTGTGCACATTCTCTTGCCATCAGAATCCATGGCCTTACTGTCTCTATCAGGGGGTACTGCCGACAATGTTGCCCCTGTTTATTTTTCCGTGCCGCTGAAACAATAACAGAGTACGGTGGAGGGACAGCCCTCAGAAAAAAGGGGTCTTTATCAGGATCCTTATATTTCTTGGTGATCCGAGATTGTGCAGCCTCCACCGATGCTGGAGTGAGAAATGTTTGCAGAGCAGGCTCTAGCAATCCAGGCACTAGAGGAAGCAAAGGTCTAGAGGAGGAATTTTGGTGCAGAGTTTCAAAGATGACTGATGTTTTGGTGGTGAAGACAGGCATTTCAATGTGGAGTTTCTCAGCCCCACGGCAGAGAACCTCATTGAAGGTCAGAATATCATCAATGGGCGATATTCTACTCGGAGGAGAGGAAGAAAGAGTAGGAGAACAGTCAGCTTTGGAGTCCGACTACCATGAAGAAGATCTATGGCTCCGTCTTCTAGGAGATCGGTGTCAACATCTGGATGCCCGACTCCTAGGAGAGCGTGATGATCGCCTTCTTACCGATGGGGACCTTCTTGGAGTGGCACGCTGGTGTCTTTCAGAAGAATGTACAGACTGAATTATAGGCAATCTGGATCTTGTAGGGGAGCGTGGTATATCAATCCTACAGATCTTCCACTCTCTAATTTCCCCTAGCCATCTCGGCGAGATATTAGTTGGCGGGGCTGGAGACGGTACTGGTGAGGGTTCAGGAGAGACTTACACTATCTGAAGTCCTGGGGAAGAGGAAGCATTCCTTGACGTCACCACCTGGGCGACCTGCGTCAAACGGTCCCTCAACGTCGCCCTAGGTCTCTTTGCTGGCGGAGATCCATGATCTGAGTGTGATCTCCTTAACGTCGACCTAGATCGCAACCTTCTTTGAGACCCAGAGGGTGTTTTTCCAGATCTCAACGTCAATATCCTCGACAGCGGCCTCCTCGACGTCGACCTCCTCGGCGACGGATGTGTCGACGTCATGTGTCTCGACATCGAATGCCTGGGTTTCTTCGGCATCGAAGCCCTTGGTGTTTGGCTCGACATCAATGTAATTGGACCTCTCGACGTCGGCGGCGATCTCGACGTCGGTCCTGTTCCTCTAGGCAGTGGGCTTCGACGTTGATGTGTCGACGTCAAGCCCTAGTTTTTTGACGTCGTAGGCGAGCCAGACGTGGACCGCCTACGCGTTGATGTCCACTTCATCCTATGTGTCTTCTCACCATGTCTCGACGGCGAAGGATGTCTCGACGGTGAAGGACGTCTTGACGTCGATATCGACGTCTACTCGGAACACAAAGGTATCTTGGATGTCGATATGTCGATCTGTCGCTCGATGGCGTAGTAGAATGATGTCTCTTTTTCTCACCTTTTTCTTTGCACTCCAAACCTTGTTTGAGAGGAGGGCTTCCTTGAGTGATGTTCTTCTTACCCACTTACTGTTTCTTTTCCTCTCTCTTGCATGGAGTGCAGCTTAATCTTCTCCCTCTCTCTAAGGGTTCTTTTTGAAAACTTGCTGCAGTGGTAACACTGGTCTGGCTTGTGACATCAAGGTAAACAAGCAATACAAATCGAATGAGGGTCTGACTTAGCCATCTTTTTTCCACAGGCCGGGCACTTATTAAATAAGGCTGGCATTTTGACTGGAAAAAATAGCTAAAGGCCAGAAAAAATAGTAGTATTAGTAAGCTAAGTACTAAAACCTATGAGTGAAACGAAAAAAGTTCACTTTAAACCAGAAAAAAGTGATAAAAAGTCACTAACTGGCGAGCTCAATGCTCCAGGATCCTCACAGAATGAACCGGAAAAAAGAACTGACCTACCTGTCACCTGTGGTGAATGCAAGGAGCCTGGGGGTTCCAGGAGGTCTTCAAGGTACCCCGTCAATTTTCCAATTGTTTTCAATGCAGCCTTTCTAGGCTAAAGCTGTCTCTATGATCTTGACTTTTTACCTTTGAAAATAAAGGTTGTGTGTTTCAAAGCAAACTATTTCTTTATATATTTAACTAGCTTGCCCGTGGCGCGTTGCTGCGATCTCAGAAGAAAGGAAATTCAAGGAAACTTGTTATGATAACATTAAATTTACATTGTGTCATTGTTATTGAAACGTATTCATTTTATTTTTGAAAAATTTCTAAGTGTGGCTTGAGCAGTGCGTCCTCGATTGGCTTCCAATCTTGATTCTGGTTGCTCTCCTGTTTCATTCGAGCGGGCTTGAGCAGTGCGTAATTGATCGTTTTCCAATCTTGATTCTGGTTGCTCTCCTGTTTCATTCGAGCGGGCTTGAGCTGTGCGTAATCGATCTGTTTCCAATCTTGATTCTCGTTGCTCGTTCGTTTGAGAATTACGGGCTTGAGCAGTTTGTATTTGAACAGCTTCTAATCTTGCTTCCTGTTGCTCGTCTGTTTCTGAAGCTCGTAATGCCTTTTTCTTTCGTGCTTCTGATGGAGATTGGCCAATCGATTTCCGTTTGGGGGTCATAACTGTCGACGATGCTCACAAATTCGCTGTCCATTTCAGTATTCGAAAGATTATTTGGGCCCTGGGGGGCCGATTTAAAAAAAAAAAATTGACAGAAACCTTTGCGGGAGTGTACTCAACAACTTCCCAAAGTTTCATGGCGATCGGATGAATGGTGTAGTAATGCAAAAGGACAAACAGACAGACAGACATACTTTCGTTTTTCTATATATAGACTAGCTTACCCGTCGCGCGTTGTTGCGATCTCAGAAGAAAGGAAATTTAAGGAAACTTGTTATGATAACATTCAATTTACATTGTGTCATTTTTATTGAAACTTATTCATTTTAATATGGAAAACATTTTAACCTCTTCCATGCGGCCGCGATTCCCCTGGTGTGCTGTAAACAACACGAACAGGGGCGGGCCGTGACGAACCCCAGCCGTCATCAGCACACGAGCACCGTAGTGCATGACGGCTGGGGTTCGTCATCAGCATGGAAGGGGTTAAAGTGTTGTTTTAATTCTGTTTATTTATTCGAGTGCTTGTGGATACACAGTATTTTTTGTTTTTCCGTCTGGTGCTTACAAAAATAAATCAGAAGGTTTTCTGACGCGTGAGCTGGCCACATACAGTTGTCCATGTGAGAAGCACGGATTCTCCAAATCTAATCCACACGCTTGCAGCGATTGTCCTTCTGCTTTGTTGATGGTCATTGCAAAAGCAAGTCGCACCGTAAACTGTAAACGTTCAGTATTGGAAAGATTATGAGGGCCCTGAGGGGCCGGGGGGCCGATATTTAACAACTTTGTCTTTTTATTTTGCCACAAACCTTCGCGGGAGTGTACTCAACAACTTCCCAAAGTTTCATGCCGATCGGATGAATGGTGTAGTAATGCATAAAGGACAAACAGACAGATATACATTCGTTTTTATATATATATTGATATGTATATTATGACTTATATGTCTTTATTTATTCAAATGTAAAAGATTTACATGCAATGATGGAAGTTTTGGAGCCTAGTAATATGTTTTCAGGCTGCATTTGTATATGTATATGCATATTATCTATATATATATATATATATATATATATATATATATATATAGGTATTTATGTATGTATATATCCCTGTTCCGACAATGCTCGGCGGAACACAGTAGGTTTGGACCTCCAGTAGCCCCAATGAAATGAAGCGGAAATAAGTTCAAAAGAACACAATTTAACCTCGAATGAGTTGCAGAGTGGCGATTTATTTGTTAGAGGATGACGCGTTTCACTCCACGAGGGAGCTTATATATATATATACACATATTATTGGCTATTGCTCCGGGGTCCCCGCACGTGGGCGGGACTATTCAGTGCTTATGACTATTAACTGAGTATCTCCTGGAAGAGAACTCAATATGAATGTTCTTGCTAAGGCTGTGAGAGGTGGCAGGGCAGGTCGCCAACTGGGGGGGGAAGGGTTGTGTTAAGGCAAGAGAATCCGGTCACATTTTGTTTAGGCTTTATTGGCCAATGTACTAATTCCTGTTCTCAAACCAGTATGTCCTAATTACACACTGACTGGTTCAGGAACGGGGTTTCATTTTGCCATGCAACTAATTTACTAATCAGGGGTATCAGAAAAATGTACATTAACATTGCAAAAACCTCCTGTCTCATGAAAACTAATGAGGCAGGAGGCATTTTGCGCCCTCCTGCGCATGCCTTTATGAACACAGGGATGGAGGCCTGCAAGAGACAACAGACCTCTATCTTGCTGCTGGCACTGCCTTCAATTGAACATTTGAAGTTCTGGGTTGATAGCACAGCTGTATGCAAGATCTATTGTGTGATTAGTGGGATGTTTCTTAATTGATGGGCTTTGAGTTAGCTGCCTTCAACCACTGGTTCATTTAGATCAGTCTTTTTCAACCACTGATTGAGAAAAAGTCAATCATATCTTGGATGAGCCCCGGGGAGTATTTGTCATTCAGTGTCATGCAGTTGGCTGCCTGGCATATAATTCTGTCTTCTGTGGAGATCTTGCATGAGGGAATATTCTAAATATAAAAAGGGTGCTTAATACCATCTGTAGCGTCGCGCTCCTAATTATCACAAACACAGGATGTGGTTTAGCTGGAGCTTTATTTATTACATCCAGCGCCGACCCTGTCCCTACTCTAACTGCCATAAGCTCGTCCCCTTAGCCCCTCCTGTTCCTGTTCCTCCCCCTAGCTCCACCCCAACCACTAGACTGCATCACGATATTACATCTCCCCCCCTTGTTAACAAAATAAACTTAGCGTCCACCATATCTATAGTTCCTCAATCAACCACACGGTTCTGCAGGCCGCCCGTTTAAGCTATGAAGACACATATCCAGTTCTATGGTGTGGCTTTCTTTTGCCTTGACAAAAGTCTCCTTGACTACAGGAGTGCATCTTTGAAATTGCGAAATGTCTCGTGTGATCTTCTTGTTCCCAGATTCATGGCGGTTTCCGATAGGCTTCTGGGTTATCCACTCATCTTCAGTCTCCGAGGCGATCATGATTGCCCCTTGTGAGGTGACCACGAAGGGCTCAGCGTGATGGCAGCAGTCTGTCTTCCTTTGTGGCTCTTGTTCGATTGATGCTTGATCTCCTTCATGAGAGGATGTTGTTCTGGTTCTCTTCCGAGCACCGGCATATAATTTTACTTCCTTTTGTCTTGTCCAGTCGAGGGCAGCACTGTCCTACTGTTCAACGTCATGGAAACCAGACGGTGATGCACCATTTGTAAAGATCATCCTAGTTTGGTTAGGGGACTCATTTGCTGCCGCTGGTTGTCTCACCCACTCCCACTCGCATTTGGGACTGGCGAACCCTTTGAGTCTCTGAGCATGTGCATGTTTCCCTCTCATCTGATGATGATTTGTCTCTGTCAACACGTCAGGTTTTCCTTGCGGAGGGACTGGATAGTCCTTTCTCATCCAGTGTGTAATGTCCCTTATATCTGTTTTCATTCGGTGGGTCCTTTGAGTCAGCCCATCAGGGGTGACTGTATATTCCTTATGTCTTGACATACCTGCAACTGACATAACAGGTTGTCTTGTGGGGTGAGTGGGTATTCAGAGACATTGGTGTGAGATAGGTTGCTCTTGATGGGAAGAATGTCCTTTGGTTCGATGGTGTGTTCGGGTGTTTGATGCCATGGACGTTGTCAGAACCATGACTCGGTCAGCCTGAGGGATCGAACAGACATGCTTTCTGAATCGGAGGAGTCTTTTGCTGATTTCCTTCGAGAACGTTCCTTTGGGTGTGTCTTGAATGGTAGATTTCTGACACAGATAGGCGGTGACGGGCTGCTCCTAGAGTCGGAGTTCTCTTTGGGATATTTCTCCAGGTACCCTTCTCGAAGTGGCTTCGGTGCCATCTCACTGGAGAGGCTGTTTGATAACCACATGTTTATTTCTTGTGTTTGATCCCAGGGTACTTCGTCTCTGCCTCTCTCGTATAGTGTTAATGGCCTCCTCTCAGTTTCCTCGTTGTCTCGGGTGTCATGAGTGCGTTTGTCTTCGCCTCTCCGGTGTCTGAGTGAATCACTCCGCCTTTTGTGGTTTGCTTCTTCTTTTCGTTTGTTTGGTGCACTGGCATCCGTGCCATGGGGGTGATGTGTCCCACCGCTTGATGCTTCCTCTGACTCATCTACAGAATTTGGCGAATAGTGGGATGCTCGGGGGTGTTCATGCGCCGATTTCCAGTGTTGACATGATTGGTCCAATCTTCTATAGTTTGTCTTTCTTACCCGCTTGTTGTGCAGGCTGCCATCTTGTCCATGGGTGCGATCTGTCCCACTTGACGCTTCATCCTCTTCAGAATAATTTGTGCAATACTTTTAATGACTCCTTGAGGTTGTATCACTGCGGCTGTCGTAATCCTGTATCCTCCCGGTCTTTTGTATTGTTGACTCAGAGTATTTCATGTCACTTTGTCTCTCCCGCTGTCTTATCCCTGTTTCTTGTTTCGTTTGTTTCTGGGGCGTTATTTACAGACATGCGAGATGTCTCTTTCCTCTTTTTTAAAAAAAATATTTATAGTTTTATTGTTTTCTTGCAAGGAAATACAGCAATACATTAAAAAAAGTCCAGCTTGAATACATACAACATACAAGACTTAAAAATTCAAACAAATGGTTAGATCCAGTCAGCAATAGGTGCCCACATTTTCTCCCCCAAAGCTCTTCTTTTGATCCCTTTTAACTTATAAATAGCAGACTCAGTATTATACATAAACAATAGTTTTTCACGCCAGGTAAAAAAAGAAGGAGGGTCTGGGTTAATCCACTCCTCAGTAATGCACGCTCTGGCTACCGCCATACAAATAAATAAGAAATAAGTTACTGGTTTTGATCTGGAGGGAATAAGCTCAATACCCAGTAACACCATCTCGGTGGTTACCGTAATATCACATTTAAGAACAATAGCAAGAAAGCTTTCAATTTGTTGGGGCGAAGAAAAAACATATGCAAATCATCAGCTGCATATAACCCACAGCGACTACAATTCGTTCCAGTGGTCATACTCCATTTAGCAACCTTACTTGGAGTGTAATAAAGGTTATGTATGCACATAAAATGCTGAGATTTCATCATCCCTGTAATCAAACATTCTGAAGCACACTTAACGGAAGACAAAACATCAATATCAGGGGTACCTAATTTATTAACCCATTTCGACTGGCACTGTTCCATATTGTCCCCACACTCTTGAATCAAGCTTAAATAAAGAGAACCTAAAGGGGCTTTTTTCTGCAAAAGTTCCAATAAAGGAATTTTTGTCATTCTAACTAAAGTAGTAAATGAATAACTCTGTAAAGAACTACGGATCTGAAGAAATTTAAAAAAGTCATTTCTTGCCAAAGAAAAGTTGTTCTCTAGTTCCTGGAATGAAGCAATTTGACCGTTGAAAAATAGATCACCCAAATATCGTAGTCCTTTCTGCTCCCACCTATAAATCGTTAAGTCACAGAAAATAGCTGGCAGAAGGCCAGGCGAAGCTAAAGGGGTATAGGCATTTAATTTGAATAAGCCCAAATGCTTTCGTACTTTTGCCACGCCCCAAAAGCTGCCTTCAACGTCTTATTGTTTTTTTATGATAACTGGGCTCAACAACCTTAAGAAAACTACCTTTCACTTTCTCACCCATAGTCATTTCGAATATCGTTGGAATTTGACAAACAGGTATGTTTACTCTATCTCCCATTATAAGTGGACTTATAAATTGGAGTGTTGCCGCTAAGTAATAAAATAAAAAGTAAGGGACATTCCATCCCCCACATTCATTACTCAGTATAATTTTTTTAAGGGCTTTATGATGGCGTTTATAGCCCCACAAAAACCTAGAAGTAGTCCTTTCTAAGTTTTTAAAACAGAGAGAATGAAATTCCAGCGGTATAGTACGGTACATATACAGCACTTTTGGTAGGATCAGCATTTTTAAAATGTTAAGTCTACCATACAATGATAGATGTAAGTGATCTAAGCGCTGTAACATAGTATTAATTTGTGCTATTACTGGGTTTATGTTAAGTTCTGGTATTTTCTCTATGGGCAATGATATCTTAATTCCCAAATATGTGACCTCTGAGATGGTAGAAATATTCGAGGGTGGATTATCCCCAGAACATAGGATCTGCCTTTTCTCCAGGTTAAGTTTATAACCGGAGAATAATCCAGATTGTTTAGCAAGATCATTAATTGCCGGAAGAGCTGTCTGGACATCGGTGGTGGTTATCACAATATCATCAGCATATGCCAATGCTCGATAGTTAGTGTTGGCTAAATAAATAGGTCTAATCTTTTGTTCCAAAATAAAACGGTTAATTAAGGGGTCAATATAAAGTGCAAAAAGTAAAGGCGAACAGGGACATCCTTGACGGGTGCCCCTGGTGATTAAAAAGAAGGGGAAACTTGACCATTGATTTGAATACAAGCTTTTGGAGCGGTATACATAGTTTTTAGTGCCGTTAGAAAACCTGGACCTAATCCCTTCCTGGCTAACACGTCCCACAGATAACCCCAGGCAACCGGGTCAAAGGCTTTTTCAGCGTCTAAAAATACGAGTCCGACATTGGACCGGGTTGCCTGGGACCAATCAAGAAACGTGATCACCCGTCGAATATGATCGGCAGTGTCACGGGCAGGAATGAAACCATGTTGATATTTGAAAACTAGCGGAGAAATAATATTGGATAATCGTGAGGCAAGAATTTTAGAAAAAATATTACTATCGGCATTTATAAGTGAAATGGGACGAAAAGATGACGGTAGCAGAGGGAGGAAATACAGTTATTATAGAGTCATGCCATGACTGAGGGGCAATGCCTTGTTGAGCTCTTAAAAATAAATCCACCAGTTCTAATTTTAGAATACCACGAAAATGCTTAAAAAACTCCAGGGGAATAGCATCAGGACCTGCAGCTTTTCCAGAAGCTAAGGACAACAGTGACAGCTCAATCTCCTCCCAAGTAATTGGCAGATCCAGCTTCTCCCTCTCCTGTGTGGATAAAATACCATTCAAAGCAGATTCGGTAAATTGAGTAATCCGGTCTATGCAATCTCCTACTACATCCTCAGTATATAGTTTAGAATAAAAGTCACAGAACACTTTAAGTATATCAGCAGTTTTGTTAACAGCCGCCCCTGCAGTATTATTAATTTTGTCAATGCTAGCAAACACAGCTTTCTGCCTTGCCCTCTTGGCCTAATGTTTTCCTGAATTTTCCCCTACTTCATAAACCTCCGTTCGAAAAGCAGCGAGTTGCTGAGCAGACTTTAAAGCAAATCCTTGATGGATCTTGACTTGATCCTTCGTGGAGAAGTGTGGCTCACTGGTTAGAGCAGGCAGACCCTGAAGCAGAGGTCAGACCCGGGACCAGGGTTCGATTCCCGACGCGGCAGGGTGTTGAGCTCAAATGTCCACGGACTCGATAATTCTCGCTTCGGTGCCTGACCTAATCATGGGTTCTCACTCTGCAACTCTGGGCATTAAGCTTGCTTAATCTCCACAACGGCCCCCCGCGGCGGGATGCCTGGCTTTCACCTTGGGGATGCCCTGTAGGGGCTATCTCACAGGGAAAAACCAGGACGGGTTCCCAAGGCAAGCGCGGAGATACCCCTTCGGGGGTCGATTCTGGCGCTATATAAGAAATACAATAACAAGAGCCAGTAGCTCCTTAGTAATGGTGTCTGTGGCTAGTCCCTTGTTACAAGCCTGCATGAGCTGAATCTCTAACAGTCTCAGATTATTCGTCTCTGCTTCCTCTTTCTTTCGAGTCTCCCTCTGTTTTCTTATTGAGTAGCTCAAGGTTTCTCCTCTAACCCCACACTTAAATGTATCCCAAACTTCCTCTGCAGAAGCGGATCCCCTGTTATTAGCAAAAAACTCTGGAATCCAGGTATTCATATGCTCAACGTAGGATAAGTCGAACAGGAGCTTACGATCAAAAGACCACGGCCGGGGGCTGAATGGAATGTTTAAATCAAAACTAAGAGTAATGGGATTGTGATCCGATATAATTTTTGGTAACACCCTGTATTCCGTTTGAACAAGTTCGTTGTGTAAAGTCCTAGCAACGAAAAAATAATCCAACCTAAAGTGTCTTTGATGGGGGGCAGAAAAAAAAGTGCAGCCAAAAGTCCCCCCCTTCTTTCATACCCCACATCTATCAATCTATGCTCTTGAACAATCCCCTTAACTGCTTTGAATACATTCTTTTTTCTCCCTGCATATGGAGTATTTCCGCAAATGTCACATGTTTCATCCAAATGTCTCTTTCCTGGTATCTTTGTGTCTTGCATTCGGGTGTAATTCTTTTGATAATTCTCCTGCTTTGACCCACACTCCAACTTCGGCTTTCTTGATGATTTCCTTTAGAGACCACTGCCCTCGAAGGATCTTGCGATTTGTATTAGAACTTGAACAGCCTTCGATTACCCGTAGAAGAACTGCTTCCTCATTTGAGAATGTGTTGAACTGGCAGCATTGTACCGGATTTTTCAGCCTTGTGATGAAGTTTGGCAATGATTCTCCTGGTTCCTGCTGTGCTGCATTGAAAACTATGCCTTCATGATCCACGTTTTCCTGTGCGTTGAAATGAGTGCGTAGCGTCTCTTTGAGGTTTCTATATGTCTCTGTGTCCTTTGCTGAGAACGTCCTGATTAGACGTCGGCCTTCGTGACTCACCAGCTGAAGTAGTAACAGTAGACAGTTGCTGTCTCTTTGCCCTCCGGTTGTTTCACAAAATGCATCTAGTGATTCTAGCCACCGGTTCCAACTAGAACCCAGACTCTGATCACTGGTCTGTGTCACTGGGGGTGGCACCTCAATGCAGATATTGGATTTTTGTTTTCCTTTTCTCACCGACATGGCGGAGGAGAGTTCTAGTATGCTACTGTCGCAAGACTGTTCACTTGTGCTATCCGCGTTACTCTATAACTCTTTGCAGTCGAGGTCTTCTGTACAATTGTGTCCTCGTTGATTTTAATTGCTTACTTTCACTTAGCGTTGGAATTTACTTTGGGACCTGGGTTTGTTCGTGCCTGTTGCATTCCAGACTCGCGTTTGCTCGGGCTTGTTGCATCTGAGGCTTGTATGGGCTGGTGCTTGTTGCATTCGTGCTTGGTATTGGCCTGTGTGTTGCATGCGTGACTTGTGTTTACCTGCGTTCTTTGTAGTCAGGCCTTACGTTTCCTTGTGCTTATTTACATCTGACGCTTGTTTCTGCTCGGGCTCGTCTATTTCAGGCCTTGCAGTTGCCTGTGTTTGTTTATTCTCAATCGTTGCCTTGGCTTGGTCCTTACATTTGCTTGTACTTGTTTTGTTGCACTTCTTGCATTTATTCGTGCTTGCTTGTGTTGGCTCTTGTGTTTGCTCGTGCTTGTTTCACCTTTTTCTTTGCATGTGCTTGTTTACTCGTTTAGCCTCTTGCATTGGCTTGTGCTTGTTTTTCTTATTTCACATCTTTTGTACTTGCCACTGTTTGTCTACTGTAACTCTTGCCTTTGCATTCACGAGGTGTGTGCATAATATTTACACATGTTAATACATGGGCACATAATCAGAACCACCAATGCCAAATCACTGCCAATACGACACCAACAGCACCCACTACCACCACCAATATCACCTTCACAAAATACCAGGTGACACCCACCAATACAACTATACAATTACCTCCACCTGTAATAATACTATCAACGTCTAAGCCACCACTAATGCCACCTCTAGTACTACTAATAACACCAATTCCCCACCAATACCAGACACAATTCCTCCAGTGGCACAACCAATAACAACAACACCAGTGCCAGAACCACCACCCTATGGATATATGACGTTACAACGCATTATTTTACAACGCAGACCGTTACATCGCAATTTTTACAACGCAGGATCCATTACAATGCATGCCTTTACAACGCATATCATTACATAGCAGATACTATTACAACGCATGCCATTACAACGTAAGTATAGGTAAGTATATCTTTTTTAAAATAATGTAATTTAGTTAATTTAATTAATTTTATTTAATTTTATTAATTTTAAAAAAGTAATTAATTTAATTATTGTAATTTAATTAATATTAAAATTGTAATTAATTTAATTTATTTAATTTAATTTAAATAATGTAATTTAAATAATTTATAAATTGTAAATAATATAATTTAATATATTATAATACATTTAATTTAAATAATTTTAAAATAATAATTAATATAATTTAATTTAATTTAATTAATGTAATTTAATTCATTTATAAAATGTAAATAATATAATTTAATTTTATTAATTTAATTAATTTAAAAAATGTAATTAATTTAATTTAAGTAATGTAATTTAATCATTTTATTAATTGTAAATAATGTAATTAATTTAATTTAATTTAATTAAATTAATTTAATTAATTTAATTTATTTAAAGTCGTGTTTTTAAAAAAGTGAACACTAAAAATACCCCTGTACCCCAAAAACCAAAACCCAGCCCTAAAACCTAAAAATACCCCTGTACACCAAAAACCAAACCCAGCCCTAAAACCTAAAAATACCCCTGTACCCCAAAAACTAAACCCAGCCCTAAAACCTAAAAATACCCCTGTACCCCAACAACCAAACCCAGCCCTAAAACCTAAAAATACCCCTGTACCCCAAAAACCAAACCCAGCCTAAAACCTAAAAATACCCCTGTACCCCAAAAACCAAACCCAGCCCTAAAACACTAAAAATACCCAAACACCCCAAAACATATACCACAGTACCCCAAAACATATACTCCTATACTCATACTTATTTTTTTTAAATTACTTAAATTAATATATTTAATTTATTTTATAAAAATACATAAATTAATATATTTATTTATTTTTAATATTAAATAAATTAATTAAATAATGTAAAATAAAATATTTAAAAAAATTATATACTTACCTATACTTACGTTGTAATGGCATGCGTTGTAAAGGCATGCATTGTAATGGATCCTGCGTTGTAAAAGTTGCGATGTAATGGTAGTGCGTTGTAAAAGTTGCGTTGTAACGGGTGTTTCCCCTCTGTTCCGGCAATAATAACACCAGTACAACTAATATTAGACCACAAATAATTCCCCACCACCAATACCAAACCATAGCTACCAATAACAATATATCACGTACAATACCACAGTACCAGCAGCACTGCCTCCACCACCAGCTGCATATATTGGCAGCAAAGGCTGTAGGTCCGGCATCAATGAGCGGCAGAATGTAAACAGTGTTTGTTTATGTGTGTGTTGCCCTATTAAAGTCATAACTACTTGCTTTGAGAATGCTTGTTTTTTTAAAGCAGATTGTGTTCCTTATGAGCTACTTTATCAGCATGCAGTGGTTTCGAGAATGACTGCCAGCTCTCTCTGAAGGTGCTTGCATGCCCTGGAAGCCAGTGTCTCCTTTTGTAAATAAGTTATCATATTACGTTTGTGTTGGTAACGTATCAACTAATTACGAATGCAAATTCTAATAACTGATACATTGTGACTCGCAAATATGAGGGGACACCCTTTTCATGCGAATTCGCATTAAGTAAAAAAATGCCTCTTTGTGAATCAGGAAACCTTTTTTTTTTACTCTTAGAGTAACTTTTGTACTTTGCAACATAACTTTTTGCAGCTTCAAAGCCTGCGATTTTGTAGATCACAGGCTTCGCAACTGCCCCCTCCACCCCACCTTCCTCTTTGCTGTTACCCTCTCCAGTGGGAGGGAGTGAAACAAAACAACTAAATGTGTGGGAAAAGAACTTTAAAAGATAAATGTGTCTTTTAGAAACACCGAAAACAGATACAAAATTAATTTCAAATCACTTCCATTGAAGATTCCACCAAAGAGTAGACCAAAACATCAGCTTTCTGTGCTAAGAAAGGAGGTAACATCACTCCCTCAAAAACAAGCAATAGGAATAATAGTTACTTACCTGTAATCTGTTGTTCTCCAGTATTGGTGTCTTTCATAGATTCACATGCCTGAATCATTCCCCGTCGTCGGAGTCACACGGTACATAAAAAAGCAATAATTTGCACATAAGATAACAACATCCTTGGTAACAACGAACCAGGAAGTAAAATAGCCCTAAGCTACAGTGAAAGAAACTGTCACACTCATGACTATCCTAGTCACCAATACTGGAGAACCACAGATTACAGGTAAGTAACTATTGTTCTTTTCCAGTATTGGGGTGTCTTTCATAGATTCACATGCCTGAATCAGAGTAAATAGCAGTACACAATTTTCTGCTCATAGACGCTCTTTCGCATAACTATGCATATGTACATGTTGACAAAAATCAAAAAAAGAGTGTCTATCAGACAGGCTAGGCCGTTCTAGGGAGCACAAACAGAACCACACTGAGTTGTTGAAGAAAGCCCTCACTCACCACCTGGTGATGACATGCTTCATCATTGGGCTCCACCAAAGAGACCTAGTGTCTCTTTGGTGTGCTGCAACGCCAGGATTACTGCGGAGCAGGATCGTGAGATAAGGGCGTGTTGGGTGTAATTAGGATTTAGTGAGTGTTGGGGGTATTTAAAATGGTCAGTAGTGTATCAAAAACTTTATTAAGTGATCACTAAAGACTCAGGAATTAAAATATGTGAGGAAACAGTCCACTATAATTGAGTGGGGATTCCTAAGAGTGAGTCGACATGTTTCTTGCCATCGAAACGGTGTTAATTTACCCGGCAATTCATCAGGACTGTGTGTGGTAAAACCCTGGCGGTATGGGCACGCTAAGGCCCACCCTTACCTAGGGGCGTGAAAGTGAAAAAAAGAATTTAAGTGAAAAAAGTGCAAAAAAGTAGGAATGAATAAAATATTCCTAATTACTCCTGGTTTAGGAGGCTTCTACTTATCGTTTCTGCACTTAGTTGGTGTTGGGAATAAACACCATGGGTCTCAGGAGGGGGGTGGAAGCGTATTCGGCACACCGCCCTCGACGCTTAGCACCCTCAGTATGCCTACGTCGCCCTCGAACCGGACCCCGACGATGATCGTCGCGGTCCGGTTCGAGGGCGACGTAGGCATACTGAGGGTGGGCCTCCGCAGTAATCCTGGCGTTGCAGCACACCAAAGAGACACTAGGTCTCTTTGGTGGAGCCCAATGATGAAGCATGTCATCACCAGGTGGTGAGTGAGGGCTTTCTTCAACAACTCAGTGTGGTTGTGTTTGTGCTCCCTAGAACAGCCTAGCCTGTCTGATAGACACTCTTTTTTTGATTTTTGATTACTGACCGGGGAACAAGAGTGTCTGCTTACTCTCCCTACCTCTCTCCTTGTTATTTCATTCTTATGTACATGTTGCAACAATATTACATGACACACGAGCGTCTAGAAGAGCATAGAGGAGGAGGGAGAACAGAGGCTCACCTTATTTAAAAAGATTGTGCAACACTGCTCATCCCTCTGAAGTATCTGTATCGCTGGTAGCATCCAAGCAATAGTGTTTGCTGAAATTATGCGTGCTGGACCAAGTTGCCGCTCTGCAAATGTGATGCAGAGGCACTCCAGCGAAGAGGGCCGTTGAGGAGGAGACCGCTCTCGTAGAATGCACCCTTGGTAAGGATTGCAATGGCCTTCCTGCTTGCTGGTGACAGGGACTAATTGCTGAGGACACCCAACGGGCTATAGTCTGCTTGGATACAGCGTGTTCTTGTCGCATTCTGCTATATACTACGAAAAGCTGATCTGTTCTATGCAACATAGCCGTTCTTTGAAGGTAAAACTTGAGACATCTCCTGATGTCCAGGGAATGCAAGGCTCTTTCCACTCTCGTTTGTGGGTTAGGAAAGAATGTTTTTAAAAGCACTGGCTCATTAAGGTGAAAGTCAGATGGAACTTTAGGCATGTATCTCAGATTCGTACGTAGCACCACTGAATTTGAGGTGAACTGTAAGAAAGGAGCATTGATGGTAAATGCTTGAATGTCACCGACTCTACGAGCTGATTTTAGAGCCAGAAGAAGGGAAACCTTTCAGGAAAAGAATTTGAGATCCACTTTGTGAATATGCTCAAAGGGGTGATACATGAGCTGGGAAAGGACTACATTCAAGTACCATGGAGGAGGTGGACGCCGAACAGACGGGAACATATGAAAAAGGCCTTTGAAGAATTGCTGTATTATTCTAGAGGAATACAAAGAATTAGAGCCATCTTGACGGAATATGGAAATGGCTGCTAAAAACACTTTCAGTGTGGAATGAGACAAGCCAGACTTAGCCAATTGGAGAAAGAACGGTAATATCTGTTCTGGTGTCGCCTGGAGTGCATGTAAATTGGCCGCAAGACACCAAGTACAAAACCTCTTCCATTACAGTTTGTAAGTCTTAATAGTAGAAGGCGCTCGGGCATTGGCTAAAACCTCTTTACAATCCTCTGGAATATTTAGATGGGCGAATTTAACGTGTTGAGGAGCCAAGCTGCTAATTTCAAATTCGACCCTCCTTTATCGTCAGAAGATTTGGTAGTGCCTGAAATTGTATGGGATTGCACTCCGAGAGAAGTAGAAGCTCGGTGAACAAATACTGGCGAGGCCACCTGGGTGCGGTGAGGATTAGGCGGCATGGTTGCTGTTTCATTTTCCGGATGACCCTGGGAACTAGAGGAATCGGCGGAAAAGCGTAGGCAAATACTTGATACCAGTTCATCGAAAGTGCTTCTCCGCACGAATCTCTGTGGGGAATCCAACTTGCAAAGTATGGGCATTTGCAGTTCGGCTTTGTCGCAAATAAGTCCAGATCCGGATGACCCCACTTCTGAAAAACTTTGTCTAGATACGACTGATGAAGTTCCCATTCGTGATTTGTCGATGTCGCCCTGCTGAGAGAATCGGAGAGCACATTGGACAGTCCTGGAAAGTGTGTCGCTGGCAGAGCCCAACCCCAAATATCCTGGGCCTCCTGAGAAAGAAGGGCCGATCTTGTGCCCCCTTGCTTGTTCAAGTAATGCATACTTGTTGTATTGTCTGTTCTTATGAGTACTGTGGATCCGTGAATCACTGTACGAAAGGATTTCAGGGCCAGAAAAAGTGTTCTCAACTCCAGAAGGTTGATATGCCACTTCTTTTGATCTGCATTCCATTTCCCAATGACGGTCAGCCCCTGTAGGTGCGCTCCCCATCCTTCCAGGGAAGCATCTGTAGTGATGGTGTAAGTTGGTATCTCCGTTAGGAACGAACGTCCTACTTGCAAATTTTCTTTCCGGGTCCACCATAGAAAAGCGTCCAGCATTCGGTAAGTTATGACGATCTTGTCGTCGAACGACCCTGTCACTTGAACCCTTATAGACTGAGCTCCTCTTGAAAAGGACGCATCCGAAGACGGCAATTGGGTATGAGAGGGATGCAGGAAGATAGCATCCCTAGGAATGACTTGTACATTCTTACTGAAACTTACTCTTTTTGTTTCAAGTTGAGGGCCACCTTGCAAATCTTGCACTGTCTTTCTCTTGAGACAAAGGCTTGGGTGAGGTGAGTGTCTAATGTAGCTCCCAAAAATGATATTCTCTGTGACGGGACTGTGAGAAGTTGGCCTGGTATATGATGCTCACTAAATCTAGTGATCACCTTGTACCATGCCAAGCAACCCTTATGATGATTGGTTGTAAGTCAACCTTATAGACCAGCTATCCTACAGGTAGCGTGGACAAAGCAGTCTTAGGCTAAACTCTGTAAAGGCATGTGAAGCAAGCTGTTTTACCATATACAATCCCCTTGAATACCAAATGAAAGGACACCACACAGATATATATTGAAAATATATATATATATTTATTTACTACAAGTATCCCCTATACTCTTTATGAGCACAGAAGCAAATGCGTTAAAACAAAACACTGTTTAAATATACAAAAGTTGCACAATATGGATAGGCCCTGATGGCCACTCAAACCATATACTAAAATAGTGGTATAAGTATCACTAGTCGAAAAGGAAGAAGGCCTAGGGCCTTGGGAATTGTTGGGGCTATTCGGGACTAGCAGTGATGAAGTCGGGAAAAGCCCGCGGGACTCGGGTGCAGCGCTTAAAGCACACGCATGCACCAATGCAAAGTCAATGGTGCGTAAAAATTACAAAGTTACCCGAAAAGGGAACCTTCCGGATGATGATAGAACCTAGCAACTTGGAACATAGACACTAGAGGTGTATTACTACACAGGAGCACCGGAGTGCCAGGGTTACCTCACCCACAGGAAGCGGGTGCATATGTCTCAAAGTGTCGGGTTTCGTTGCGCTGGTCTATGGAGCCTGTAGATGAAGATGCTGCAGGCGGGTCGTCAAGGAGAGTTCCGGTGGATCCAAGGGTGGATCTGAAGAGTTGAAGACCTGAAAGCAGAGGGGACAATGTTCAAAGCCACTAGCCAGTGACTACTGTGGAACCAGGAGGGAACCAGGCGATGTCGGGTGTAAACAGGCGAAGAAGTGAAGATTGTCTCTGCAGCCACGTGGACATGAAGAGGTCGAGGACGTCCAGGAGCCGATCACGAGCTGTCCCACGAAAGCTCTAGCTGATGGCGGTGTCGGCTTCTTGATTGGAGCAAACAGGCCTTGGCGTATGCAAGCCACGCAGGAAACGATGCAAGCTTCTCACTCGGACCAGCAAGGTCAGAGTGGCTGCTCCTTTTTACAGGAGCGAGGGCCAGTCTGGAGCAACCAGACCAGCGGTGTTGATTTCGGATTTACTCGCCAAGATGGCCACTAGCCAACGGGCCAGTAACCGGGATGACGCGTCGAGTGGCAAAATGCAAAAGGGCCCCACGCAGATCGTGGAGCTGCTGGGGGGGCTGATCTTCAGTGCAGATGCTGCTCGGTGGTGGGCCTTCTCAAACCCCAAAGCGCAGCGTCGAGGGTGCCTCGGGTGCTGCGCAGTCAGCTTCTGGTGAATCTTCCAAGATGGCTGGTCCCACGTCTCTCGGTGCCTCCACGGGTCTCTTCTTTTCAGGGACTGTGGATCGGGCTCTGAGATGTCTGGGAATCCAGGTCTTGTTGGGCTCTGGGCTTGGGCTCCGGTGGGAGGCGGCAGCAAAGCAGACGTCGAGTTGCTGGATGGTGCCTGTATTCACAGGGTGGTCACTCCTTGGCCACAAGGGAGATGCTCTTCAGTCTTCTGTGCAGCAGAATGTCGAAGTCCAGTTTTATTCTTAGTTTCAAGTCGAGTTCAGGATGATCTGAATTCTTGGGACACAGCTCCTACTCTTATTCCAAATCTAGGGGCCGGATCACCTGCTAGGTCCTTCCTCTGGGTGGGACCAGGAAGGGGGGTGGTTACACCCCCTTTCCTTTGTCCAGTTCCGCACCAGGGCTGGGGCTGAAAAGCCCCAGCACCGATTTGGACTGGCTTATGCACAGGGACACCTTGTGTGTCCCAGGCATGTCTCATTCTATTCAGCCCTGTACTACCTAATACACAAAATCCTGTCTGGGGTGGTGCTAGCACCTCCCAAGGCAAGAAACCCTTTGTCCAAGCCTCCCTCGCTGGAAGGACTCCCAGCACCAGGAGGTCAAACTTGTGTCTGTGGTGGCAGCATCCATTTTGTGATGCTGAGGCTCGAGTTAACTTTAACCGGGGTTCGGGTTATGTACATGTCATGTCTCTCTAGAAGGGTGGAATGCTACCCCCGTCGCCAGAATTGGCGAGGGGGTAGTATTCCAATTCGTATGACACCTTACTCGACATGTTTTGATAAATCCAAACCAAGGTTAGCAAGTAACAGCGAGGATTATAATGCACTTAAGAGTATATAGTATGGCAATATCCCGGAACAGCTAAGGGAGTTGTTCCTGACAGATGCAGACAGGCTCAGCTTGTGCCAGAGCACCATCTCACGTGAAACCAAGCACTCTGCCTCCAGGATTGTTAAGCCCTGCCATAGGAGTGACTTATAGGTTACCAAGTGTCCATGTATGTTAGATATAGATATACTATATCTAAGTAAGAGGTGATTACACCAACTTACCCCATCTGATTGATCAGCCAGTTGCGTCAAATATAGAGGCCAGGCCAGGGGTGGCATAATACATGCTGCAGCCCCTGGTAGGCCTTGGTTACACCTATGCCCTGGGTACCTAGGGTACACTGTTACAGGGGCCTATAAGGTGAACCAGTTCCAATTGTGTATGTACCTAAGGTACATGGAGTCCATTTTAAGGAGAGAGCAATTAGCCTGGGGCCCTGAATAGCAGGATCCCAGGCCAACTAAGTCAAAAACCAGCTAAACACCAGGCAAAAAGTTTGGGGGTAACCATAGTCAGATATCCACCTTCCTACAGGGACAAGATGAGGGTTTTTGAAATTGACTGTAAGTCCCAGAGACTGGAAGAGTGAGAGGCATCTTTGGACATGTATTGTTGCTGTTCTTAAAGAACTGGCCTTGATAAGGCAATCGTCTAAATACGGGAAGATTTGAATGCCTTCCAAGCGAAGATGTGCCGCTGCTGCTGCCACCATCTTTGTAAATACTCGAGGCACTGAACAAAGCCCAAACGGGAGAACTCTGAACTGAAAATCCCTGCCAGCCACTCTGAATCTCAGAAATTTTCTGTGCCTGGGAAGAATGGGCGCATGAAAGTAGGCATCCTGAAGATCTAGGGTAACCATGTGATCGCCTTGGGAAAGAAGCTGGAAGATTTCTTGAAGTGTTAACATCCGGAAGGACATCTTTTTGAGATATTTGTTAAGGGCGCGTAGATGGAGAATGGGACGCCATTCTCCTGTTTTCTTTCATATGAGGAAGAACTTCGAATAGAAACCTTTTCCTCTCTGCAATTGGGAAACTGTCTTGATTGCGCCTTGCGGAACCATAATATTTATTTGGGAAAGAAGCTCTTTGAGGTGAGCTGGTGGAGGACCTTTTGGAGGTAAATTTGGAGGAATTTTGAGAAATTCTAAGGCATGTCCTCTGGCTACTACATCCAGGACCCACTTGTCCGTAGTAATCCTTGACCAATTTGATAAGAAATGGGATATTTTTCCTCATACCTTTGATGTTGTTGTCGGCAGAGGTGTTGGCAGGTGGCTGTTCTCATTGTCTTTTAGAAGAATCTCTTCCACGATAGGAAGATGTTCTTTTGCCTTGTGAATAGTTGTTGCCTCGCTGTCCGTATGTCTGTTGCTTATACGGCTGGTATTGCTGGTTACCTTGTGATGACTGGTAAGAGCGTTGCTGGGAATATCCTCCTCTATTAGAATAGGATCCACATCCTTTGGCGCCACGAAGAATCTCTTCCTCGATAGGAAGATGTTCTTTTGCCTTGTGAATAGTTGTTGCCTCGCTGTCCGTATGTCTGTTGCTTATACGGCTGGTATTGCTGGTTACCTTGTGATGACTGGTAAGAGCGTTGCTGGGAATATCCTCCTCTATTAGAATATGATCCACATCCTTTGGCGCCACGAACGGACGATCTATGAAATTGCAGGGTTCCCAGTGATTTTGCTGTGTCTGTATCCTTCTTTATGGCCTGCAAAGCCTCGTCAATGTGCTGGTCAAATAGATATTCTCCGTCATAAGGCATATTATGATTTTTGCCTGGACTTCTTGCCTGAAGGAAGTTGACTTCAGCCAACCCTGTCTTCTTAATACAGCCGCGCCCGCCAACTGTCGAAAACCTGTGGTTGCGACATCCACCGCTGTGTCGATCATTTCTGCAGAGACTCACTCTCCTTCATGAAGCATCTTCCTTGCTTCTGACCTCTCTGGTTCCGGTAGCTTTTTGAGATATGGAGACATGTCTGACCACATCTGTCTTTTATATCTTGCTAGGATTGCTGGGGAATTTGCTGCTGTGATGGTAGTCGCAGCTATTGTGGACAACTGCTTCCCGATGGAGTCAAGACGCCTTCCGTCTCTGTCAGGCAGAGCGGTGACTTGTGAGAACGGGTTTCTGGCCTTATTCTGTGCTGCTTGAGCGACTACGGTTTCTGTTTTAGCTTGACCAATAAGGCATGCAGGTGATGTACTGGGTGCTCTGTATTTTTTGTCAAGTCGAGGTAAGACTGCAGGTAAAGAGTTTGGAGTAGACATGACTTTCAGGCCCTCCTTCCAAATGAAATCAATTATCGGGATTGTCCTCACTTGTTTGTGTGGCTGATCTTCAAAGTCATGTAAAAAGCAGTCTTGTTCTGTAGCCTCCATAGCAATCTTAAATCTCCTTGTCGCACTGTCCATGACCAGGTGGAACCCTCCAATATCAACAGGTGGAGAGTCCGCCGTTTGAGGAGCAGTAGGTGATGGGGTCTGTGTCTGATAATCATCCCACTCCGACATTACTGATTGATCGTCTACCTCTCCTTCTTCCCTGTCGTCATCAATGGTATGAAATGTATGATGGGATTGCGCCGGAGAAGGTGGGTTAGAAGATTGAACTTCAGGTACTGGTGTCAAAGGAGACTGTCTTGGTAGTCTCAAGGCTGAGACAGGTTCTTGAGTCATGGGAGGAGCTGGGAGCGATTCTGCCGACTCTGACGGAGGGAACCTGCGGTAATAATCATTTAGCATGCATTGCAGATTTGTAAGTAGGTCTAATTGCATTTGTGCTGTTGGTCCTGTTGCAGATGTTTGACTCACTGGAGCAGGAAAAAACCCTTCTTCTTCCTGATCTTCCTCTTGTGTTTTTATTAATAATTCTGATGGACTCCTGGCCACTCTGATAGTGTCATCCTCGCCAGATTGGTCCTGATCCTCATCCTCTTCTGAATCCAGTAGTTGCTCAGGCAACTTCAGAGGTGAAAGAGGCAGTAGTGTAGAGCCTCTTCTTTGCAATAATGATGCCCCCGTCGACGATGAAGTGAAAGAAGCAGCAGGCAGGCAGCAGACCACTCTTGCAGATCGGTACACAATGACAAAAGAGGCGTCGACGGGCCCCTCGTCGACGGAGACTTGGCCTGCATCGTCGACGGGGCTTTCAATGTTGTCAATGGCAAGGTAGGTATCGCCGACGAAGCCTTCGACTATGATGTTGCTCTCGTCGACGACGAAGATGTCGACGACTGTATAACATTCGCCGACGAGGAACTTGTCGTTGACGGTGGAATCTTCGATGACGATGTCGTCGACGACAATGGACTTTTCGACGACGGGGTGGTCGTCGACGGCACAGCTGTCTTCGTCGACGAGGGACCCGTCGACGGGATAACTTTCGTCGACGGGCTAATCTTCGTCGACGATGCACTCGTTGACGAAATCATCTTCAGCTTTGAGGAAGAAGGAACGTCGACACTTGATGGCTGGATCTTTGTTGACGAGATAGGTCTCACTGACACCATGACCATAGTCGACGGTGAAGACGCCGACGACATTACCATCTGAGGCTTTGGAGATGAGAAAGTAACCTTCGACGTAGATGAAATACTGTAGACGGCACCCGTCGACAGAGCAGCCGTCGACGAGGTCTTTTTCTGAGGTAATTTTTTGTCTGAGTGTCTTTTAGATGGCAAAGACTTAGCAGACTTTCTCGGGGGCTACTTAAGTCCAGATGTAGAAGGTGGAGAGGCCTTTTTTGTGGTAGAAGAAGAAGGCAAGCTAGAATCTTTAGCTTTTCTCAACACCTCTTCCTCAATCTTTCTCTTTCTGGAAGACATAGAAGAACCCGAAGCCAGACTTTCTACCTCAGATAGAGGAAAATCCTTGTCCTTCATTTTCTGCAACCACAGCAGCAGACCACCTTCCCTGTCTCTGAGGGTCTTCTGAGGAAATGTTTTGCAGATTTTACAATCTTTTACCTCATGTTCCGGGTATAAATAATAAATACACTTCTTGTGGGGATCGTCTTTAAAAAGCCTAAGCTTTCCACAAGAGTCACATGGTCTGAAAAGAGATCTTGAAGAAGACATTCTAAATTTTGAAGAAAAAACCAGTCAGGTTGAGAAGTACTGAGTAGAGCTCAGGGAGACTCCCTTTCACACGACGTGCGGTAGAAAATCTGACAGCCTGAGCCTCTGGGAGAACATTTTGGTGGGAGCTGAGGCCTGATTGGCTGCAGTTTGGGCTTTACAAAATGACTAGGATAGTCATGAGTGTGACAGTTTCTTTCACTGTAGCTTAGGGCTACTTTACTTCCTGGTTGGTTGTTACCAAGGATTTTTTTATCTTCTGTGCAAATTATTGCTTTTTTATGTACCGTGGGACTCCCACTCCGATGACAGGGAATGATTCAGGCATGTGAATCTATGAAAAACACACCAATACTGGAGAAAACATGTTACTTCACGACATCGAGGGAAAGGAATTCATTCCAGGTACCTTTTGGTTCCAAAGAAAGGTCTAAAAAAGAAATGTATTCCTGTCTTGGATTTGAGGCAGGACAACAGTACATCAGAAAACAATAATTTAGGATGTTTAGCTTTACACTAGGTTTATCCTCAAGTCGTAAAAGGAGATTGGATGTGTTCAATAAGACGCTTATTTGAATATCCCAGTTTAGTGAGGGAAAAGCTTATTATCAATTCAGAGTGCTTCATTTAGGTCTAAAGTATGCATCTATGGCATTTTCAAAGTACATGGCTGTTGTGGTCACACACATCAGGAGACACAGAATTTACATATATCCATACATAGAAGTCTGGCTAATAAAAGCTTGTTCATCTGAATAGTCTCACTGGGTTTTCATCACCACTATATCCCTTCTTCACCGTCTAAGTCTCCATGTCAACAAAGTCACATTAACTCCAGTTCAGTCTAGAGGCTATCTAGGTGCTACTCTAAACACAACACATGAGAAGGTCAGTCTTAGGGGTAGATTGTCTACCATTTCAAAGAAAAGTCAGTACCTATTACAGACTCCATCTCCGACTGCGCACCAGATATCATGCATATTGGGAATAATGGTGTTGTGCATTTATCTGGTCCCCAACGCACTTCTTCTCATGAGACCTTGCTAACAATGCGTGGAAAACCAGTGGATTCAAGACCAGAACAGTTGGGAAGACAAACTGCTGCTAACCCCACAGGTCAAAGATTCAATTAGATGGTGATACAAGATAACACATTTTCGTGAAGGAACTCCGTTTTCACCAAAGAAACATCAATTGTACCATATAAATATATTGAAACTCAAAGCAGTACATCTTGCACAAATCTTGCTACGAAGGCATTTCAACCATCATTCAAAAAAAAGTTGTTGGTTCAGAAAGGCAACACGATCACAATGTATTATCTAAACAGACAGGGTGACACCAAGTTAAGAACCCTGTCCCTAGAGCCCAAAGTAATCTCGCACTAGTTCATGGGGAGACATCTATCTGTTCATGCTGTGCATCTCCCAGGTCTTCAGAATGGCCATGCAGATCTGTTAGACAGGGTTTTCAACAAAAAACAAATAGGAAATAAACAATGAGATCAAAGATATTTTCCGAGACAGAGGGTATCTGTCTATAGATTTTTTCAAAAAGTTGAAATGCGAAATGTCAAACTTTCATGTCAAAAGTGTGGAAACCAATATCATTGGGTGAAGGCCCTTTGATGAGGTAGTCCAACAAATTCTGTATGCTTTTCCACTGTTTCTGCTAATTTCAACAATAATGATAAATTTGAGGCACTGCAATTCAAAAATGATTCCTATAACCCTAGAATGGTGCTTACCAGAACTGCTTTATTTATCAATGGTACAACAAAAGACATTGCTGGGAGTGTTGGAGAACATGGCAGCCGGCTGTAACGGTCCAGTCAGGAGCTCCTAATTTCTCTGGGCGATCAGTACGAATTAAGGATGAAGCGGTTCTCAATTTGACTCTGTGGGGGGGCTCAAAGAGTTAAAAAAAAATCAAGTACATATCGTGGTTCTCGGCAGCCACATGCTCGAAGTGAGGGCCCACAGACGCAGCAGCGGGAACGCCGGAAGAACACAGCAGTTTACTGCAGTCCCTCTGAAACTGTGTGGGTGGAGGCAGCAGCGGACCTCTGGTGGAGTCGCAGGTCTCCTGCTCGGCTCAGGGTCAAGACTGATTTGCATATGGCCAGGTCTAAACTGGGGTGGCATGGTGAGCAAAAGTATGATGGATTTAACCCAGATCTCTTGACTGGGGTGAATGTTTTGCAGTGTTCTGCATTCCATTCATCAATTGTGTGTCTTTTGCTTTCTCGCCCTAAGTGCACCAGGTATACCCAGACATCGGCCCTGGGGTCACTGTGCCACTGGAATCAAGCTATCCTGGCTGAAGAGGGGTGAAACTCCGAAACCGGTACTAGAATGCTTGTTTCCAGTCCAGGGAGGACCTGGCTTGGCAACTCGGGCTGGACTGTTCCCATGAGGCACATGGTCAAGACTGATTTGCATATGGCCAGGTCTAAACTGGGATGGCATGGTGAGCATGAGAATGATGGACTTAACCCAGATCTCTTGACTTGGGGTGAATGTTCTGCATTCCATCCATCAATTGTGTGTCTTCTGCTCTCCTTCCAGTCCACAACGGGAAGCTTTGTTTCTGGTTTGGATCCCTGCAAACTCCGTCCGCGCTGTGTCAGGGGCTGCCGGAGAACACGCCGAGAGTGGATAGAGTGTGTATGACTCTGGTAAGTGGCCGGGGAGGGAGAAAAAAGAGAGCTCAAGTCCCTGCAGCCCCAGAGACAGAGGGAGTTGAGTTAAAAAACGATTTAAAAGGTAAAACTAAAGTTTCATAGGTGCAGCCTCAGGAATACATCCAGAACCGTGGGACAACGTACTGTTTGAGGAAAAGGAGCGTAGTGGCCACAACCATTTCTTCTGCTCCACGGAAAAGCCCAGTGTTGGTGCCCATATTTCACAATCAGAGTGGGAAACAAGGCACAGTAGCCTAATGCCATGAGGCACCTCCTGCTCTCTCGTCAAGAGGAAGGCCTGTAGGAACTAAGATAAAAAAGAACTCCCTCATTACGTTCTTTTTTTAAAGTTCAAGCTAAGCAGGACTCCCCGGGTTTTCCCACAAGTGACGCAAAAAAAAGCAAAATTCCAATGATGTTATGTTGTTGAAGGAGGGCAAACTGATAGGGGAGGAAACCGCAGTCAGCAATAGATCCCCAGTTTTAACTGTGGAAGAACAAGATGCACCACCACCTTCCCCAGCTCAGGATCAGCGAAATCAAGTGGAGCCGCATATCGATGTGCAGGGAGAGGCCAAGATACCCTGGGTCAAGATCAGCGCCCAGGTGTGGAAAAACTAATTGAATCCCTAATTTCAGAGATGAGATTGAATTTTGCAACCTTAGAGAGAAATCAGGGCAAAATTCAGGAGGCATGTGAGGCTCTGGAGAAAAAAATCAATACACTGATGTATCAAGTGTCTGCAGTGGAAGCCTCACTGGAAGATCTGGGTGGAGAGGTGGGGGTGATCTGTGAACAGGTACAGGCTATGAAGGCAAATGAAACGGACCTTAGGGAAAAAATAGAAACGTTAGAAAATACTGCGAAAAGGAATAACCTAAGGATTTTGAATGTCCCAGAGGGAATGGAAGGGGAGAGTGCTAAGGGCTTTGTGGTTGACCTCTGGATAGAGTTTATCCCCGGCCTGGAGCCGACACTTCTGAAAGAGGACATTCAGATGGCGCATCGTGATCCCTTGAAAAAAGGTAGGATAAGGAAGACCCCACGAAGAATCTTAATTAACTTTAAAAGTTATGTTTTAAAAGAAAGAATCTGAACAATTGACTTAAAGTTGGTACATACAATAAAGGAGATTGGTCATTCCAAATTTGCTCAGATATTTCAAAAGTAACGCAGGATAGGCAATGGGAACTAGGGCAATACATTTATGAGCTAAGGTCCCTAGGGGCATTGGACCAGATGCGCTTTCCAGCCTCCCTGAAAAGTATGTGGAAAAAACAGATGCATAATATAAGAGAACCCAAATAAGTAGAGTCATTAATAAAACAAATGCAACAAAATAAGTAAAGGTTATAAGCCTAGAGAATAGGGACCTCGAAAGGGGTGATCATGACTAGGGCTCCTGGTTTTATGGTATTTTTATTTTTTTACATTTCTGTCTGTATTTATCCATATTTATTTTTGGGCCATTTTATCTGTATTTATCCCGATTTATTTTATGTTTTGTGTATAAATGAAGTTGTAAAACTGAACATTTCTATATTTATGTAACTGATAGGACCCACAATCATACTTTGATGTCTGTCGTGATTTAGGTATTTAAGCTGACAAATATTACGTAGCAATGTATCCACTAAATATTAGCATTATACCACAAATGTATGTTGACATATGCCATTAGTTAAAGAAATTTCATAATGTCCATCTGCTCGGCTGTTAGGCTACAATTCATGACAGACAGCTCGGTGAGTCACTTAAAAGAAGCACAATTTTCTGTATTTATCCACTTTTAAAAATAAATGCAGACAGAAAACACACACTTTTCTGTCTGTATTTATCCGTAACAATCCGTAAAAGTGGAGAACAGGGAGCCTTAATCAAGACTCACCCTAAAAAGGAAGGGAGGGCACTCCAGGGGAGGGAACGCACACAATCATATTTTGATATACTCGAGTAGAGAGTGGGAGCATATGGGGAATTATTTTTTTTAAAGAATTTTCTAAATTTGTAGAAATAAAGAAGCTCAGACCTGGGATAGTACAGGAAACAAGCAGGCCCAACACACTAAATTGGATGTCCGTCTTGGAATATAAATGGTCTTAGAGTCAGAAGTAGGAGGCAAAAGATTATAGTGTCCAAGAATGGTAGACAGTGAAATCATTATCCTTCAAGAAACACATTTATTAATTGTAGAATGGGAAGAGATAATGAAGACACAAAATTCTTATGTCTGCACTAACCAGGCCTGCTGTGTCAAGGGAATGGCTATTATTATGTTTAAGAAGTCAGTTAAAGTGTCAGTAGAAGAGGTTTCCACGGACCCCAAGGGGATATTGATCTCATTGAAAGTTGAAATATTAGGGAAAATATACATGATGGCAGGGTACTATGGCCCAAATGTAGATGATCCTTCCCCCTTGCAGTCTTTAGTCAGCTACTGGACTCCACAGCCCCTCTAATCCTGGCTGGAGACTTTAATTTGTTATTAGATCCAAAGGAAAATTGGTTACCCAGCAGGAAAACACCTATTGAGTCTAATCTACCCAAGATGAGGTTGTAGTTAAAACATTGTATGGAAGATTTGGGGTTGGTGGATGTCTGGAGAGTAAAAGGGGCAAGCGAGCATAAGTTTAAGTTTTGAAATAAGAAATATGAGCACGCCTCAAGGATAGACTTCTTTTTTTAGTGGATAACGGAGTGAGTAAAAAGGTTAGGAAAGTGGCACATCTACTTGCTCAGATCATTCGGCAATGGAATTAACTAATGGAATGGATCTAATGACAGACAAGGCATGTGCCTCCCCAAGGTGGACATTGAACCAAACTTTATTCTTAAATCAGCAAGTAGTGGCAAATCTTAAAGAGGAAACCAAGGAATATTTGTGTCTTAATGAATCTGGTACCTCCATTCAAACTCCCTGGGATGTGTATAAGGCACTTGTTAGGGGAAAGGTGACCTTTAAGAACAAAACTATTAGGAGTACAATACGTCTATAAGAAACTAGATTACACCAGCTGGACAGGTATGCAGAATGAATAAATAATTCTCAAGATTTAAGTAAGATTGACACAGGAATAAAAGAGAAAAGGGTAGAGCTGGCTTATATATTTGAGACTATAGCTTGAAATAAATGGGAGGTGAGCAAACTTTCACATTATGAATACTGAGAGGGATGCAGGAAATCATTAGTCTGGAAACTTAAAACAGAAAAAAATCAAAATAGGATCCCAGAGGTCCGAGTGGCGAGCCAGAGAACCCCCAGGACCGATGACGGAGATTGAGCATGCCTTCCCTAATTTCTTTCAGAATCCGTATAAAGAGGATACAGTCGCCACAAAAGATCAAATTAACTCCTATCTTGAGAAGGCTGTAGTCCCAACTTTGTTGCATGAGCAAAGGGAGGAGTTAAACTCAGAAATAACAACCAAGATCCTGGTGGGGAGATTAGGAAGGGTAGTATTTCAACTGATACATCAAGACCAAAAAGGTTTTATCAAAAGAAGGGAAATTTTTACCTAACACACAAGTTGTTTGGGGCAATAGATTTGGCCACACAAGAACGGTGTCCCCTGTCTGTGCTTACTTTTAATGCAGCAAAGATCTATGAAGGAGTAAGCTGGCCTTTTATGCGTAGAGTCATAGAGCAGCATGAAGTAGGAGAGGTATTTTTGGGCACAATAAATGTTTTGTACAAGAACCCAACCACCAAGATATTGGTTAATGGCAACCTCACAGGAAAGCAAGGCTGCCCATTTTACCCTCTGCTGTTTGACCTCTATATCAAACCATTAGCCAGTGTAATTAGAGCTAACCAATACATCACCCCCTTTAAGTATCACAGCTGGGAGAAGAAAGTTATCTTATATGCAGATGACTTAATGGTTTTCCTAATTAATTTACCATCCTTGTTCCCAATAATATTAGATATTTCAGACAAGTTTGGGAAATTTTCAGGCTATCAAGTCAACTGACAAAAACAGAAGTTTTGAAGTGGAACTCCCAAAGTTATAACCCTTTAATAAAAGAGATGAAAACAAGTTACTTACCTGTAACTTCAGTTATTCAGTATTGGTATCTTTCATAGATTCACATGCTTAGAATCATCCCCGCCGACGAGCTGGGAGTCTCGCGGTACAATAAAACATATGCATTATAGTCATAATACTATTACACAATAGGCTATTATGGACAGCAAAGTCACTACATTAGCCTATCTTAGTTTTTTTGTAAAAAGAACCAAACTTGGAACCCACACAATCAGGCTGCAGTGCCCTTCCACAGAGAGGCAAACCCTCATATTTTCGTAGCACAAGTGACAGTAAGATGTCTAGAGATAAAGTAAGCCTCTACGGGGAGGAGGGTGAGTCGCATGTGAATCTATGAAAGATACCAATACTGGATGACTGAAGTTACAGGTAAGTAACTAGTTTTCTTATCCAGTATTGGGGTATCTTTCATAGATTCACATGCTTAGAATCAGAATAGCTAGCAGTAAATAATACTTAGACGTATAGTGGATGGTGGGTATCATAAGAAAAGACAATAGATACCTCTTAAAACCAATATAGTATTGCAGTACATATTTGAATCTTAAGACAATACATATCATATACATATGCCTCAAAATAAACATACCTATATATTAAACACTTTTCTATAAAGCTATAACCATTTTCTTAAAGAGGCTTACCTTACTTAAAAAGGTTTCGTAACACTGCTTGACCCACTGCTGATTCAGCCTCTGTTGCCAGATCAAGGCAGTAATGCTGTGTAAATGTGTGCACATTCTTCCAGGTTGCAGCACAGCAAATTTTCTCCAAAGGTACTCCAGCAAAAAGAGCAGTAGATGAGGACACTGCCCATGTAGAGTGAGCCTTAGTTTTATTTGATAAAGGATGTCCAGCTTTGAAATGGCAGAATTGGATAGTAGATGCAATCCACCGTGCAATAGTGGACTTCTTCACAGCTGTTCCTGGCTTTTGAGCACCATAAGAAATAAATATTTGGTCGGATCTTCTGATGGTGACGGTGACGGTGGAGAAGTGTGGCTCACTGGTTAGAGCAGGCAGACCCTGAAGCAGAGGTCAGACCCGGGACCAGGGTTGAATTCCCGATGAGGCAGGGTCTTGAGCTCAAAATGTCCATGGACTCGATAATTCTCGCTTCGGTGCCTGACCTAATCATGGGTTCACACTCTGCAACTCTGGGCATTAAGCTTGCTTAATCTCCACAACGGCCCCCCCGCGGCGGGATGCCTGGCTTTCACCTTGGGGATGCCCTGTAGGGGCTATCTTACAGGGAAAAGCCAGGACGGGTTCCCAAGGCAAGCGCGGAGATACCCCTTCGGGGGTCGATTCAGGCGCTATATAAGAAACATAATAATAATAATAATAATAGACAGAGTACGTGAAATGTAGAATTTTAAACATCTTTTGACATCCAAGGCATGTAAAGATTTCTCAGCAGAGGAACACGGATTGGGAAAGAAAGAGTGCAATATAACAGGTAGTTAAGATGGAATGTAGGGGAACTTTAGGAATAAACGTAGGATTAGTTCTGAGAAGGACATAGTCCTTGGTAAATTTCAAATAAGGTTGCTTGATAGTGAAAGCTTGGATTTCACTGACTCTCCGAGCAGAGGTAAGTGCTACTAGAAGCGCTGTTTTCCATGAGAGATACTTTAAATCAGCTTTGTGACAGGCTCAAATGGATGCTTCATGAGTTACTGCTGCACCAAATTAAGCCTCCATTCTGGAAGAGGAGCTCAAATAGGTGGAAAAGTTCTGAAAAACCCCTTTAGAAACTGTTTAATCAAACAATTAGAGCAAAGGGATTCCGCTCCTGTAGAGCGCCTGTAGGTATAGATGGCCGCTAGATGCAATTTAACCGAAGCAAACATGAGACCAGACATAGATAACGATAGAAGATAAGGCAGAATCTTATCTGGAGAACATCTTAAAGGATGTATATTCTTGTTAGTACACCAGGAACAGAATCTTTTCCATTTAAGTGCATACGTTTTTAAGGGAGAAGGAGCTCTTGCTCTAGCAAGAATGTCTCTGCAGTCTTGAGGTAAATGTATCTCCTTAAACTCAGTGAATCCAGAAACCATGCATGAAGATGTAATTGGACTGGACGAGGATAAAGAATCTGGCCTTTGCTCATTGATAATATGTTTGGAACTGCTGGAAGACGGCACAGTCTGCGTTTGGATAGTAGGAGAAGCTCTGTGAACCAATGTTGACGCGACCATCTCGGTGCAATGAGAATCATGCAGCATGGTTCCATCTTGAGCTTGCGCAGAAGTCTTGGGATCAACAGAAAAGGGGGAAATGCGTACGCAAAAATCCCCGTCCATCTCATCATGAAGGCGTTCCCCCAAGAGCCCTTCTCCGGCTCCCAACTTGCAAAGAATGGGCACTTTAGATTGTCCCTGGAGGCAAAGAGATCCACATTTGGATTGCCCCACTTCCGAAATATATTCTCCACAATGTTTGATCCAGCTCCCATTCGTGACAGGACTTTGAGGTCCTGCTCAGAGTGTCTGCTAAAGTGTTGTGGATCCCTGGTAGATGTTCCACCTTATTTTGATATCGTGAGAAAGCAGCCATTCCCAAATGCTTTGAGCTTCTTGAGATAGAATGTGGTACCGGGTACCTCCTTGCTTGTTTAGATAATGCATGCAAGTGGTGTTGTGGGTTCTGATCAGAACAGTAGACCCTTGAAGCCTTGGGAGAAAAGACTGCAACGCTAGGAAAATGGCTCGAAGCTCCAGAAAATTGATATGCATCTTTGCCAATGCAGCGGACCATCTCCCTCTTATGCAAAGATCTTGAAAGTGTGCACCTCACCCTTCTAGGGAGGAATCTGTCGTGAGGATGATATCCGGTACAGAAGGCTGAAAAGTGAGCCCGACTGAAGCATTCTTGGAGCACATCCACCAGGTAAGTGCTTCTCGCATAACTGGAGTTATTTGCACAAGGTCGTCGAATGACCCCGGAATTTGCAGCCACTGACTTTCCAGTTCTGCTTGAATCGGCCGCATCCTTAGACAGGTATAAGATATTAGCAGAATTGCTGATCCTCACAGAAGCTAACTTTCTTTTTACGAGGTCTGACGCCAGAGAAGTGAAGCGAGATTGTCTTTCTTTGGACAAGAACGCTTTGTCTCGGATAGTATCCAACATTGCCCCTAGATATTGAATTTTTTGAGAAGGACAGAGGTCTGATTTTTGAATGTTCAGTGACAGTCCTAGGGATTGAAAAACTTGCAGGCATGCGGAAAGGAAGCCTGTCGAAAGGAAGGAGCCTTTATTAGCCTATCGTCCAGATAAGGGAATAATTGGATGCCCTGAAGTCTGAGATGAGCTGCCACTGGAGCTAGGAATTTTGTAAAGACTCTTGGGGCTGAGCATAAGCCGAATGGAAGGACCTTGAATTGCAAATGTACACCTGCCACAGTAAATCAAAGGAATTTCTGATGCTTGGGATGAATTGGGATGTGGAAGTATGCATCCTGGAGATCCAATGTTGTCATGAAATCCGCATGGTCCAGAAGCTGAAGGATTTCTTGAAGCGTGACCATGCAAAAGGATTTCTTTTGAAGATATTTGTTCAGCTTTCTTAAATCCAGGATAGGCCTCCATTCCCCTGACTTCTTCTTTATTAGAAAAAAGCAGGAATAAAATCCTTTCCCCACCTGAGAGTGAGGCAGTCTATCTATCGCTCCTTTCTAAAGCATGGTTTTTACCTCTTTTCTGAGAAGAGCAAGATGCGGAGGATGCTTCTTCAAAGCTGGATGAGGAGGGGGGAAATTAACAAATTCCAGGGTGTGACCAAATTTGATAATATCCAAAACCCACTTGTCTGTTGTTATTCTTTTCCAATTTTTGAGATGTCGGGATACATTTGGAATCCTGTAAACCAGGTGTGGCAGATATGGTGCAGGTGCTAAAAGATTGTCACTGTTTTCTAGCAGAGTCCCTGCCTTAAGGTTGGCGTCTTCTGTTCTGTTGTCTATAAGAAGCAGTTGTGGGATTTCTATAGGACTGCTGCTGTTGCTGCTGTTGGTAACCATATCGTCCTTGATTGCCCTGATTTTGGTATTTTTGATATCCACCACAAAAGGAATATGATCCTCTGACTCTAGCTCCTCGAAAAGGAGTCTTTCTAAATTGTATAGTACCAAGTGCACTGGCAGTGTCAGTATCCTTTTTGATTTCTTGTAACGCCTCATCAATGTGTTTCCCGAATAATAAATTACCATCAAATGGCATGTCCAGAATCTTCATTTGGACCTCTGGGCGAAAGTTGGTGGATTTCAACCAACCCTGTCGTCTAAGGGTTGCTGCTCCGGCAAGTTGGCGAAAACCCAAGGAGGCTAGATCCATAGAGATGTCAATAATCTCTGAAGCAGGCCTCTCACCTTCAAAAAGAATTTTCTTTGCTTCCTGTTTCTTGTCCTTGTATTCGAGGTAAGGGGAAATGTCCGACCATAATTGGCGGTCATATCTGCCTAGAATCGCCAAAGAGTTTGTGGCACAAACTGAGGCACCTGCCATGGTGGTGAAGCGTTTACCAATGTTATCCAGGCGTCTCCCATCCTTTTCTGGTGGCGCCGTTACAGGAATGGATGGATTTCAAGACTTCCGTTGGGCCGCCTGTGAAATAAAAGAATCATCCGGTGCTTTATACTTTTTAATCGATTCTAGGGAGAATCGCAGGTATTGAAAATTGAGTTTTAATTATTTTAGTTCCTTCTTCCCAAATATGATCGATTATAGGGATTGAAAGTACCGATTTCCTACTTTGGTCCTTAAAATCATAAAGAAAACACTCTGTTTTCTTTACCGATAAAGGAAGATGAAACCTGGTTGCAGCCCTTTCCATAATTGCGTGAAAACCTCCACTATCCTCAGGAGGGGAATCAACCGCCTGGGGGACTGGTGAGGATGGCGTAGGAATTAAGTACTCATCCCATTCATCCACAGTTGTGGGTGAGTTTGGTATCTCTCCATCTTTGGCCACGCTGTCTCCATCATCATCTTGAGTGAAATGAGTAGGCACTACCTCTTGAGGCACTGTGATAGGGGCAGCAGGACCCGCAGCCTGAAAAACAGTAGGCGTAGTAGGTTGGTCTGGAACCGGTGCTGGTGGGAAATGTGTATTATAATCCCTCAGCATAGCAGTCAAATCTTGCATCAAAGCCACAGGCATTTGAACCATAGGTTCCTGATGAAATGACTCCTGAGGGCCTCGTAGAGATTCACAGGGCTCATAATATTCCTCATCGTGGTCATCCTCCTGATATTTAATCCGGAGCTGAGAAGGATTATGCGCTGAGCCAAAAGGTCCTTCATCATCAGACTCCTCCAGATAGTGGCTAGGAGGTAACGGTGAGATATGGGAAACGTCCTGATAAAAATGCCTTGAAGATGACAATTTGGATGTTAACACTGGTATAATCTGCAAAGAAGTGGGTCTTTTACACTTCAGCGTCAACGAAATGTACATGGACGGTGAGTCAGTATCAGTAGAAATAGCCATTACAGAAGAAACCGTCGACGTTGTAATCATTGAGGTCGTCGACGGAAAAACCATCGCCGACGATGTCGTCGTCGAGGTCGCTGCCGTCCTCGACGGTGGGCTCGTCGACGAAAGGAGTATCGTCGTCGATGGTGGGCTCGTCGACGGTAGTTGTATCGTCATCGACGTGGGCTTGTCGACGGGAGCTGTATCGGTGACGGCAGTTGCGTCGTCGACGGCATGGGACTTTCTTCGTCGATGTCGAGGAATCACTCACCTTCTGAGGAGATTTCATCATCGACGGTGCACTTTTCGACGTCAAAGGGGGCTCAGAAAAGGATTTCTGTTGCTTTGAGTCAGTTTTTTGTGAAATCTTCGATGATTTTTCTCCCATTTTTACTTCTGAAGAAAATGAAAGCTTCTCTTTTTTAGAGGAAGAGTGACTAGTCTCGGAGTGAGATTTCTTCAGTGTCTTACTCTGTCTCTCAGGGGGATCTCCCGATCTATCCCTCTTTTTGGCCTGAGGGTTGGACGCCTGAGGACTTACACTGCCTTCATCTCCAGAAACAACATCCGATGTAGCTTTCAGTTTTTCCAGCCAAACCAAAAGTATTCCTTCTCTGTCCTTCAAGGTCTTGGCAGGGAAGGTTCTACAAATCCTGCAGTCCTTGACCTTGTGAGCTGGATAAAGACAATATATACATTCTTTATGTGGATCCTCAAAATGTAATCTTTTCTTCCCACATGAAGAACATGGCAAAAATAAGCTTTTCTTTGAAGGGTCAGACATATTTACTTACAAAGGTAGCTATGGTAAAGATTCTAAGCATGTGAATCTATGAAAGATACCCCAATACTGGATAAGATAAGATATCTTGGTGTTACTGTGATAAAAGACATTGATGCAGTAGCTCACTTGAATTTTAACAAAGTGGTAAAACTGAGACAAGGAAGTTGCTAAAAGTATGGGTAGGCCTTCCTCTTTCATTTTAGGGCCAAGCTAATATTTTAAGATGTCAATACTACCAAAATTCACATATATGTTTAATACAATACCATTTGAATTTAAACATGATTGGTTCCAAAAATTGCAAGGAGAACTAAACGGTTTTATCTGGGCCTCAAAAGCAACAAGAATAATGTGAAAAAACTCCTAAGGAAAAAAGAGCAGGGACGTTAAATTTAAGAGCATAAGGTTACTTCTTAAAGAACTTACAGCATACGCCCCACATCCTCAAGCCATAGCACAGTGGGCGGGCAACTTCTTCCTTTATAAGTTTTGGGTATTCAAAAAGTTTTTTTAAAGTGACATTGGAGATATTACTATCAGCATGTAAACGTTGGTACGAAATAAGAAGATCTTTAAAAATCCCATACTACAGTGGCTATGCCCCAATATGAGCCTCCCCTGGAACACCAGAATGTTTGAAAGACAAACTTTCAGATCCTCGGAATGAGGAGGTTATAACAAAATTGGGTCGACTTCTTACAGAGAACACCCTAGTAGACTGGAAAGATATGTCATTAATCAGCAATGGTTAACTATCTAGATTCAAATATTACTGGATGGCAAGCAAGGGGGGGGCGAAGGCCCTGGAGAAGGACGGTTCAGGAGCTTGAAGCGAAGTTACAAGTTCAGTACAAAAGAAGGAGATCTCATATTGGCATTGAATGTTAATGCTCGCCGAGGAAGATGAGTTTACTTTGCTTATAGAAGTCTAGGGGAAAGATCTGCAGATGCTGGATATACAAAATTTGTGGCAAGAATCAATGTCTACTTTGTGGTATACTATTAGTTCATCATCTTTCAGAAAAAATCCTTCATTCACAGTGCACAGAGCCTATTGAACGCTGAAAAAGCTGACAAAAATTAGTATTCATATGGTGAAGTGCTGTCCCTAATGTGTTGAGGAAGAGGCAAACGATATACATATGTTTTGTCAGTGTTCTCAACTCCAGACATTTTGGCAAGATGTGGGTAAGGTCCTCTTGGAGATGTTGGGTCAAGAACTAGAGGCAAGCCCAGGCCTAGTCTTGTTTGGGGTTGTAAAATGGAGATGGATAGAGAGCTAAGCTAAGTAAAAAACACAAACATCTGGCATTTGTATTAATATTGCTTGCTAGACATGAGATATGTATGAAATGGATAACCCATAGTCCTCCCTCGCAATGTGAGTGGCTAGCCTAGGTCCAAAATATTAGGAAATTAGATCGAAATAGAGTTCAGAGTAAATGGTCTGGATTCTGGGATATCTGGGAACAGAAATTTAATCCTAGGATTTAAAGGACACTAAGGGGGTACTGGTGTCCAATGATTATGCATTACAGCAATAACCCACAAGCAAGGAATCAAATGTGGCGACCCCAGAGCTAGTTCTCCTTGAACTATTGGGACAGGAAGATAGGGGATCCGTCACAAGATATCCAAATCGGTATACAGAGAAGACGGGACCCCTGAACTTTTCAGGGTTGTATATTGCTCAAATGAGCACTATAGAAAAAAGAAAAGAAAAACAAGTCATTGCTATGCATACCAAATCTATTATTAAAGATACAGGGAAAGGTCCATCACCCAACATTCAATCGTTGAATATGGCTGTGATAAAGACATTAACGTTTATATTCTTAACACCTTAGATGCGCGCAAACATCCCTCCCCAGTTCTGCGCTGTCCATTGGAACTAGTGCTGAATGGACGTCCAATGGTCGTGCGCAGCACTGGGGAGGTAGTGCTGCCGTCGGCCAACGCCCCGACGCAGCACTTAAGAGGTTAAACAGCCTATCATAACAGCGTCTCACAGTTTCAAATGGAAATAATTTGTCATCTGATGTTTGCGGAACATCCACAGGCTAATTCAATGCCAGGAAACAGCATTATACCCTACCCTCATGCATCTGGTAAAATCGAAATTACAATATTCTTCTATAAAAGTTCATTTTACTTCCATTACAGTGTGCAGAAGAAGTCCAGATCAAAGATTCTTTTCATGATCCACCAGTAAAAGATTTTTTCGTGAGGAACTGAAGAAAACCTATCCTCCATGAGAACTACTCCCCCCCAATCAGACAACCTCTCAACAACTGAACTCACCACCCATTACAACTCAACAATCTCCTCCATGCTGGACCAAGTAGCCCCTGTGAAAATTAAAAGGATGAGAAACACACCCTCAAGATCCTGGTTTAACAAAGACCTCAATACTGAAAGACAGCAGCGTAGAGTGACAGAAAGACTCTGGTCTTCAGATTTCAGCTGATCAGCCCTACCTTGTGCTCTGAGCTCTTCTAGACGGCCGGTGGAGCACCTGGAGGAAGGGGAATCCACCCTTCGGCCACCTACCTGCTACCTTGCCAATTTCTTGAAACTGGTGTGGGAGCACACTGCTTCACCTCCCAGCAGAGTCGCCCATAGGCATCATGGTTGATGCAGTTCAGTTCGCCAAGCGAGTACACTTGGAAAGTCTCTTGAGTGTTTCACCAGGTGGGTGCAGATTAGTGCTGGCCATCTCTGGACACGTGTTTCTGGATTATTATCTGTCATCAGCAGAGATTAGGCAAAATTATTTGGGGTTGCTGAGCAGGCTTCCGTATTTTTGGATCGCAGTATCTCTCCAGGCGCGCAGGTGCCTCTTCACGAGCTCGTCAGCTCAAAGCGGCTTGAGGGAGCCTTTAAACAAGAAACTGGTGTGGGAGCACACTGCTTCACCTCCCAGCAGAGTCGCCCCTAGGCATCATGGTAGATGCAGTTCAGTTCGCCAAGCCTAGTACGGCTCACCCACAGGGCAGAGACACACGCTGATTTTCCGCAGCGAGCACGGCCCAGCAGCAAAGACACCAATTGACCGGTGATCCATTAAATTGCCTCACAGCCCAGCAGCGAAGACACCAAATTACCGGTGACCCACCAAGCTGCCTCATACCCAAGCTACCTCAAACCTTCTACTAGGTCATAAGGATTCAAATTCCCTTGGATCCTTCGAAGCACTTCCTAAATCAGACAACCAGTCCTGATGATGATCCTAATTCCTCTGGATCGAAACGCCGTCGACCCAACAGCCTGACTAATAGGCGCACTTCTCCTTAGTGGCTTTAGACCTGAACCAAAATTAATTGTGCCCACTGTGATATCACAATATCACATGCGCCGTTCTAGCCACCCACTGTAAATAGTCTGCACTTCATGCACAGTGCGCCGACTACGCTGTTTTCTCTCACTTGCGTCGCCACCTGCACTATTTATTCACGTTTGTTGCACCAAGTTCCATGTGGTTGTCAATACATTCTATGCAGTGCTGTTCCTAACTGTGTATATCCGACCTTGAAATGAATGTTACCACATAAAGCTGAATAATTACCTTTTGACAAAAAAATGAGTTATCTCCTTCTTGCCCACCCAAGTAATGCTATGTGCATGCTATGAATAATTGTCTATTGACTTTTACCTTTCAGGACATTGTCTTCTAGTTGCACCTTACCTACCCAGTCCTGACTTGGTCTATGGGTTATACTCCTGTCTTATCTGTAAAACCAGCGGCGGATATGGCATCTTCGGCGGGAGGGTCTTCCGACCCCGTCACCCAGTCCTTCATGGCTACCTTATGCACAAACTCAAATCTGAAATTGGCTCTTTAAGAACCGAGGTTCAGGCCTGCGTCAAGGAGCTCTTGAAGGATGTCGCGGAGCTCGGAGGGAGAGTGGATGACCTCGAAAGGACAGTTGACGCCTGCTCTGAGGATCAGGAACACTTGTGGCAGAGCTTGACCACCTTGGAGGAGCAACACATTGAGCTACAGATCAAGCAGGAGGACTTGGAAAACAGGGGGCGCCGCAATAACCTGTGCCTACAGGGCATCCCGGCCGGGGCGGAGGACACAGACATTATGAACTTTGTAGCAGATCTGCTCCACAACATTAGGGGAGACGAAGATGCATCCCCTCCGGCCCTGGACCGCGCCCATAGGGTGTCTGGCCCTCCTGGCCTCATTCCCGACATCTTGGCACGGGTCCATTTCTTCACTGAGAAAGAGGCCATCCACAAGGCAGCATGAGGCAAAACAGGGCTCATTTTCAAGGGTTTCCCCATCCAACTGTTTCAGGATCTCACACCCACGACAGTCCACCGCCGCAGGGATTTCTGACCCATAACTGACAAATTACAAGAGTTGGGCATCCGCTACAAGTGGGGACATCAGTTTGCCCATTTCTTTTAGTGGGAGTCAAGGCGCCGGGTGCTGCGGTCCTTCCAAGAGGCGGCTCAAGTGCTCCAGAACCGAGGCACACCACCTTCTAGTCCCTCACGCTTAACTCCTTAGACCCGCAAGCCTACAAAACCCCAATGGACTAAGGTATATCGCTCCGGATGCCCTCCCCCTCGGGACATCTGCACTTCATCCCAGAAAAAGCAGGACATTATACAGCACATCCGTTCCTTGGAAGGTGGACATTCGCCCTCAGTCCCCCAGCCTTTGGGAAAATAGTTATTAGACACCCCTTCCAGCGGCCTGCCTTATTTTTCTCCTTTGCCCCCAGTGCGGACCCCTTGCAGAAGTGGGTCTGGAACCCCTCTCCCTTATTGCCCTCTTGTTGACACGACTGCACTGTGCCTCAACTGCATTCCAGCAGCGGTACCAGACTGAGCTCCTTAAGGACGATGCTGACCTCTAATTACCCGCTGTAGGAGAGTAGGGTCTGCTTCCTATGGTCACCGCCACTTTTTGCTGTGATTCTCTGTTTTTTCAACTTTAGTGTGGCTGTGGGCCTGCTAATCAGACCCACAGCCCAGCTGTTCTCTTTAAATTTAGGTACATACATATGCCACCCCTGGCTGGCCATCCAAACTGACACCGCAGGCTGATCACTCAGCTTGGGTAAGGTGGTGTAATCACCCGTTACTTAGATATAGTATATCTATATCTACCTTATATATAGACATATAGTAACCTATAAGTCTCTCCTATGGCAGGCCTTAACAGTCCTGGAGGCAGAGTGCTTTAGTTTTATGTGAGAGGGTGCCCTAGCATGAGCTGAGCTCCTCTGCAGCTTTCGGAACCATCTCCTTAAAGCTGTTCTATGATATAGCCATACCATATACTCTTAAGTGCATTATAATCCTCGCCGTTAATGCTAACTTTGGTTTGGCTTTATCAAAACATGTTGTGTACGCTGTAAAACACTTTGTAATACTACCCCCCCACCCTCCGCCAGTCCAGGCGGTGGGGGGAGCATTCCACCCTTCTAGAGGAAGAAGACATGTAGTTACTGCTTTACCCGGTTAAAGTTAAACAGAGCCTCAGCATCACAAAATGGATGCTGCCACAGACACGAGTCTGGCCTCCTGCTGCTGGGGGATACTCCGGCAAGGGAGGCCTGGGCAATAGGTTTCCTCTCGAGGGAGGTACTAGCACCTCCCTAGACAGCCTGTAGTGTATTGGGGCAGGGGGGGGGGGCTGAATGGAAAGATGCTTTTCCAGACACTGCCTGGGGCACACAAGGTACTCCATGCATAGCCCGGTTCAAACCAGTTGCTGGGGCATTCCAGCCCCGCTCTGGCGTGAAACTGGACAAAGGGAAAGGGGTGTAACCACCCCCTTCCTAGGTCCACCCATAGGAAGGACCTAGCAGGTTATCCAGCCCCAAAATAAGTATAAAGATAGGAGCTGTGTCTACAGACTTTAGATTATCCTGGGCTGAAACTCTGAAACGAAACTCTTGGACCTTCGACATTCTATATCGACTAGAAGACTGAAGACATCTCCCTTGTGGTCAAGTAGTGACCATCCTGTGCAAACAGGCACCACCAGTTACTTGCTGGTTTGCTTTGTCGATGCTCCTGCCGGAACCCGAAGACTCAGCGACTCAGGAACTGGACTTCCAGACTTCTCCGACTCTGATCCACATCCACAGCAAAGCTGAGACCCGTGGCGGACACGAGAGACGTGGGACCGGACACCCTGGACTTCCTTTTGAATTTACACCACTGGCCTGGTTGCTCCAGGCTTGCTCCAGCTTCCCTCCAAAGGAGAAGCTCCCCAGAAGTCAATCTTCACTTCCTGCGTGGGTTGTGGTTGCCAAGGCCTGTTGGGTCCAAACCGGATACCGACGTCGCAGTCAATTAGATCCTTTGTGGAACAGCTCAAATACAGTTCCTGGTCGTCGTCGATGTCCTGCTAGGGGAATATCATGGGCTAAGGTGAGAAGGAAGCCCCTGAATGCCAAAGGTATGACCAACCTCCTGGAAGCACCAGGCTTGGGGTCTCGAGCCTCTGAATATAGGAACCCTTCATCCCAATGCACTCTGTGGGTACCTGTAGCTTTCTCAGCAGCCTCAGCAGCAGCTTGCTGTCTGAGGGGTTCAAGAGAAGGGCAGTCCAACTGCGCCTGCCTTAGATCTGCCCTTGAAGGTCTACCTGTCCCAAGAAACTCAACCTGGTCAGGCTCAAGCTCATTTAGGACAGTTCCTTCTTGGGTCTCACAATCAGCTTCCTCAGAAGGCTGATCCTCACTCTGAGGCAAGGGGGAAGGCACTGCCTTAACCTTACTGCTTCTCCTCCTGGTAGGCAACTGGTCCATAATTTCAGGATCCAGGGCCTGTTCAGTGTTGCACCTTTTTGCCCTGTGACCTGGTCACAACAAGGACATGTGCTGATATACCTAACATCTCTGCATGAGTCATATACTCCACTTCAGCCCGGACTGAATATTCTAGGTCATTGCCAATCAAACATTCTACAGGGAGGTCTGAACTAACAACAACTCTTTTGAGGCCAGTTACCCCTCCCCAGGAGAAATTAACAATCGCCATACTATCGGTGGTAGTGACATTGCTTGCATTGGTCACTAGGTAATTGTCACCTAGTATGATCTGTCAAGAGTTCACAAATTTGGTTGTCAACATAGTGAGACACTTGCACATGTGTCCCTGTATGCCTGAGTCACTTTGTTATTAATTAAATGTGTCTGTCTGTACTTGCCCAGGTTACTGGGGCTCACAGTAGAGGACATAGCCATGTCCACATCACAGACAAGAACAGCTTGAGTTGGTATTCTGACTAGGCCAGAATCCACCTCAGTTCCCAGGGGCAACCCTACTACATCCTTTTGTTGAGAACCACCACTATTAGCTGTACTAGGGGGACCAGTTTCCTTAGTGGCAATGGTGGCTGGAGCTGTCTCCTTTTTGGTGCAATCACGGGTCCAGTGAGTATTAGTTTTACAAAAATTACACCATGGTTTCTTTGGACCTTCTTTCTTTTTAGGTTGTTGGGGTCCCCCACCAGTAGAAGCTTTTTGGGGACCTTGAGAAGACTTCTGGTCTTTTGCTTTCTCCCCACCCTTTTGGTCTTGCTTCTTCTGATCACCACCTTGGTTCTGTACCTTATGCTTCACCCTGGTTCTGACCCATTTGTCTGCCTTCTTACCCAATTCTTTCTTGGAGGAGGTCAAATCAGAGTCAATCAGGTGTTGATGCAATAACTGGTTCAGACAATTATTAAGAATCTGTTCTCTCGTAATCAAGCTATGCAATCCTGTATAGTCATTGACCTTACTGCCCAGTAACCAGCCTTCCAGAGCCTTAGTAGCACATCACACAAAGTCAGTCCAGTCCTGAGTCTGTGTCTTCTGGGTGTCTCTAAATAGCAACCTGTACTGCTCAGTGGTTAAGCCAAACCCATCTATCAGAGCAATCTTCAGGACAGTGTAGTTGTCCGCATCCTGTTCATTAACTGTTAGGAGCTTATCCCTACCTTTGTCTGCAAAGGAGAGCCATAAAATTGATTGCTGGACACTGACTCTGGGGTACCTGTTGTACTTTACAGGCCCTCTCCAAAGCAGTAATCCACTTGTGGATGTCATCCCCTACCTGATAGGGGGGCACGATTTTACTCAGGTGTCTTTGGTCATGAGACCTTTCCTTATCTTTAGGAATTATGCTGCCACCAGTGGACTCTAGTCCACACAATTTTCTCTCTCTCTCAAGAGCTAGTGACCCAGACTCTGTCCCCCCTGCTTTCAGGTTCTTCAGTTCTTCGATTCGCCCTTGGATCCACCCGGACACTTTTCCTCTCGTCGCCTGCAGCACTTCTTCGCAGATCTCCATAGGACACATCGACAAAACCGTACACCAAAAGACACCTATGCACCTGGCTTCCCTGGGTGAGGTAACTCAAGTACTCCGGTGCTCCCGTGGGTATTGACTATCCAAGTGTCCTAGTCTAAAGTGGTTTTGTCGTAGTCCACCCGGAAGTGCCCTAAACCTTTAACTTTGTAACTTTTACGTTCTCCATTCTAAGTCAATGGTAACTCGCGACTGTGTTTAGACACTGCACGCGTCTCCCGTGGGTCTCCTACTTCCTAACCTTTGGTTGTCTAGTGTAGCCCCAGCAATTCCCTAGGCCCTAAGCCTATTCACTATTTCTGAAGTGGTTCTCAAACCACTTACTTAGTATATGGTTTGTGAGGCCCCTAGGGCAAAACTGTATTTGTGCAACTTAAAGTATTCTATTTAAGTAACTTGTGATGTACTTCGATCTCTGACCTCATAAAGAGTTCAGAGGGGTTGTGTTAGAAATAAATACATATATATTTGGTATATACCTTGTGTGGTGTCATTTCATTTGATATTCAAGGGATTATAACTGGTAAAACAAACAACTTCACATGCTCTCTGGAGTTTAGCCTAAGACTGCTGGTCCATGCTACCACTAGGATAGCTTGTCTATAAGGTTGACTTTACAACCACCATTAATAAGGGTCGTTTAGACTGGTGCAAGGTGCCAGATGGCATGCCCAGACAGCGGGCTGGGACCCTGGGGTCAAGGATGTGGGGAGGGGACACCGGACACAACATCTGGTCAAGGGGCAGGGGCGGGGCATTCAAGAGGACAGGGGACCAGAGGCAGGCCGCAAGACGATCTGTGCCACCATGAGAAATAAACATACCTGAACGAAGCAATAGCCTTGTGTAATCCTTGGGGGGCCATCATGATACTACAACTGGCGACGAAGGACAAAGAACATACGTGTGTGTCGCCTGCCTCGCAACTTCAAACCAGGAGCCCACCCTATATCGTGTTGTGTGAGAAAAGAGGATCGCAGCGAAGCCAGGAGCCCCCCCTGGTTCGGGCCACTGTGAAAAGCAACGATGCAGGAGCCCACCCCGTCCGCTGCAGAAGCAAGATCCTAAATGCCCGGTAAGCGCCGAGCGTGAGCGCGAGATTTGAAGAAAATTTGGCGCGAGCTCTTGCGAGAGTCTCGCTGGCCATTTTGAGGACAGGCAGAAAGAGCCAATCAGCGCGCGAGGATAACGAGCGGCCATCTTGAAACCAGGCAACGCTCGGATTGGTCCCGAAGTCTCGCGAGAGTCTCGGTGGCCATTTTGCAGTCAGGCGAAAGGACCAATGGGAAAGCGGAAAGGGCCGGGGGCCATTTTGGAACCAGGCAAAGTCGAAAAAGATTGAAAAAGTGCCAGGAAGAGCACCACGAGGGTGAAAAACAAGCCCAAACAAAAAGAAAAGGACAAAAGAAGTAAGGAAAGTGGGCAACAAAAAGGAAACAACAAGAATTTATTTATTTATTTATTTCTAAACTTATGAAGCGCAAACAAATACCACGAATGGTGTCTCGGCGCTGAGCAGACAGAGAGGCACCTCCTGTGCATTATTGAATGAATAGCCAGGTCTTCACTTGCTTTCTGAAAATCATCAGTGAAGAGCTGCTTTTTATATGGTGGGGCAAGGTATTCGAGAGCTTTGAGGCGGCCACCAAGAAGCGTCTGTCTCCCCAAGGAACTGTTCTCACCCGTTGAATGCATAGGGATGCGGATGAGGCAGATCTTAACGCTCTCTTGGGGACATACAGCTGCAGTGATTCCCTAAAAAAGTCAGGTCCTTGGCTATTCAGTGCCTTGTATATAATACATAAAGCCTTGAATTTGGTTCTCTTTTTTACTGGGAGCCAGTGTAGTTGGTAAACGACGGAGGAGATAGGTGCGAACTTGGGACTTTTGGTCAAAATTCGTGCAGCGACATTCTGCACCATTTGTAACTTTTTAAAGACCTGCTCCTGAGCATTCAGCAGAAGCCCATTACAGTAGTCCACCTTGGATAACACCAAGGAGGACATAAGGGTTTTCCCTGCAGACAGGGGAAGGTAAGGTAGCAGCTTTTTCACTTTTCGTAGCGTGAAAAAGGAAGAGGAGACTACTGCATTGGCATGATTGGTGAAACTTAGTTTGTTGTCAAACAACACTCCTAGGTTTCTGACCTTTGAAACTGGGGTGGGTGGATTGCCCATTTCCGGTGGCCACCAGATCGGAGACCAAGATGGTTTTAGGTCTCCAAACACCATTACCTCGGTCTTATCGGTGTTTAGTTTTAGACAGTTACTGTCCATCCAGTGACTGATGGTTCTCATGCCCATCTAAAAGTTGGCTGCCACTTTGATCCCATTTTCATGCACTGCTAACACCAACTGAGTGTCGTCGGCGTACAAAGTCACTCCCATTCCATGGGTTTTAATGACCCTCGCCAAGTCCGACACATAGATGTTAAAAAGTGTCGGACTCAGCGAGGATCCCTGGGGGACTCCGCAAGGCAGCACAAACGTAGGTGAATAGAAGTTCCCCATCTTTACCGACTGTTCTCTGTTAGACAGGAAAGAAGCCAGGAGCTCCGCAGCTTTGCCCTGAATGCCCATGGCTGTGACACGGTCGATCAGGATGTTATGATCGACCGTGTCAAAGGCCGCTGAGAGATCGAGCAAGATCAGAACAGCCGTGCCACCCTGGTCCATGATCTGTCTGATATCTTCAGAAGCCTTGATGAGCGCCGTCTCCGTTCCATGTCCTCTCCTAAACCCAAACTGAGTGTTATCTAACAGGTTGTTATGAAGAAAGCATAAACAATACAAGACAGTACAAAAAAAAAGGGGCACAAAGAGATGCCAAAAAGAGACAATCAATAGAAGAAACAACACAAAGTCGGGTATAAACAGCGACAGAAAGAAGAAAGCACAATGGTCACCCAGAACACAGAAAGAAGAAATGGCAGAGCCAAGGAGTGAAAGGCAGAGCGCCCAATATCGCAGACCTCTCCCATTCAACCTCTCAGAGCCACAAGTGGGGATAAGATGAGAGCGATGGGTCAAGAGATTTGAGAGATACATGGAGGCCACTGATGTAATAGAGGCCAAGCAATTAGGTCTGGTTCACAACCTAGTGGGCGATGAAGTAGATTACCTACTAGTGACCCTACCAGAAAAGGAGATATCAACATACAAAGACCTAATAAAGTGCTTGACCAACAATTTTGATCCGCAATGAAACATCCAACACACAGACCAGTCGCTAGATGATTTTGCGACGTGACTAAAGAAGCTAGTAACCCACTGCAAGTTCGACAAATACGACAACGAACAAGCAATTCGCCTGCGCATCATTGAAGGGTGCCGTGACACAGAGTTCCGCACAAGGATTCTGAAGGAACCGACATCACTGGAGAACATCCTGTCACTAGCGAGGGCGGAAGCAAGAGCGACAATACAAGCAAAGCAAATGGAGCGGGGAAAAGAACGACGAGTAGAACAGGCACACCGCATGACAGAGAACAGCCGCACCAGCAGCTGGAAGAAGGGGCAAAATGAACAAGCGACAAGAAAGCAACCGGAATCAACATGCTACAGATGTGGAATTGAATTACCACACAGAGGTGCGTGCCCAGCGTTTGGCCAAACCTGCAGGAAATGCAACAGGAGCAACCACTTTGACAGTGTATGCCAAGGGCTGCAGTTTAGAGGTAAAAGAGGAAGACCGGGAAGACCGCGGATGATGACAAGCAGACATGTCAGACATGTTGAGACAGCAAACAGAAGTTCCTCGATAGAGTTGGGAGATGAAGGGAAAGAAGAAAAGGTGGAACGACGCTATAAGGGTCTGAGTTTTGGGATATCATCCAGCGCCGAAATATTTCAAGAGACAATAAGACAAGTAATAAGGCCAGTAAAGAATAGCCTGAACTACAGTGACGACATTCTGTTGTTCGGCAAGTCGGATGAGGAGCACGACAAGGCACTGCGAGAAGTATGTTCCCAACTAGAGCAGGCAGGGCTCATGCTAAACGAAGACAAGTGTGAACTGGGGCGAGATGAACTGGTATTCTTTGGACACATTTTTCACAAAAAAGGAATGCGGCCAGATTGCAGCAAGGTGGACACATTGGAAAGAGCAAGGCAGCCAAGCGATGTTGCAGAAGTAAGGTCATTCCTTGGTCTTGCCAGCTACTGTGCAAGGTACATCAAAGACTTTGCCACAGTGAGCGCACCGTTGTGAGAACTGACAAAACAAGGACAGAGTTTTGCATGGACAAAGGAATGCAGCAAAGTCTTTGAGGAGATCAGAGAAGCTGTGACCGCAGTAGATCACCTGGCGTACTTTGATCCGCTACTATGCACCGAATTGACAGTAGATGCCAGCCCAGTGGGGCTGGGGGCAATACTGGTGCAACACAGACCAGGAAAGGACTCACCAAGATGTGTGGTGGCATACGGAAGCAAGAGCCTATCAGACGTTGAGCGAGCATACTCTCAACCGGAGAAAGGGAGTCTGGCAGTTGTTTGGGCCTGTGAACATTATCACATGTTCATATATGGGAAACCATTCACAATAATAACAGACCACCAAGCACTAATAACAATCTATGGAAATCCCAACGCAAAAATACCACCCCGGATAGAGAGGTGGGGAATAAGACTAATGAATTACAATTTCAAAATAATACACAAGCCTGGAAAAGAACACAACCCGGCTGACTACATGTCAAGACATCCTTTGCCACATGCAATTGAGGCCACGACAATGGAGGAGGAATACCTGAACTTCATACTGAAGCACAACACGACGGCTTCAATAAGGATGGCAGAGCTGGAACACGAGACAAAGCAAGACCCCACCATGCAAGCAGTACAGAAAGTGACAAGACAGCAAAGGTGGAGACACATCAACAACAACAGCATCCTGGATGAAGGAGTAATAAAGGAGGAACTGTTGGCATTCAAGAAGATCCACGAAGAGCTCTCAGAGACCGGAAATGGCATCATGATGAGAGGAACGAGAATAGTGATGCCCCGAAAGCTGAGGAAACAGATGATATAACTGGCGCACGAGTCACATCGAGGGATGGTTGCAACTAAGAAAACGCTACGAGAAAAAGTGTGGTTCCCGGGGCTGGACAGCATGGTCGAGGCGACTGTCATGCGTTGCCACGTCTGCCAAGTGACGGGGCCGCCGCCCAAGCCGGAGCCGCTACAGATGTCTGAACTCCCGAAAGCGGTGTGGACCGAACTGGCGGCAGATTTCTGTGGACCACTGGAGACAGGAAATTACCTGCTGGTAATAACAGATGAGTTCTCCAGTTTTCCAATTGTCAGGCAAGTAGTGTCAACATCAGCAAATGCAACACTGCCAGTCATGGATGATGTGTTTGCAGCATGGGGCTCGCCCCAAACGCTAAAGACTGACAATGATCCGACATTCTCAGGAGAAGAGTTCCGAAAGTTCATGGAATACCTAGGAATACGCCATCGGAAAATGACGCCTCTGTGGCCACAAGCGAATGGGATGGCGGAAAGGTTCATGGGGACCATAAAGAAGGCGGTACAGAGAGCGAAGATAACGCAAATATTAATAGGACAAGCACTATGTCAGATACTGAGGGACTACAGGAACACCCCTCACAGCTCCACAGGCCGGTGCCCGGCCGAGTTCGTGCTGGGACGCTCGAGCAGGACCCGGCTATCGCAGATGGAAGCAACAACGAGTGTGGAGTGCAGCAACATAGCTGGCAAAGACGAAGAGGCAAAAGCAAAAATGAAAGCATACGCAGATCAAAGGAGGCAGGCCACCAAAGCAAAACTAAAAGAAGGGGACACAGTGGTAGTGCGGCAACGACAGCAGAGGAAATCGGACAGTGCATTCTCGAAGGACCCGCTGACCGTGACGGAGGTGAAAGGACCCATGATAACGGTGTCAGCAGGGCGGTTTCACATCACAAGGAACAGCTCGCACTTCAAAGAGTTGAGAATGAAAGAAGAAGAACTGCCGGCGCCAGCGCCGGAGGCAATCAAGGAGGAAGGAAATGTACAGGTGGACCACAGAGAAACAAGACCGAGAAGAACATGCAAAAAACCACAGAGACTGATTGAAGAGATGTAATAAGACGAGGGTCTGTGAGGATCTCTCTCTCTCTCTCTCTCTCTCTCTCTCTCTCTCCATCAGCACTCACCGACTAGTGACCACAGGCCGCATCTTGGAAAATGTTTGTTTGCAACAAAGGGGGAGATGTCATGCCCAGACAGCGGGCACTAGGACCCTGGGTTCAAGGATGTGGGGAGGGGACATCGAACACCACATCCGGTCAAGGGGCAGGGGCGGAGCATTCAAAAGGAAAGGGGACCAGAGGCAGGACGCAAGACGAGCTGTGCCACCATGAGAAATAAACATACCTGAACAAAGCAATAGTCTAGTGTGATCCTTGGGGGGCCATCTTGATACTACACCCACTAGAATAGTGGACATCATATGCCAGGCTAACTTCTCACATTGGTCGCCTCCACTTCTATTCCTTGGAGAGTGACATCTCCGGGATGGCCTGTGCCTCCGCGCCTGGCTTCTCCCCGGACTGGAATAGACTTTGTTGGCCACGTTGGCCGCTGTTATTGTTTGGATACTATGTCTCTTCTTCCTCACCTCTCTCTTTTCCCCTCCTTACCCCTATCTCTGGCGGGGGCGGTCCTGGTGGGGGTTTTCCCTGTGTAGGCATCCATTTTCCCCCAGGAGTGCCCTAGACCCTGCAGCGAGCACCATTGCCTTTGCCTTATCTGTCTTATTCGGAGCTGTGTTGGGGGAGGGAGCTTTTCTGCGTCCTACTCCTACTCTTCTGCTTGAGATGGCGTACCTTGTCTGAAACTCCCCTCCCTCAACGTGAAGGGTCTTAACTCCCCTAACAAGCGCCGCCTGGTATGGCGATACCTCCTACTGCAAAATCCGGACATCATATTTTTACAAGAAACCCATTTCCTGAGAGAGGATATCTCTTGCATGGCTCACCCTCGATACCCTCTCCAACACTGGGCCTCCGCGGCCACTAAAACAGCAGGGGTGGCAATCCTATGTCGAGCAGGCATTCACCAGGGGGACCCCAGGGTAGTCCGTAGTAAGGATGGTGGATTCCTCAAAGTGGTGGTCAAGAGTGGACAGTGAATCCTCACCTTATGCAACACTTACACACCGAACCAGGGCCAGGACTTACATCTGCAGGGTTTGTTGCTGGAACACATATCACATGACGATCCTGGTCTCATTCTGGGAGGAGACTTAAATCTGGTATGGGAGGCGGGACGCGACCGTAGTGAAGGCTCATTCCATGGGATGGGGGCTATGTCCTCTGCCTTAAAACAGCAACTAACTGCCTCATAGATATTTGGCGATACCACTCCCCAGACACCTACGATTACTCTTATTACTCTCATGTTCATCGCTCCTACTCACGCATAGACTACCTCTCCGTCTCACACTCCCTTATCAAGGACACCCTCTCGGCATCCATGTCTAACATCTTTGTCTCTGATCACGCTCATGTGGAACTCTTCATGCAGGATTACTCCTCTCCTCCCAACCAACCCTCTCAGTGACGTTTTCCGTCCTCATATCCTCAGGGACCCTGTGGATGTGGCGGGACTCCGGGAAGCTATCACGTCCTATTTCAAGACCAACGACCTCCCAGAGACTCCACTCCCCGTAGTCTGGGATGCGTTTAAGGCCACGATCCACGGCAGTATCACCTCCATTGCTATAGCTCGAGAAGCCCGCTTGTTTGAAGACAAACTCTCTCGGGACATAAAGACGCTTGAGCGGCTGGATCAAGAGCGCCCCTCTGCGCTACACAAGAGGCGCCTTGCTGTGCTCTGAGGCAAGCTCCGATCGAACAGAACCAACAGGGCAGAGCACGCTCTCTTGGCCTTACGACAATGATACTTAGATGGGGGGACAAGGTGGGCAAGAACCTGGCACGCCACCTTTGAACGCGGGCCGCTAAGGCGCACATCGCTAAACTTAAACTGGAGGACGGTACCTGGGCCACCACCGAATCTGCCAAACTACAAGCATTCCAGACTTACTACTCATCCCTCTATGCCAAGGAGTGGCCCGTGAGTGGTCCCCGATTAGCAGCTACCACTCTCAACTACTATCACCCCGGAGGAGCTTGCCGGCGCTCTAAAGGACCATCCCCTCGGCAAAACCCCAGGACTAGACGGTCTACTGGTCTCGTTCTACCGCGCATTTCTCCCACAACGCTCCGCCTCTTCAACTCTTTTTCAGATGCATCAGGGCCCTCCACTGATATGGCCATGGCTGAAATCGCTCTAATACCCAAACCAGGTAAAGATACTACGCTCTGCTCCTCCTTTCGCCCCATCTCGCTCCTAAACACGGATCTTAAACTCTATACTAAAATACTAGCTAAATGCCTTGCACCTCCCTGGACTCATAGAGCCGGACCAGGTGGGCTTTATCCACCAACGTCAAGGGGCAGACAATGTAAGGTGTGTTGCCCGTTTAATCGGGAAGGCACAGCATTGGAAGATACCCTCCTGCTTGCTATCACTCGATGCTGAGAAAGCATTTGATCGAGTAGATTGGGTCTTCCTTCGAGGGATCTTACAGAAAATAGTGTTGGGCCCGCAGATAGTAGCTAGAATTATGGCTCCCTATCGCTCTCCTCTGGCTCGGGTGCAGGTCAATGGCCAGCTGACGAAACCCATCTCTATCCACTGGGGCACCCAACAGAGGTGTCCCCTGTCCCCCCTCTTATTTACCCTCATAGTGGAGCCGCTGGCTATCATGATCTGCCTGTCTCCCTATATACACGGCATCACACTTGGGGATTGGATCACAAAATAGCCTTGTTTGCCGATGACCTCCTTCTCACTTTATCACAACCACAAACCTCTCTACCTGTCCTGCATAAGTTACTTCACTCATTCAAACGGGTATCAGGGCTTAAAATCAATCATGAGAAATCATGGGCTCTCAATCTCATGATCCCTATAGAGATCGCCATACTCCAATCTCTTGTTCCTTACCAGTGACCCACGCATTCTATTCGGTATCTAGGACTCAATTCGACTCCCAACCTGGCCACATGGTCCCATTCAAATTGGCAGGAGTGTAAAAACGCTGTCGTAGCTCACTGAGAACGTGGAAATTTCTTCCTTTATCCTGGTTGGGGCACCTGAATACGGTCAAAATGTCGATCCTCCCAAAGATACTCTACCTTTTCCAGACGTTACCCAAGGCCATACCGGAGCATCAGATTCAGGGCCTTCAGTGCAAACTCACCACATTTATATGGGGAGGAAGTAAGCCGCGCTTCTCCAACAAAATACTCATGCTACCGTGAGACAGGGGAGGGCTGGCTTGCCCCAACTTGTTAGAATACTATTGAGCATCACAACTCCGCTTTATCTAGGAGTGGATGGCATGGAAGAGTGAAAAAGTCTGGTTTTATATGGACAGGGCAGTGACTTGTTGTCTTATTTGGGACCTTGCATGGCTCTCACAGGATGCCAGCTCTCGTAGCACCTTTATTGCAGTTCCTACTAAGACGGTACTCGAGATATGGGACACAGAGGCCTCACATCCTTCCCGTCCCCCCATACTCCCATTGCTTGCATTTCTCACTTCCCGTCTGCTTCCCACCCGCCCTACTTTACAGACAGGACGAAGGGGGATGTCAGACGATTCAGAACCTTTTCCTGGGGGACACCTTCAAAACTTTCGAACAATGTAAACAGGATTTCCAGCTATCAGAGGGGGCTAGATGCCAATACAACTAACTTTGACACTGGGTACAGGCGTCTTCTATGGCACGGGCAGCCACTTGACCCTTTACTCTATTTGAGCGGCTGGTACACTCCTTTGATAACTCCAGGGGACTAATCTCTCGTGCATACCAAGTCCATCGACATGCACCACGAACTGCTTTGCATCCCTATCAGCTGCGATGGCTGTCAGTCTCAGACACTGACATCACACCTATCCAATAGGAACACTTGTGGCGAGATATCCCAAAGGTCTTCCGTAGCATACCCCAACGGGAATCCGCATATAAGGTTATGACTCAATGGTACTATACCCCTCACCAGCTGATAAAATGTTTCCCACCTCTATGCTGACGTTGTACTTCATGCATGTTTGGTAGACATGCCCACTCTTGACTATTTACTGGAAGGAGGTTCACAGCCACATTTGACTGGTAATAGGGTACTCACTGACTGAAAACCCGCTTGCGATTATCCTGGGCCTCCGGCTAGTGAACCTGCATGTCATGACCCACAGCGACAGGCATCTCAGCCTTCACAGGCTTGGGGCTGCCAAGCAAATCATTGCCCTTTACTGGAAAAAGGCTGAAACGCCCCTGATCAACCTCTGGTTCACCCGCCTATGGCACACGATGGCCATGGAGTTACTCGTGGCGAGCTTGCAGCTACAGGACACTAAATTCTCCAAACTATGGCAACCACTTGTGGATTACCTCTGCAGACTGGAGCATGCTCGACTTCGACCCCTGAGGTTACGGACTTTGCGCCTCTTTGAAGACGCTGTATACCCACCAGATGCAGATAGCCTTTGGAAGCCCACAGATGGACCTACCCGAACCCCACCCCGGGCTGCACTTACACACCAGACCCTGGACGCTCCCACGCCTCCTCTGATGTAGATGACCCTGGCCTTTATCTACATGACACTAGTGATCGCCGATGAATCTGGCTGACACAGCATCTGTAGCGCCTCCGGCATCAGTGGAGCCCCCTCACGCCATATCTCTCTCTCTCTCTCTCTATCGCACATCCCACCCCCTTCCCCCTCTCACCTGTTTCCTCTCTGTTCTCTCTCTCTCTATCTATCTTTCTACTTGGTTTTTATGATGGATGTAATCTTAATTGAAATTGTGATTTCCACAAGCAGATCTGCACTCTATGCCCCTTCGGCCAAAGTCTGCTGGGTTAGAGTTTCATTTAGATCTATGGTACTTCGGCAGAGGCTCCACAATTACTCAAACACTGAGATCACAACTACAAGAGGCCCGAAATTGCTATTGTGTCCCTCCCGACAACCGTCATCCTGCACTGCATGTAATGTCTCTGACCTCTGCTTCACTGCATATAGTTGATTGTACTAATGGACACTGGGTATTGGCCTCTGCCTTCGGGCTGAAACAATATGGTGTCATGTTATGGGGAAAATGGCTGATAACAATATTGTGATCTGTTCCTATGTGATTACTATAAATGGCAATAAAATCAAAGTAAAAAAAGCTGGAGCAGACCCGAATGACCTTAACAACTTCAGAGATGCCTCCAATTTTCTATTTCTAACCAAAACCCTAGAAAGATGTGTTCTCTCCCAACTACCCAAACACATCAAAAACTACAATATCTTAGACCCTCATCAATAGGACTTCAGAAAGGGCTGCAGCATGGAAACAGCTATTATGAACATAGTGGATGACCTACACAAATCCCTGGAAACTGACAAATGCTGCCTGCTCATAGTCCTAGATCTATTAGCGGCATTTGACACGGTCAAACTACAAGCTTTGCTTTGACTCCCTTCAAAAGAGAATTGGCGCAGAAGGGGAAGGCCCTAAGCTGGTTCCAATCCTTTCTAAAAAACTGCTCAACAAATAAAAATAAGCAGTCTGGCTTCTGACACAATGACAATCACACCGGGTGTCCCACAAGGCTCTGTCCTCTTGACTACACTGTTCAATTTCTACATGGAACCCTTCACCATCATTCTCAACCGAGGAAACTGCCCCGTCCATCTATACACCGAAGACACTTAGCTTTACCTGGAAATCGCCTCATTAGGCCATGCACACTGCCTAAATGCCACCCTCAAAGAAGTACAACTCTGGCTATCTCACAACCACCTAAAACTCTACCAGGATTAGACAGAAATTCTGCTCATAGCAAACTCAAAGCAATACTCCCAAATGCAAGAATAGCTAAACTCCATAGATGCTTTTAACTGCAATCTTACCCGAACTGCGCCAAATCTCTAGGAATAACATTAGATCCTAAACTGACCGTGAAAGGTCATATGAAGGACAGTGCAAAGAGTGCCTTCTACAACCTGAAACTTCTTAAACCCCTCTTACCGCAGAATGACCTCAAATCTGCCACACAAGCCATGGTGGTGTCAAGATTAGGCTATGGGAATGCCACCATCACATGTACTGTAAAATACCACCGTGCACCCCTTTGAATCATTCTCAATGCGGCAGCAAGAATAGTTAAAGGAATTGAAAAATATGAACACATCTCACCTGCCCTGAAAAGACTGAAATGGCTCCCAATTGAAGCTCACTGCAGCTTCAGAACTGCCTGTCTCACTCACAAAGCCCTTCACACTCGTAAACTAGCCTATCTCGCCTACAAAACTAAAAAAGGTTGGCCAGTCAAGAAACCTAAGAAGCTTCATTACCCTCCTCCTTCGCCCACCTAAAGCCCACAAACAAAAAATCATCTCTCTCTAGCAATTCCCATAAAACCTGGAACTCCAATCCAGTACATATAAGGACAAACCCCTCCTTCTTGAGCTTCGAGAGACAGCTCAAGAATCCCCCCTCAACTGACATCTCAACTTGCAGGATCTCAATCGACTGTGAAGACATGAACTCAACACCCCTGTTCAACCTCTTTCCTATTTCTATCTTATCCCAAATATGTGACTATACCAAATATTGTGATGATAATTGAGGTTCCGTGACAATTATCATGATGGTGTTTTCGACTCGTTCGAATATGGCCGAGTTTGGTATCTATGAACCGCAAATGACGAGTTTAGTGGGTGTACGCGTTTTCGCTACGCTGGCCTGAACCGTTCGTCTTATTCGTGGGTTTCTCCATCTGAACCCACTGGTTCCATTTTAGATACGGCATCCATTTTGTCTCTTGCCCTCAAGTAGTCAGCGAACGGACACTGTCCGCTCTGTGTCCCTGGGATTCCCAAACTCTTGCGGAAGACACGTGTTCCTTTGAGGGTGTCTTTATGACGAGGGGGATGACACTGCCAAGGCAGATGGCCCCGCTCGAGGCTCATCTTGCCGTGCCGGTCTATTGTTTCAGCCGTGCATGCATTAGGCACGAATCCTTTGATCCTGCAATCGTGCTTCCGATATTGCCCCCTACACTCTTTTTCAATCTGTTGTCTATCTTTGTCTTCCTTGCACCTGTTTCTGCCTCTTTTCCTAATTCGTTTACAGCCAGAATGGAATGTACTTAATGGTGGGATAACGTACTTTTACAGTTGGGAACCGGTGATGCTACTGTAATTATGTTCCGGGCTCCTGAATACATGAAAGCAACCCTTTTGAAGTTTACTGTGGGAACTGAGTTGTAACCTTTTGTTCGCCATGTTGTGCTATGACTAAAATATGTATAAAAGGAGCGATCCAATGTTGCAATTTGAAGCAGTCTCCTAGAACCTACACGTGGTGTACTTCATGCGATCTCTGTATTCCCTGCAGTAAATAAACCTCGATCTTTGACGCCGAAGGAAGTGTCCCGTGTCTCTGTGATTTGTACGCCGGAACAGGTAACCCACGAAGGTTTCAGGTGTTGTCCCCTGGCACCGCTGGGCCTTAGAATAGCCCAGTCCTTCAGTTGGCGCCCAATGTGGGGCGACATCAGCGGTACCGGTCGAAAGCCCGACGATCGTGAGGAACTTCGTGTGAAATCTCCGAGGAAAGGTGCACCCCGCTTCATCGATCCTGTTGTCGAAATAAGTGGTCCGAAGTCTTTTCCCGCGAAGATTCCCGCCTCCTGACGGCTGCCACGGACTGATGCTCTGACTGTCGACCTGTTTTGGCGCCTGGCGTAGTCCTTTGTATGGCGAGACGATAGACGGGCCTTCCTGGTGACGCCATTGCTCTTCCAGTTAAGTATTTGTGGGTCGCTCCCAGAGTCCTTGGTCGTTGTTGAAACTTGGTTGTTTGCATGGTCCCATTGCATTTGTGGTTCTTAGTCATTGGTTCTTAGTTGTTGGGTTTTATTTGACGATTGCAATTGCCAAAAACCGGGGGTCTTGCATTTTTGCGAGGACATCGTAATTCGATAACCCTTGAAGTTTGTAAACTCGGTTAGTGTGCACGATGCCTGCCCGTAGTACTTTGTTTGGTTTCTTTAAATGTTGTGGTGCGGATTACCGATTGGAGGATTCATGTCCGATACCTCCAGTTGGAACTCCGATCTATGAGCTCTATAGGCGCCATGGAGTGGGTCCTATCATATATAATGAATATTGGATCCGCTACACTAAAGACAATGGTGTCCTTAGTTGGCCACCCCATGGTAGTTTTGAAACTGCAATTTTGGACAATCTCGAAGCAAAATTGTTTAAAAAGAAATCTAGGCCGGCCATGTTTGATTCCTTTCGGCTATGGCGCAAGGAGGCCAAGCAGAAAGAAATCAAGCAGATTAAGAAAAATATGAGAGAAGGTATCATTACGGTGATGAGAAATGCTGAGCAGTTTCAGCGAGACAAAGAAGAGAAGGAAAAGGAAGTTTTTGCTAGACTGCAACATATGGCGGTGGATAAGTGTTATCCTGTTTTACTGTCGAGTTCTGATAAAAAGGGAGAAGAAGCGGTAGAGGACCCTTTGCTGTCCTATCTACTGAAATCACCACCTCCATACGCACAGGATACTACAGCCCCTGTGGTTCCTCCTGTTCCTCAACCTGTTGTTCCGGCAGCTGCTGGTCAGCCCGTCACTGGTCCTGTTCCTCCGAATCCTCTTGTTCCACAAGATGTCCCTGCTCCCTTGCCTGCCCTTCTTCCTACTGCTCCACTGCCTATACCTTCTCAGTCTACTGTTCCCGCTACTTCTGCTCTTTTGGCTACTCCTACTGCTCCTACGTTTAGCCCTCATGTTGTTGCCCCTGTACTTCTCTCCTCTTCTCCGTCTGTTCGTAGTCGCATACCTAATGCTGTTGCTACTCTTTACTCTCCATTTGGACCGATCCTTGGGTCCGATGTTTCTGATGTCCCTCAAAGACAAAGTAAAATTCCTGGTGGTAGGGAGAGTGATACGTTAGTGAAAATGACGCGTAAATGGATTAGGTATCCCGCTAAATGCACCCCACGCATGGTTTTTGAGACGTTCTCTCAATTTAATGAGCCCACGCAGAGATTTGTGTGTGAGGAAATGTGTAAATCCTTACGAGAGGAGTGGGATAATGATGAGGTAGACAATGTACCATCCGAAATGACTGAACTCCAGATTCAGTTTTCGAACGGTATGATTGTGGGTAGTAATGTTTGACGTGCTTTAGAGCGTCTCCTATCCTTTCGATCTACAGTACAACCTCGAGCATTGTTTAAGGACGAAACTGAGGAGTGGATGGCACAACCTGGTCAGTATCCCATGCGAGAAGTCCCCCCAGTGAGGGTGCCAGGTGATCCTGCTGCTAATCCTGCTATTCCGCCACACTTCCAGAGAGTTTGGATACACCTCCCATGGAAGCGGTCGGAAGTTTTGCAGGTGAAGCAAACTTTGCCTGACCCCCGCAAAAATCCGGCAGATTATTATAAGGAGTTATCCCAATTAGTGGATGCTACTGTTATGAACATTGCCGATATCGACATGCTGTTCGGTAACGTAGTACCTCAACCAACTTGGGCAAAAATCCGTCAAGAAGATCACATAGCCGAGTTAGGCGGTGATTGGGCTGCTCTTGCGGCAGCCGATGGACGACAAGTTGGTGGGGCTAAGCCTGAACAGATCATTGAGAATCTGCCCCAGAGGATAATTACACTTATGAAGACACTTATGCCAGCAATGAGAGTTAATTGGGATAAACTGTCCGCGTGCAAGCAAAAGAAGGACGAGAGTGTCTCCGATTTCTTTACGAGATTTGAGGAGGCATTCATCGATCACAGTGGTCAGGATATGAGCACTGAGGGAGGTCAGCGATTATTTGTAGATAAATTTGTATCGAATGTGTTGCCTGAACTCAGCAACAAGTTGAAAAATTCTGAAAGTTCGTGGGCTATTTCTAAATCTGCTCAAATATTGGCCACGGCTGAATATTACGAAAATAGGGAGAAGGAGGAAAATGATCGTGCAGATAAGAAAACGAAGGAGCTTAAAACTAAGGTTTTGTTGCAGCAAGCATATCCTCCGCGCTCGAATCAAAATGACTCACAGCAGCAAAATCGATCGCAATTACAGTCTTCTAGGACGCAGTCGCGTACTGACTCCTCTACACCGAGATCTATGCTTGGATATAATCAATGCGCATATTGTAGGGGTGAGAGCCATTTGAAGTTTAATTGTCCGGTTTTACGTGACCGAAATAATGGTGTTTCGGCTCGAGGAGGCCGTAGTGGTCCTCAACAGGCTTCACGTGGTAGAGGTTGCGGTGTTACTCAAAATCAGAATGAGCGTTCTACCACTTCATCAGATTCAAATAATTGCTTTGATCAGCGCGGTTCATCGTCTGGTAGATCTGCACAGTATCAAGTGGACGACTGTTACGTCGAGCATGATATCGATGCTGACGGTAATTACTAGGACAGCCATAGACAAAGAGAGGGAGTAGTATCAGTTCCGGTTGATCAGAGAGGGCCTTACGTCGCAGTTGCCACATCGGGCGTAGTTGAGCCTTTTCTGTTGGACACTGGTGCAGCGAAAAGTTCCATCATGCATTCGAAACTCCCTGGCGCACCTTTTACTGGCTTAACGAATGTTTCTGTTGGATTCTCTGGCGCCTCCGTTAGCAATCCGGTTTCTAGCCCTTTGCCCCTTACAATTGGGCCTCGTGAGCTAGAAGCTCCTTTGATTTTGACTACTGGTTGTGGTGAGAATCTTTTGGGCCTGGATTTGCTGAAACGGTTATATGCGACTCTGTATTGTTCTCCTGCGGGAGTGGAGCCTACATTGGGTCAGAGAGTGATATCTCCTATGTATTTGTCAACCGATAAGTTCCCACCGGAATTGAGTTCTCTTCCTGAGTCTTTGTGGGCAACAGGTTCCAATGACGTGGGCCTGCTGGACATATCACCTTATATCGTCCAATTGAAATCGAATGTGCGATTACCACGTATCCCCCAGTATCGTATCTCTCTTGACGGTGAACGAGCGCTGTTAGCGATCATATATGACTTGATCAAGAAGGATGTCATCGAGGAAACTCGGGGAAATGTGTGTAATAGTCCTGTGTTACCTATTTTGAAACAAACTGATCCATCCAAGCCTCCTGTGTACCGTTTTGTCATTGATTTAAGGGAGGTAAATAAAATTGTGATTCCACAATTTCCTGTGGTGCCTGATATTACGGCTTTACTGACTCTGATTCCAGCCTCTGCCTCTTGGTTCTCAGTGATCGATCTGAAGAATGCTTTCTTTAGCATTCCGATTGCTGAGGAAAGCAGAGATCTATTCGGCTTCTCATTAGGTGGTCGCAGCTTCAGGTTTAAACGCGCTCCTCAGGGCTACTGTGAGAGTCCATCGATCTACAGTCAAGCTCTTAAGAGTTAACTTGGCGCGTTTGTGTTACCAGTTGGTGCGGCCTTGATTCAGTACGTTGATGACTTACTAGTGGCTGCTGACACTAAAGAGATTTGCAAAACTGCTACAGTATCGCTGTTACAGCATCTCTGTGACTTACATCACAAGGTGTCGCCTTCTAAACTGCAATATTGTTGTCAAGAAGTAACCTATCTGGGTCACTTATTGTCAAAGGAGGGAAGAAGGTTGACCCCAGAGAGAATTGCAGCGATCGCTCAAATGACTGTGCCAACAACTCAGAGAGATGTGCGTGCCTTTCTAGGTATCACGTCATACTGCAGGCAATGGATTCCAAACTTTTCATTGCTAGCGAAGCCATTGGTAGCCCTCACGTGCAAGGATGTTCCAACTCCTTTGCCATGGACTGAAGAGTGTCAGAAAAGTTTTTCTGAATTGCGTGATGCGTTGTGTTCGGCCCCTGTGTTAGGTACTCCTGACTACAGTAAGCCGTTTACACTATACGTTCACGAGAGAGAGGGTTGTGCGTTGAGTGTTTTGACGCAACAATTTGGTGGTAAGCAGCGTCCATGTGCATATTTTTCCTCGACCTTGGACCCAGTAGCTAGAGCATTGCCGAGTTGTCTAAGAGCGACAGCGGCAGCTGCGGTGTCCATCCGGCAATCTGCAGGATTGGTCATGGATAATATGCTTACGGGGATGGTTCCGCATGCAGTTGACACTCTCTTGAATCGTACAAAAACTCAACACATGACGAGCGCAAGGTTGTCCGGTTATGAGTTGACGCTTTTGGCAAGTCATATACAAATAAAGCGCTGTAATGTACTGAACCCGGCGACGTTGTTGCCGACTAATATGGAATCAGATGATGTACCACCACATGATTGCTATTTACGAACTGAGGAAGAAACGAAGGGTCGTGTTGACCTAAAAAACACTCCATTGGCAGATCCCGATGGTACTTTGTATGTTGATGGTTCGTGTTTCAAGTTGCCGAATGGTGATGTGACGACTGCGTATGCTGTGGTGACATTGAGTACGGTTGTGGAAACTGCGAGATTGAGCCAGAATTCCGCGCAAGCGGCAGAGTTGATTGCGTTGACGAGAGCGTGTGTTTTGTCTAAGGGAAAGCGAGTGAATGTGTTTACGGATAGTCAATATGCATTTGACGTTGCACATAGCTTTGGTCGTCTGTGGAGAGAAAGAGGATTTATGACATCGCATGGCACGAAGATCCAACACGGACAGCTCGTGAACGATCTTTTGGACGCACTTACATTGCCTAAGCAGGTGGCAATCATTAAATGCAGCGAGCACCGAAAGGTTACGGATGATGTTGGTCGTGGTAACGCGTTTGCGGATGAGATTGCTAAAGAGACAGCTAAGAATCTTGCAACCCGAATGTACGTTACGAGTTCAGTAAGGTGGCCGGCGGAGACTGGTATGTGTGAGGACACTGTTGAGAGCGTGAAAGCGATTCAGAATGAGGCCACTGAAACTGAAAAGACTAAGTGGAAAGAAAGCACGGGAAAGTTAGATGCGCATGGATGTTGGATTGATTTGTCGGAGTGTCAGAGGTGGATGTTACCGGATGCATATGTGCTAGCCGTTGTGACTATGGCTCACGGCTTGTCAAATATTAGCGCGAAAGGTATATGTAAGTTGCTGTCCCCTGTATGGAAGAATGATGGTATTGCTAAGTGTGCTGAGAGAGTGGTTAAGAATTGTATGGTATGTATGATGTACAATCCCGGCAAGGGCAGCCCCACTCCACCTGGCCATTTTGCTCCTCCTACATGTCCCTTTGAGGTTATTCAACTGGACTTCATCCATATGGAGAGATGCAATAACCTGAAGTACGTTTTAGTTGTGGTTTGCGCGTTCTCCAGATGGATTTAGGCCTATCCTCTTAAAGATAATACTGCCCTGTCAACAGCGAAAGTCCTACTGAAGGAATACTTTCCTCGGTATGGAATGCCACGGATTGTATGGTCAGATAACGGAAGTGAGTTTGTGGGGAGTGTGATGAAGAGTGTGTGTAAGGGCCTTGGAATTCGACAAAAATTCCATAGCGCCAATCATCCCCAGTCAGCGGGTTTAGTTGAAGGGTACAATGGTACTCTGAAACTGAAACTTGCTAAGATTCAAGCTACAACTGGTCTGTCATGGCCTGATGCCTTGCCTCTGGCTCTCTTGTCGACCAGGGCGACTGTACACTCTCGAGTAGGGCTTAGCCCATATGAGATTGTGTTCGGCCGTCCTGCGAACATTTGGGGAGTCCCGAGGCCTAAGGCCTTTGATAGTCTCGAATATCCAATGTTAATTGATTATCTTCATGATCTGACAGCTAAACTGAGGTTAATTCATCAACAGGTCTTTGAAGCTCTACCGGCACAGACAGAGGGTCCTGGACATCGGCTCCAACCGGGTGACTGGGTCGTCACCCGCAACTTTGGCAGAAAGCGTAACTTGGAGCCGAGATTTGTGGGTCCATTCCAAGTCCTGCTGGCTACAAGGACTGCAGTTCGGTTGGCAGGCAGAAAGAATTGGGTGCACGCCACCCACACCAAAAAAGTTCCGATCCCTTTGCCAGCAGATTCTTGGGTGAGGACTGGGATTGCCGCAACGGAAACAGAGACCCCAACAAGTTTTGTGCCGTTTAGTGATGCTCAACCTGTAGGAGACACTTCATTGCAGCCAGATACATCTGTTGAACCATTAGCATTGGAGAATTCGAGGCTTGAACTGTCGTCTGATCGATTGGACGCTGTTTCGCAATCTGAACAATTATTTGAAGAACAGACTCGACCTGGGAGAAGTCGATATTTTCTTCGTTCTCATAACAAAGACTAATAAAAGAAATCCCTTTTGTTTTTTCCCTTTTTGAATTCATATTACCCCCTTACTGTTGCCATGAACATTATGAACAATTGCATCCTCTATTAATTCTTGAGCTCTTTTCTACGTATGTTTTTTCCACAGCTAGGAGATTTGCATTAAAATTGAATGTTTGATTAAAGAAAAACTTACATCCGGGTTGACCGTAGGGCCGTGCGGGTACTTCCTTCTGTTTAGCAGGTTCCTGACACTAGGTCGGTTACTTTTGTCGATTCCTGGGAACTCCTGGGAATTGATAATCACTACTCAGAATGAAGTGCGTCAAGAACGTTACGGACGGTTTTTAGAGGATGGAGTTCTCTAAGCTGTCGGAAGTAGAGAGGATGTCGGCTCAAAGGTTGAAATTGCATAGGGTAGTACGAACAAAATGCTTTCTATTTCAAGTATTCCTGCTATTTCTGACTGTTTCTATGCTATTGGTGGGTGGAGCGTATTTTGGAATACAGTCGTTATTGCCTTCTGCTTCACCTACTTCTTCTTCTGAACCGAAATCTATTCCCACTGTTTCTCCACATTCCTTTCATCCTCTGCCCCAACACGAACAGGTTAGACGTGCGGAATTCATGAACAACTCCTTTGTCCAGCTCTTACATCAACATCAGTTAGTGATGAATACTACTAACTGTTGGGTGTGTGGGTTAATGCCACATACCATGGATAGGGGTATTCCGTATTTGGTTCTTCCTTACAGCTCCCAGGGGTCAGCTCGAGCATTCCAAACTATGTTCCGTAGCGCACTAGATTCCTACCCCCATCGAGAGCCACGCTCTGCAGACCTTGGTCCCGGCCCGTACCACAAGCCTTTGGCAAGAGCGATTGTTGACTTAGATAGAGATATTTTTGATGCATCGCTTATCCCTGAATGATTTGATGAATATCGAGATCGATTCTGATATCGACTAGTGCTTGCCTACATGAGGGCAAAAGGAGCGTCTGAGGTTCCGTGACAATTATCATGATGGTGTTTTCGACTCGTTCGAATATGGACGAGTTTGGTATCTATGAACCGCAAATGACGAGTTTAGTGGGTGTACGCGTTTTCGCTACGCTGGCCTGAACCGTTCGTCTTATTCGTGGGTTTCTCCATCTGAACCCACGGGTTCCATTTTAGATACGGCATCCATTTTGTCTCCTGCCCTCAAGTAGTCAGCGAACGGACACTGTCCGCTCTGTGACCCTGGGATTCCCAAACTCTTGCGGAAGACACGTGTTCCTTTGAGGGTGTCTTTATGACGAGGGGGGTGACACTGCCAAGGCAGATGGCCCCGCTCGAGGCTCATCTTGCCGTGCCGGTCTATTGTTTCAGCCGTGCATGCATTAGGCATGAATCCTTTGATCCTGCAATCATGCTTCCGATATTGCCCCCTACACTCTTTTTCAATCTGTTGTCTATCTTTGTCTTCCTTGCACCTGTTTCTGCCTCTTTTCCTAATTCGTTTACAGCCAGAATGGAATGTACTTAATGGTGGGATAACGTACTTTTACAGTTGGGAACCGGTGATGCTACTGTAATTATGTTCCGGGCTCCTAAATACATGAAAGCAACCCTTTTGAAGTTTACTCTGGGAACTGAGTTGTAACCTTTTGTTCGCCATGTTGTGCTATGACTAAAATATGTATAAAAGGAGCGATCCACTGTTGCAATTTGAAGCAGTCTCCTAGAACCTACACGTGGTGTACTTCTTGCGATCTCTGTATTCCCTGCAGTAAATAAACCTCGATCTTTGACGCCGAAGGAAGTGTCCCGTGTCTCTGTGATTTGTACGCCGGAACAGGTAACCCACGAAGGTTTCAGGTGTTGTCCCCTGGCACCGCTGGGCCTTAGAATAGCCCAGTCCTTCATAATGTCCTGATATAAAGAGCTCCGATACCCCCGGGTCTTGCCAGTGCTGTCTAAAACTCCTTATATAAATAAACTGGTAACGTATAATAAAATATTATCTAAATTAATAGCTCCACCTTTTGAGCACATCCAATAGATATTATTGCAGGACCTTTCATGAAAGGGAGCTTTTATGTTTGCAATCACCTATGCTAGAAGGGTTGGTGAGCTGTCTGCTGTGCCTGCGGTTGATCAATATACTGTGTTGCATCACAACAGGGTAGTTTTAAAAACACACCCACATTTTCTTCCCGAAGTTGTTTAATTTTATATTAATCTATCACTCCACCAGTATTTGTAGAAATCTTCTATCAGATCAGGAAGAACTTTCCATTCATTAGAGGTGACAAAATTGTTACGGTTTTACTTGGAAAGAACCAAAGATAGACACAGATTTACATGTTTGTCAGTAATGGAATTCTCTGTACAGGGATTGGATTAACCTAACAACCATTATTTCTTTTAATATTTCCCTATTGACACATGGTTACAAATGTTCTTAAAATGGGAAACCAACAGGCACATGCATCAAGCGATTTAGGAATCGCAAACAGTGCGAATCGCAAAATTCGGCCATTTGCGATTCCCAAATCACTATTTGGGATGCATCATCCTAAAAGAGAAGAAATCGCTATTTTTGCGATTTTTCAAAGTGCGATTGCTTTTAAGGAATCACAATTTTGCGATTCCTTAAAAGCAATGCATGAAACTGAAAAAAATGGTGATTTCGCAATTAGAGAGAAAAAATTACCATGAGATTGGACCTCATGGTAATTTTGCGAAATGTGAAAAATATGCAAATTTGTGCATTTTTTTAACTTTCATGTTGTGCACACACATGCCCTTAGGGCATGTGTGTACACAACGTATGTGCATTGTTTGATTTCAGGGGTGCAACAGGGTGTCCTTTGGACACCCCTGCACCCTTGAAATCGCAATCTCAATTTGCGATTAGCTAATTGCGACTCGCAAATTGAGATTGTCTTCCCATTCATTCCTATGGGCCTCTAGGCCCATAGGAATGAATGGGAAGGGATTCCTTAATTGCGATTCGCAAAATGCTAATCGCAATTAAGGAATTCTGAGGAATCGCAATTTATTTAGCGATTTCTTAATGCATAGGCATTTGCAATTCCTTAATTGCGATTCCTTAAAAATCGCAATTAAGGAATCGCAAATGCCGAGATTGATGCATGTACCTGCATACTTTTCAGCCAGGTTCTACAAATGTATTCTTTTACACTATTTTCTACACGAGCTATTCCATTGAGAATAAATCATCAAAAGACTTCCTGTTCAGATCTATGGACAAGATCTATAATTCAGTGCTTCCCAAACTTTTTTTAACCATGACCCAATTTTTAGGACAACAAACCTTTGCGACCCACCTTGGTATAACTAACATGTGCCGGGTGATTTAAAAAAAATGTGAAGTATTGTGTGGTAGCGCATTGTGATTTACAAACAGCACAATTTTACATTAAAAAGTCCACTAAATTTGCAAGGACATACAGTTTCACAGATAAAACTATATAGCATACAAATGATAATGTGTGAAAATCGGATTTCGGTGAATATTTATCATTTGTGTATCACCAAGTAACATGGCTTGCTTTGTTTTAATCCTATTAAAATCTTTGTTTCACTCACACTTCAGAATTACAAAAAAAAGTGCTTCGTTTTTGCTTTACAAACTGCTGGCTGTTCAAATGTTACAGATATTTACATGTTGATGTGTTACAAAAACACAACATCCTAAAGCCTCTCCTTTCACTCTCTCTGTACAGCAGCAAGATTGTCATATAATTCACTTTACTTTTCTTTCTCTGACTGCAAAGCGAGAGGAGTTTGTAAACACCAATACTCATGTCAAAAAACACATAAGCAACAATTTGTCAGATGACATTGCCTGACATTTGACCTCTGTCTTTTGTCTTTGAGCGGAGCTAATGTGACAAGATAAATACAAAATTTAAAGTCTTCTTAATTTATTGCTTGGACTTTTGTGACCCACCAAACATCTACTGGTAACCCACTCGTAGGTCGCAACCCACAGTTTGGAAAACACTGTTATAAATGGTTCACTTTGAAATGTGAAGATTTTTTTTCTACTATTCTATATTAAAGAAGTGTTATGAGGCAGTAATATTCTTTATTTACAAATTCAGTGAGGATATCCACGATGCAGAACTGGAATGACAAGTAAGTAATGAATAAGTTACTTACCTTTAATAATGGTTTTTCTGGTGGGTACTGTATTTAACTGCATATTTCTCTCCTTTAGATTATTCCCCAGGCACTAAAATTGGTTCAGGATGTTTTTGCATAAAAAATGTCCTGTGTGCTATGAGGTGGCACCAGGTAGCTCTCAGTCAACTTTATTTTGCCCCGGAAGTGATGGAGAGGAGTCGCATGTAAGTGTCACCTCTACAAGCCATCATCAGTTATTTGCTTGATTCTTCCCGCACCCTCTTATGCAGAGCACAAAACAATTGGAGGTACCAGTGTTCAGGTGTATAATTTGAGAAACAGACAATAAAACATCAGATGTTCAGAAGGCTCATGCTCAGAAGTTCCAGATACCCCACTCTCCTGGCCCAATCCGGAGCCAGTAGGATAACATTGGACTGGTCGATCCAGTTCTTCTTCAGAATTCTGGGCAGGCGAGGCAGAGGCTGAAAGGTGTACATGAGTTCCCTGTTCAATTCCAGCAGAATGTGTCTGAGTGAGATCTTATGCAGGGGCTCCTATGAACAAATGTTTTGACACACACATTCGCAGCGGAGGTGAAAAAATCTAGCTAGGATTTCCTCACTGTCGAAAGTGCCCTCTTCCACTTTGTGGTTCAAATGTTATTTGTGATCTGCCAGATGCCACCGTTGGATCACTGAAATAATATAGACTGCCAAAATATCGACCTGCAAAAATATCGTTGCCAAAATATCGACAGACAAAATATCGACTTTCTATCTACAAACAGGTAAGTACAAAAATATCGAGTACAAAATATCGTTAACAATAATATAGATGTAAAAAATATCGACTTTATTAAAAACAGTGTTAAATTAAATTAATATTAAATTTAAATGACTAAAATATACTTAAAAATACTTAAATTAAATTATAATAATTAAATAATAAATGAAAATAATAATAAAAAAAATTTACAATCTTATTTGTTGACCCTGAACCCTAAAATATACCCCTTTACCCAAAAACCCAAAACTGACCCTGAACCCTAAAAATACCCCTTTACCCAAAAACTAAAAACTGACCCTGAACCCTAAAAATGCCCCTTTACCCAAAAACTGAAAACTGACCCTGAACCCTAAAAATGCCCCTTTACCCAAAAACTAAAAACTGACCCTGAACCCTAAAAATGCCCCTTTACCCAAAAACTGAAAACTGACCCTGAACCCTAAAAATACCCCTTTACCCAAAAACTGAAAACTGACCCTGAACCCTAAAAATGCCCCTTTACCCAAAAACTGAAAACTGACCCTGAACCCTAAAAATGCCCCTTTACCCGAAAACTGAAAACTGACCCTGAACCCTAAAAATACCCCTTTACCCAAAAACTAAAAACTGACCCTGAACCCTAAAAATACTCCTTTTCCCAAAATTTATCAATATTATTTAATTACCAATTAATTATTAATTAACAATAACAATAAAGTAAATATATTAGCACATTAGCTGTAATTATTTTAATAATTAATATTATTTTTTCCCAATTAATTACTTAAGAATAACACAAAATTATATATATTAAAATGTACTCAAATTAATGTAATTAACTAGTTACAATTAATCAATTACCAATTAATTACTAATTCAAAATATGTACAAAATGATATTAATTAATTAACTAATTATTATTAATTATCAATTAATTATTAATTATAAATATTTACAAACATACATTAATTAATTAATTATTATTAAATTACTTCCCACCCTATTCCCCTATAAACCCACAACCCGCTACAGAATTACATAACGCAATTATTAAAAAAACAAATTCCATTTAATAAAATATTTTATAACATTAATACACACTTTTCACACATATTATTACATAAAAATACACTATAAAATATTATATATTATTAAAAATTCGATATTTTTGCTATCTATATTTTAAACAGTCGATATTACTTCACTTACCTGAAAAACGATATTTTTGTAGTCGATATTATGTCCAGTCGATATTTTGTCCAGTCTATATTTAAAACTCGATATTATGTCCAGTCGATATTTTGGAGTCGATATTTTGTCTGTTTACCGCCACCGTTCTAAGATCCCTCCACGTGGTTAATGGGGAATGCACAGCCTGTCCAGATAACTCCAGAGGTACAGATCATCTTAGCAAAGGACTCAGCATCCCACCCCTCCCTGCTTGTCGCAGTACCATTTGGCAGTTTTACTGTCTAGGGGACCATGCACCAGCCTCCTCTTGATGGACGTCAGGGAGGTCTTCAGCATCAGGCGAACGGCCCACAACTCCAACAGACTGATATGGAGATGCATTTTTGCTGGAGTCCAGAAGCCTCGTTCTTCACCTCCCCTGGTGACCTCCTCAACCCGGCGGGCAGAACTGTCACTATCGACTGCTCTGGGTGGAAAAAGGAGCGGTATCTGCCGCTGGTCCAATTGCAGTCGAGCAGCCATCACTAAAGATCTTGTACAGTCTCCTCTTAAACCTGGATGGAATCCAACGGGGTTTCCTGGTACTAGGGCCAAGGAGACTTCAAGTTCTACTGCAGTACCCGCATATGCTACCACCTGGCATAGGGGACAAGCAGGATGCAAATGGTTAACAAACAAGAAGCCTCAGAACTGCTTTCATTGACATCCAGGACCCAGGATGAAACTTAAGGATCATAGCCTGTATGTCCTGGACTCGTTGCGACAGGGGGAAGGCCCAGCACAGCACTATGTCCAAGAAAGCTCCTATAAAATGAAGCCTCTGTGAAGGAGTCAGTGAAACTTTGGCTCTTTGACCGAAAACCTTAATGGTAGAAGTAGGTTCGTTGTTGGCTAGAGGTTGTCCCCTACTGAATGCAACGAACATGCCTTCATCAAGGTAGGGAAAAACTGGAACCTCATCCTCCGAAGGTGGACGGCAACCATAGCCACCCCTTTCATGAACTCCTATGGGGTGCTGGGGAGGCCGAAGGAGAGCACAATAAATTGAAAATGCTCATGGCCTATTTTGAACCTTAGATAACGTCTGTAGCACTCCAGGGTGGGTATATGGAAATATGTGTCCTGCAAGTTCAAAGCCACCATGCAGTTGCTTAGATCCAGGATGTCGAGAACCTGGGCCAGTGCAAGCCTTTTTAATGTGTCCTTCCACAGGAAGACATTCAGAGGATAAAGATGTAAGATGGACTGAAGCCCCACATCCTTAGCTACAAGGAAATAGCAAGAGTAATAACAAGTCCCTATTTCTGAGTCTGGAACCTATCAGTGGTTGCTCCTTTGTAGCATCAAGCTTGCATCTCTTGCAAAATACATATAGGTGCTCCTCTAAGAGTTGCACTGATGTGGCAGGCAGGTGCAGCGGTGAGAAGAAGCAGTGGGCACAACCACGCTGAAGGACTGGGTTTTTCTAAGACCCAGCGGTGCCAGGGATAACACCTGAAACCTTCGTGGGTAACCTGTTCCTGCGTACAAATGACAGAGACACGGGACACTTCCTTCGGCGTCAGAAATTCGAGGTTTATTTACTGCAGGGAACACAGAAGTCACGAGAAGTACATAGCATGTAGGTTCACGGAGCCTGCTTCGAATTGTATCTGTGGATCGCTCCTTTTATACAGTTTTTCGTCATAGGATAACATGGTAAACAAAAGATTACAACCCGGTTCCCACAGTATATTTCATAGGGGGTCGCTTTCATGTATTCAGGGCCCGGAACATAATTACAGTAGTATTTGTCGGTTCCCAACTGTAAAAGTACATCTTCCCACCATTAGTGCATTCCGTTCGGTTATAAACGAATCAAGGAAGAGACAGAAACAGGTGCAGAGGAAGACGAGGATAGCGAACAGATCGAAGAGAGTGTAAAAGGGGTGGTATCAGGAAACACGATTGCAGGGATCAAAGGAGACGTGCCTAATGAATGCACAACTGAGACAATAGACCGGCACGGCAAGATGAGCCTCGAGCGGGGCCATCTGCCTTACAGTGTCATCCCCCTCATCATAAAGACACCCTCAAAGGAACACGTGTCTTCCGCAAGAGTTTGGGAATCCCAGGGTCACGAAGCGGACAGTGTCCGTTCGCTGGCTACTTGAGGGCAAGAAACAAAATGGATGCCACATCTAAAATGGAACCCGTGGGTTCAGATGAAGAAACCCACGAAACAAACGAACGGTTTAGGCTAGCACAGCGAAAACGCGTACACCCACTAAACTCGTCATTTGCGGTTCATAGATACCAGGCTCGACCATATTCGGGCGAGTCGAAAACACCACTAACAATTGTCACGGAACCTCAGACGCTCCTTTTGCCCTCATGTAGGCAAGCACTAGTCGGAATCAGAATCGATCTCGATATTCATCAGACCATCCAGATTTTGCTGCAACATTATTCTATCCATCAGCTCTTCCTTGGTAACAGGCGGCCGCCTTATACACGTCGTAGCACAGAGGCCACATAAGGCAGGACCACACTGCACACAAAGACAACACGTGAACAGAAACGCTACAACAACCCCAATGATCATCAGAATCTTCCAACCCCACGTCGACATCAGGCCCCAAAACCACCCTAGTAGCGTCCAATCCCCTACATCCACGTGTATGGACTCGGAGATCTTATGCAACTTCGAGATGGCTTGATAGACAGTTGGAGCGTTGTCAGGAATGAAAATGCAGCAACTCGAATGGATCACCTTACATACTCCACCTCTATCTGCTAAGACAACGTCTAAAACCATACAATTTTGTAGCGTCATAAGCCTGTCCGCCTGAAGTTCTGCTGTGATGTTGCCAAGGGCGCTCGCAGTGATATTAGCGGTCGATTCCACCACTCGAGTCAACTGTCTCAGGTTCCTACTATTGATCATAGGTCCCCAAAATGGCAAGAAACCCTTAAAGAAGTCTCCTGCTTCTTGACCGGCAGTGTCCTCTTCGCTAAGTACACCTCTCACAACTCTGGTTTTGTGATAATCCGACCCAACAGTAAAGGTCGGCGGCAACAAATTCGCAATATAACATGTGCCTGAGAAGTCACGGGGCAGCCATGTATATGCGCGATCGTAACAAACAAAGTAAGTACCCTTGGCCGTCAGAAGAACAGGGGAAGAGGCCGTCGGCAAAACATACGTTTCGGTACAGGCACTCCTCCCGAGCTGAGCTTGCGGGCTTCGGCCTATGCCTTTCAGACAGAAATTACCGAGATGGGGTACGATCCAGATCGGAGACGAGCTTTTAAGCTGCCGATCACCCACTGACATACTATACTCAGCCTCACTCAGATCTCGGTATGCTCGCACCGCTTCCTCTGGGATAAGCGATGCCTCGAAGATATCCCTATCTAAATCGGCAATCGCTCTTGCCAAAGGCTTGTGGTACGGGCCAGGACCATGATCTGCAGTGCGTGGCTCTCGATGGGGGTAAGAATCTAGTGCGCTACGAAACATTGTTTGGAATGCTCGAGCTGAACCCTGGGAACTGTAAGGAAGGACCAAGTACGTAATTTCCCTATCCGTGGTATGTGGCATTAACCCACACACCCAACAATTGGTAGTGTTCATTACCAACTGATGCTGATGAAGGAGCTGAACGAAGGAATTGTTCATGAATTCCGCACGTCTAACCTGCTCGTGTTGGGGTAAGATATGAAAGGAATGAGGAGAAACAGTGGAAGTAGGTTTAGGTTCAGAAGAAGGGGTAGGTGAAACAGAAGGCAATAATGACTGTATTGCAAAATACACTCCACCCACCAATAACAAGGAAACAGTTAAGAATAGAAGGAACACCTGGAACATGAAGCATTTAGTACGTGCAATCCTATGCAGTTTGAATCTTTGAGATTGAGTCTTTTCCAATTCCGACAGCTTTCAGAAAGCCATCCTCTAAAACCGTCCGCAACGTTCTTGACGCACTTCGTTCTGTGTAGCAATAGTCAATCCCCAGGAGTTCCTAGGAATCGACGGTCTCCAACCTAGTGTCAGGACCTACTAAACAGAAGGAAGTACCCGCACGGCCCTACGGTCCACCCGGATGTAAGGTTCTTTTAATTAAACAATATATACAAAATCTCCTAGCTGTGGAAACAAATACACATATGCGGAAAAACTCAGAATTCATACAAAAATCACAGTTATTCAAAAATGTTCAAAGTGATAATGGAGTACCGTGCATTTCAAAAAGGAAAAAGCAAAAATGATTTTCTTTTATTAGTCTCTAGTGTTAGAACGGAGAAAATATCTGCTTCTTCCAGGGCAAGTCTGCTCTTCAAACAGTTGGTCGGATGATGAAACAGAGTCCTGTCAGTCAGACAATAGTTCAGATCTTGAGTTCTCCAATGTCAAATGTTCAACAGTATCGTCTGGCTGCACTGAGGTATCTTTCACAGGCTGAGCGTCACTGAATGGCACAAAGTTCGGCAAAACCTCTGTTTCAGATGAGGCGATGCCCTTCCTCACCCACGAGTCCGCTGGCAAAGGTATTGGTACCTTCTTGGTGTGGGTGGCATGCACCCAATGTTTGCGGCCCTCCAAACGAACAGCAGTTCTCGTGGCAAGGAGCACTTGAAAGGGCCCGATAAACCTTGGCTCAAGATTTCGTTTTCGGCCAAAGTTCCTCGTAACCACCCAGTCTCCGGGTTGGAGCTGGTGGCCTGGACCCTCCGTTTGCGCCGGCAGTGCTTCAAAGACCTGTTGATGAATTAACCTCAGTTTAGCAGTCAGATCATGTAGGTAATCAATCAGCATTGGATATTCAAGATTGGTGAATGCACTGGGTCTAGGAACCCCCCAAATGTTTGCAGGACGGCCGAACACAATCTCATATGAGCCCTACTCGAGAGTGTACGGTCGCCCTAGTTGACAAAAGAGCCAGGGGCAAAGCGTCAGGCCACGAGAGACCAGTCGTAGCCTGAATCTTTGCGAGTTTTAGTTTAAGAGTACCATTGTACCCCTCAACCAAACCTGCTGACTGGGGATGGTTGGCACTATGGAATTTTTGTGTAATTCCAAGGCCCTTACACACACTCTTCATCACACTCCCCACAAACTCACTTCCGTTATCAGACCATACAATCCGTGGCATTCCGTACCGAGGAAAGTATTCCTTCAGTAGGATCTTCGCTGTAGACAGGGCAGTATTATCTTTGAGAGGGTAAGCTTTAATCCATAGGGAGAATGCGCAAACCACAACTAAAACGTATTTTAGGTTATTGCATCGCTCCATATGGATGAAATCCAACTGAATTACCTCAAAGGGACATGAAGGGGGAGCAAAGTGGCCAGGGGGTGTAGGAGTTCCCTTGCCAGGATTGTACATCATACATATCATGCACCCTTGCCAATCTCTCAGCGCACTTAGCGATACCATCATTCTTCCATACAGGGGACAATAACTTAAAAATACCTTTCGCACTAATATGTGACAAACCGTGTGCCATAGTCACAACAGCTAGCACATATGCATCCGGCAACATCCATCTTTTATTCTCCGACAAATCAATCCAACAGCCATTCGCATCCATCTTTCCCGTACTTTCTTTCCACTTGGTCTTTTCAGTATCGGTGGCCTCATTCTGAATCGCTTTCACACTCTCAATAGTGTCTTCACACATACCAGCTTCTGCAGGCCACCTTACCGAACTCGTCACATACATTCTAGTTGTAAGGTTTCTCGCAGTCTCCTTAGCAATCTCATCAGCAAACGCATTGCCACGACTAACATAATCCGTCACCTTACGGTGTGCACTACATTTAATAATCGCCACCTGCTTGGGCAATGTAAGTGCATCTAAAAGATCATTCACAAGCTGTCCATGTTGAATCTTCGTACCATGCGATGTCATAAAATCTCTCTCTCTCCACAATCGTCCAAAACTATGCGCAACACCAAACGCATACTGACTATCAGTAAACACATTCACCCGTTTCCCTTTCGACAACACACACGCTCTGGTTAAGGCAATTAGCTCTGCCGCCTGTGCAGAGTTCTGGTTCAATCTCGCAGTCTCCACAACCGTACTCAACGTCACCACAGCATACGCAGTCGTCACATCACCATTCGGCAACTTAAAACACGAACCATCCACATACAAAATACCATGGGTTCTTCCAATGGAGTGTTTTTTAGGTCAACACGACCCTTCGTTTCCTCCTCAGTTCGTAAGTAACAATCGTGTGGTGGTACCTCCTCTGATTCCATATTTGTTGGCAACAAAGTCGCCGGGTTTAGGACATTGCAGCGCTTTATTTGAATGTAACTTGCCAAGAGCGTCAACTCATAACCAGACAACCTTGCGCTCGTCAAGTGTTGGGTTTTCGTACGATTCAAGAGAGTGTCAACTGCATGCGGAACCATCACCGTAAGCATATTATCCATGACCAATCCTGCAGATTGTCGGATGGGCACCGCAGCTGCCGCTGTTGCTCTCAAACAACTCGGCAATGCTCTAGCTACTGGGTCCAAGGTCGAGGAAAAATATGCACATGGACATTGCTTACCACCAAATTGTTGCGTCAAAACACTCAACGCACAACCTTCCCTCTCGTGAACGTATAGTGTAAACGGCTTACTGTAGTCAGGAGTACCTAACACAGGGGCCGAACACAACGCATCACGCAGTTCAGAAAAACTTTTCTGACACTCTTCCGTCCATGGCAAAGGAGTTGGAACATCCTTGCACGTAAGAGCTACCAATGGTTTCGCTAGCAATGAAAAATTCGGAATCCATTGCCTGCAGTATGACGTGATACCTAAAAAGGCACGCACATCTCTCTGAGTTGTTGGCACAGTCATTCGAGCGATCGCTGCAATTCTCTCTGGGGTCAACCTTCTTCCCTCTTTTGACAATAAGTGACCTAGATAAGTTACTTCTTGGCAACAATATTGCAGTTTAGAAGGTGACACCTTGTGATGTAAGTCACAGAGATGTTGCAACAAAGACACCGTAGCAGTTTTGCAAATGTCCTGTGTGTCCGCATCCACCAATAAGTCATCGACATATTGGATCAAGGCCGCACCAGCCGGTAATACAAAAGCATCAAGTTGGCTTTTCAGGGCTTGGCTGTATATCCATGGACTCCCACAGTAGCCCTGGGGAGCACGTCTAAACCTAAAGCTGCGGCCACCTAGAGAGAAACCGAAAAGGTCCCTGCTCTCCTCAGCAATCGGAATGCTAAAGAAAGCATTCTTCAGATCGATCACTGAGAACCAGGACGCAGATGCTGGAATCAGAGTCAGTAAAGCCGTAATGTCAGGCACCACAGGGAACTGAGGAACCACAATTTTGTTCACCTCCCGTAAATCAATGACAAAACTATAAACAGGAGGCTTAGATGGATCAGTACGCTTCAAAATAGGTAGCACAGGGCTATTACACACGTTTCCCCGAGTCTCCTCGATAACATCTTTCTCGATCAAATCATAGATGATCGCTAACAACGCTCGCTCACCATCAAGGGAGATACGATACTGGGGAATACGTGGTAATCGCACATTCGTTTTCAGTTGAACAACATAAGGGGAGATGTCAAGCAGGCCCAGGTCATTGGGACCTGTTGCCCACAAAGATGCAGGAAGAGAACTCAATTTCGGTGGGAGCTTATCGATGGACAGGTACATAGGAGAGATAACTCTCTCACCCAATGTAAGCTTTACTCCCGCAGGAGAACAATACAAAGTCGCATACAGACGTTTTAGCAAATCCAGGCCCAAAAGATTTTCACCACAACCAGTAGTCAAAATCAAAGGAGCTTTCAGCTCACGAGGCCCAATTGTAAGGGGCAAAGGACGAGAAACCGGATTGCTAACAGGGGCGCCGGAGAATCCAACGGAAACATTTGTTAAGCCAGACAAGGGTGCGCCAGGGAGTTTCAAATGCATGATGGAACTTTTCGCTGCACCAGTGTCCAACAGAAAAGGCTCAACTACGCCCGAAGTGGCAACTGCGACGTAAGGCCCTCTCTGATCAACCGGAACTGATACTACTCCCTCTCCTTGTCTATGGCTGTCCTAGTAATTACCGTCGTCAGCAGCCTGATCGACGTAATAATCATCCATATTGTATTGTGCGGATCTACCTGATGATGACCCACGCTGATCAAAACAATTATTAGAATCAGAGGAATTATTAGAACGATCATTTTGATTTGGCGTAACACCGCGACCTCTACCTCGTGAAGCCTGTTGAGGACCACTACGGCCTCCTCTAGATGAATTTCCACTATTTCGATCACGCAAAACTGGACAATCGAATTTCAAATGACCCTCACCCCTACAATAGGCACACTGATTGTACCCAAGCATAGATCTCTGCGAAGAAGAGTCATTTCGCGATTGTGACCTAGATGACTGTGATTGCGATCTATTCCGCTGCTGGGAATCATTCTGATTCGAGCGCGGAGGATACGCTTGTTGCAGCAAAACTTTCGTTTTGAGTTCTTTCGTCTTTTTGTCTGCACGATCATTTTCCTCTTTCTCTCTATTCTCATAATATTGGGCCGTAGCCAATATCTGAGCAGAAGTGGAAACAGCCCACGCACTCTCTGAATTTTTCAATTTGTTGCTTAGGTCCGGCAACAAATTCGACACAAATTTGTCTACAAACAATCTCTGACCTCCCTCAGTGCCCATATCTTGACCACTATGATCGATGAATGCCTCCTCAAATCTCGTAAAGAAATCGGAGACACTCTCGTCTTTCTTTTGCTTGCAAGCAGACAATTTGTCCCAGTTAACTTTCATAGCTGGCATAAGCGTTTTCATAAGGGTAAATATTCTCTGGGGAAGATCAGAAATGAGCTGCTCAGGCTTAGCCCCACCAACTTGTCGGGCATCCGCCGCCACAAGAGCAGGCCAGTCACCGCCTAACTCGGCTACATGGTTTTCCTGACGAATCTTCGCCCATACCGGTTAAGGTACGACATTGCCGAACAACATATCGATGTCGGCAAGATTCATTATCGTAGCATCCACTAACTGTGACAATTCTTTATAGTACCCTGCAGGATTTTTGCGAGGGTCGGGCAAAGTCTGCTTAACCTGCAAAACTTCCGATCGTTTCCATGGAAGGTGTATCCACACCCTCTGGAAATGTGGCGGAATAATAGGAACAACAGTCGCATCACCTGGCATCCACATTGGTGGAACTTCGCGCATGGGATACTGACCAGGCGTTGCCATCCACTCCTCAGTTTCGTCTTTAAACAATGCTCAAGGTATTATAGCAGGACGAAAGGATAGTAGCTGCTCGACAGCACGTCGAACATTACTACCCACAATCATACCGCTCGAAAACTGAAGCTGAAGGTCAGTTAGAGCAGCCAATACATCATCAGCCGCATCTACTGATATCTCATCGCGTAAGAGCCTGCACATTTCTTCAAACACGAATCTTTGCGTGGGCTCATTGAATTGAGAGAAAGTCTCAACAACTATACGTGGAGGATTCTTAAGGGGATATCTAATCCAATTTTTCGCCATATTATATAGCGTGTCACATTCCCTACCACTTCGTCTTTGGGGAGCATCAGAACCAGCAGACCCAAGAATCGGTCCAAGAGAAGTGTAGAAGTTAGCGGCAACAGTAGGAACACAACGTCGAACAGACGAGGAAGAAGAGAGAAGCAAAGGGGTAACAATAGAAGAGTCAAAAACAGGAGGAGCAGCAGGAGTAGCCACAAGGGTGGAAGTAGCGGGAACAGCAGTTTGAGAAGGTATAGCCGGTGAAGCAGTAGGAACAGGAGCAGGTAGAGGAACAGGAACAAAAGGAACAGCTGCCGGAACAGCAGGTTGAGGAACAGGAGGAACCACGGGAACTGTGGTATCCTGTGCATAGGGAGGTGGCGACTTCAGTAGATAATACAACAAAGGATCCTCTACTGCTTCCTCTCCTTTCTTATCCGTACCTGTCGGCAAAATGGGATAACATTTATCCACCGTCATGCGTTGTGATCTATCAAAAATGTCCTTTTCCTTCTCCTCTTTGTCTCGCTGAAACTGCTCTGCATTTTTCATCGTAGTAACGATACCTTCTCTCTTATTACGTTTAAGCTGCTTGATTTCTTTCTGCTTGGCTTCCTTACGCCATAACCGAAAGGAATCAAACATGGCCGGCCTTGCTTTTCTTTGGAACAATTTAGCTTCAAGATTATCTAAAATCGGGGTCTCAAAACTACAGTGAGGTGGCCAACTAAGGACACCGTCGTCTTTGGTGTAGCGAACCCAGCAATCATTGAATGTGATAGGACCCAAACCATGTCGACTATATAATTCGTAAGTTGGAGTTCCGACCGGAGGTATCGGACACGAGTCCTCCAACCGGGAATCCGAGCCACAACCTCTAAAGCAACTGAACAAAGTACTACGGCCAGGCATCGTGCACACTAACCGAGTTTCACAAACGTCAAGGGTTATTGGAGTACAATGTCCCTGCAAAAGTGCAAAAACCCTCGGTTTTTGGCGACTGCAGACGTCAAATAGAACAACTAAGAACAGAATACGAAGAACCACAAATGCAATGGAACCATGCAACAACTAAGTACCCACAACAATTAAAGATTTAGGGAGCGACCCACAAATACTTAACTCAAAAGACAATGGCGTCACCAGGAAGGCCCGTCAATCGTCTCGCTGTACCAAGGTCTACGCCAGGCGCCAAAACAGGTCTACAGTCAGGGCAGCAGTCCGTCGCAGCCGTCAGGAGGCGGGGATCTTCGCGGGAAAGGTCTTCGGGCCCCTTGTTTCGACAACAGGATCAATAAAGCGGGGTGCGCCTTCCCTCGGAGATTTCACACGAAGTTCCTCGCGATCGTCGGGCTTTGGACCGGTACCGCTGTTGCAGCCCTACGTGGGCGCCAACTGAAGGACTGGGTTTTTCTAAGACCCAGCGGTGCCAGGGATAACACCTGAAACCTTCGTGGGTAACCTGTTCCGGCGTACAAATGACAGAGACACGGGACACTTCCTTCGGCGTCAGAGATTCGAGGTTTATTTACTGCAGGGAACACAGAAGTCACGAGAAGTACATAGCATGTAGGTTCACGGAGCCTGCTTCGAATTGTATCTGTGGATCGCTCCTTTTATACAGTTTTTCGTCATAGGATAACATGGTAAACAAAAGATTACACCCCGGTTCCCACAGTATATTTCATAGGGGGTCGCTTTCATGTATTCAGGGCCCGGAACATAATTACAGTAGTATTTGTCGGTTCCCAACTGTAAAAGTACATCTTCCCACCATTAGTGCATTCCGTTCGGTTATAAACGAATCAAGGAAGAGACAGAAACAGGTGCAGAGGAAGACGAGGATAGCGAACAGATCGAAGAGAGTGTAAAAGGGGTGGTATCAGGAAACACGATTGCAGGGATCAAAGGAGACGTGCCTAATGAATGCACAACTGAGACAATAGACCGGCACGGCAAGATGAGCCTCGAGCGGGGCCATCTGCCTTACAGTGTCATCCCCCTCATCATAAAGTCACCCTCAAAGGAACACGTGTCTTCCGCAAGAGTTTGGGAATCCCAGGGTCACGAAGCGGACAGTGTCCGTTCGCTGGCTACTTGAGGGCAAGAAACAAAATGGATGCCACATCTAAAATGGAACCCGTGGGTTCAGATGAAGAAACCCACGAAACAAACGAACGGTTTAGGCTAGCACAGCGAAAACGCGTACACCCACTAAACTCGTCATTTGCGGTTCATAGATACCAGGCTCGACCATATTCGGGCGAGTCAAAAACACCACTTACAATTGTCACGGAACCTCAACGCCGAAAGATCTGTAGGACCCATATGTCGGATGTGATGGATTGTTGAGTAACAGCTAGGAATAACCAGTTTCCTAGACCCAGTCAGCACAGCTTAAAGGAATATTATACGATAATAAACAAACTGATTTACAATTTCCCAGATTCTTCTTTTTTACTGATGCTTAATTTCTTCAAAATGACATTACTAATACAGAGACCACTCTTGTATTACAAAAGAACAGTGTTTTCAATCACAAACAGACAGGTTTGTTAACAACACAATGTTTTGGCGTGAGTTTAAGTTCTCGATTGAGGACATTGTGCCCTATTCAAAACTGCATTACTAATACAGAGACCCCTCCTGTAATACAAAAGAATAGGGTTTTCAATCACAAACAGACACGTTTGTTAAGAACACAATGTTTTGGGTTGAGTTTAAGCTCTTGATTGAGAGCATTGTGCCCAATGCATTTCGGGACGAACTCCATTTCTCAGGGGCAGTTCATCAAAAAGCTGTGAAACAAATGCAACAAATTGGACTTAGGCCCATCATAAACAAATAAACAGTTATGATAACTTAAAGTGTGTTCACTTATGAAATGTAAAAGTATGATTACATATGGAGTGATGACAAAAAATGTCTCTAAAAAAACTTCAAAAGTGGATAGTCCCAAATCAACTATTCATGTAAACCCAAATCGTGTTCTTATCGAGAACGGAAGAAAAAAACCAAAAAAAATGCACTTAACTGTCAGCCCAGTTGTGCCACCAGTATACTGCCCTTACGTAGTTGCAACCAACTACAAAACACGGACCTAATGTTTCAATGAGTTACTGATACTTGTTGTTATCAACAATTCCAAGTAAATATGAAAGAAAACTACAAAAGTGCTGTGTTATAACCAAAATAAGCCATTACTTCAAACAGTAATCAGTCAGAAAATAAGTTATAAAAAGCATTTGCATTGCAACAGATCTTGCATTTACGAGAGTTTGAGCTATTGACATTGCAAATAACAATGCCTTTTATGTTTGTTTTCGTTTTTAACACCTTAGCAGCTATGGAACGTCCAGCTCCAGTGCTGAACGTTCCATTGCGCAGGTGCAGTTGGAACGTCCAACGGCCGACGGCAGCACTCCCGAGGTAGTGGTGCCGTCTGCCGTTGGACTGGGCGCAGCACTTAGGAGGTTAAAACATAAATAAAAGGCATTGTCATTTACAATGCCAATAGCTTAAACTTGCATAAATGCGAGAACTATTGCATTGCAAATGCTTGTTTCTTGAGCAGTTGGAAAAAAAATGCAGTTTTGTAGGAGCAGTGGTTGAGGGGGGTAGCTTAGTCGGTGGGATTTGGGGTTATAATCTCAAATTTCCCAACTAAACAAACAGTGGGCTGTAGGGTGGACGGGTGAGATATTCCTAGGTTGGAGATGGGCTGTTATCAAGAGGCAGTGGTGTAACACAGGCCCCCACAGCCCCTGTGGCACGGCGGAACCCCCAAGCTCCAGGCTCAGTACTCTGGACGGAGAGCTAACAATTGAGTCCGGAGGAGGCCCTCCATATACCTTTCAGGGGGGGGGGCTCAAGTTTCATTATGCCAGTGCCATGAGGAACAGGGTCAGTTCTGGTTTGCATTAGGTGGCACTCTGTCTAGAGTGGCACTGTGGCTGATAAAAATTAGTTAGAATGATACCCTGAGTGATGGCCACTGGTTAGGCTATTTACAAGTATACATCCCATAATCGTTTGAGTGTTTGATTGCTAACAGTATGCCTGGAAAGTTGAGACTGGCTCAGCTTTCCAAGTCTACTATTACCATTTTTTGTGAACTGCACCCATTCAAGGAGTGCTTGTATAGGTTTCTACTGTTTTGGTGAACCAGTCACTAAATATATTTAAGATCCCGATCCAAAAAAATTAACAAGTTCAAACCTTGTAGTGAAATGAGAAAAACATACATAAACATAACGGATGCGTTCGGATGTAAATGGATCTACCTGATCTTAATTAATTCATTTGGGTAGTTTGGCATCCCTTATTAAACATAAATGGCATAGGGCCATATGTATCAAGCCTTTTTCGAACCGCAAAGGCCAAAATTTGCAAACGGCCTTTTTGCACGTTTTGAGATGTATGAAACATTCGCAAAATAAGGAATAGCAAAGATTTGCAATTCCTTATTTTGCCATAGCATTTAAGGAATCGCAATTTTGCGATTCCTTAAATGCTATGTATGTAGCATTTTTGGGCTGCGAATTATGGTTTAGAATTCGCAAATTACCACCAACTTGCAGTTGATGGTAACTTGCGAATTCTCCAAAAAATGCACAATTTGGCATTTTTTAAGGTAGCATGTGATGCACCCACATGCCCATAGGGCATGTATGTGCGCCATATGCACACTCATGTACATTTCAGGGGTGCAGCAGGGTGTCATTGAGACACCCCTGCACCCTTGAAATAATTCTCAAATTGCGATTAGCAAATTGCGAATTCGCAATTTGAGAATTAATACGCAATCATTCCTATGGGCCTCCTGGTCCATTGGAATGCATTGGAAATTATTCCTTAATTGCGAATTCGCAAAATGCAAATTCGCAAATAAGGAAGATTAAGGAATCGCTAAAAAAAAGCGAATTTCTTCAAACATACCATTTTGCGATTCCTAAATAGCGATTCCTTAAAAATCGCTATTTAGGAATCGCAAAAGGGTTTGTTGATACATATGGCCCATATTGGCTGGTGAAGATAAAACGCTGAGCTCTGCAGATTTGTCAACGCGTAACCTCTTAATGCCTTTTATTACATGAAAGGAACATATCGAGCCCTTATAATGCCGTTCTGATTGACTCCAGCTGCAGTAAGATGAGATTCTCTTATATGGAGCTGATGTGGAAAACCATGACAGGATGGTGTATAAAAGTTTTGAACTGGTGTTGAGAAAGGCAGACATCATTGGATCAATGGATAAATGTATGCTTGCTTGGGTCACTCGATACCCAAAAACAGCATTAGACTTAAAATAAAGTTTGATAGTTCTCATTAAAAAGGTTCCTAAACCCAGACATACAGAACAGCTGTGATTGTTTGCTTCTGGGACTTGCAGAACATAATGCTAATTGTATTGAACATTATTTACACAGGATGAACTGAGTATGAGAACTAATGAAACCAGGCCTAAATTGAAGCCTAGTAAACAGTAGCTAGGAAAAAAACACTTTGACGTAGTATAGGAAATGTGTAAGGGAAAGTTTATGGCTCACTGTTAAGGGTGTAAAGTTCATGGTGTTGAATCCTGCAATTAGAATGTCAGTTTGCAGCAACTGTGTGAATCATAACCTCTGCAACCTTATCTGTTCTACCCACAGCATATTTAACATGTCCTCTGAAGGTTAAAGGTCTAACCCCAGTAACCATATCAATGGCCGTAGCGTGAAGAAATGGGGCACTGAGATAATAACACCAGCTGCAAATATGTGTAACCTGCAGCTTAAAGGGTCCACGAAAATGGCGAAGGCGTGCGGAAATAAAGCAGTGGGCTAATGCTACAGATGCAAAGCTTTGCAGAATCCTTCCGCACACAGGTTTCAAACGGACATACTATGCTGATGGCGGGAGCGTGCGGAAAAGGGACATTGGGCTAATGCACCAGCAGCACAGAGCTGAGAGTACCCTTGCAGGTCATAGGTTTCTTCCAATCAAACACACACAAAGTGTCAGTGAGTTAGTTCAGTGGGTGAATGTTCCGAATGCAGAAATATCGGTGTACTCCGTGGGGGTCTATGCACAAATCACACTTAGTAAAATAAATATGAACAGAACAGTGCTAGTGTGTTCAATATTTGCAATAGGTGTGCTAATGGGAAAAATACCGACTAGGACGGGTGACACAAGTAGGGACAGTGCCAAAACGAATGTACTCAAAAACAAAACCAGGGGACAGCCTGGAAAGACAGACGTTCGGGAAAATTACAATAACTTTGTTTCGCCCCAGTTAAAAGTGGCACTAAATTGTTACTTGCGCTACAAGCCAATCTTCCTCCTATTTATTTCGACTAGATCCGTGTATAGGTAGAGCTTACAAAACTAAATTTGAAATGAAAACGGATACTAAATTCTGTACAGCTTTCACCAAGATTTCAACAAAGTCTTATTTTGAAAAATACTGGACGCAACAGTTAACTCACTAAGGGCCATATGTATCAAGCAAAATTGCATTCGCAAACGTCGAAATTTGCCGATTTTCGGCGTTTGCGAATGCAATTTTGCCAAATGGTATGTATTAAGGCAAATCTGCGTGCAAAATAAGGAATTGCAAAATTTGTGATTCCTTATTTTGCGATTGCATTTAAGGAATCGCAAATTTGCGATTCCCTAAATGCAATGTAAGAAGCACCAAAAAAGTGCAATTTGGCCATAAGGAATTGCAAATTACCACCAACGTCAAGTTGGTCTTTGAAAAATGCATTTTTTTGCATTTTTCAAAGTGCAATGGGAAGCACATACATTCCCTTAGGGCATGTATGTGTGCCACATGTGCACCCATGTTTATTTCAGGGGTGCAACAGGGTGTCCTTTTGACACCCCTGCACCCTTGAAATTGCATTCTCAATTTGCGACTCGCTAATTGCTAATCGCTAATCGCAAATTGAGAATGTCTTGGGAGGTATTCCTTAATTGCGAATCGCAATTTCGATTCGCAATTAAGGAATATGTAAGATTCGCAAAATTTATTGCAAATCCTACATACATAGCATTTTGCGATTCTGAAATAGCGATTTGAAAAAAATTGCTATTTGAGAATCGCAAAATGACTTTTTCATACATATGGCCCTGAGAAGAGAAGTCGTGACAGGGTTAAAAATCTGTTACAGTTCATAAAATAATTCGTTTCTGTGACTGCACGAACAGGGATAACTCGCAATCGGCAGTTATATTGTGTAAAACAAACTAGAAGTTACTGTGGAAGAACAGCAGTTTGTAGGATACGTCTTGCTTTGGCAAATGAAGGTGCAGTATCTCACCCGAAAGGTGAAAGAATAAAAAAACATTCAAGGCGGTAGAAGAGGTGAGAGAAAACGACTGGCAAACTCTAGCCGGCAACATCTGCCCGTGAAAAATTAATGATTTATCTGTCGAAACCTCACCCCCTGCACTCGTTCAAAAATGGTGCAGTCCATCCCAGCCATACATAGAAAGATACATAAGGAACGTTCCTTTGGATAGAGAAGAGGAGAGAAATTCAAAATGAGGCGACAGTCATTAAACCAAATACCCTAACAAACTATTATATGTGGGTGATGCGCCCTTTCCCGGGAAGAGGTTACACCCCACCAAACCCAATGTTCCAGGTGACACAGCAGTACTTTCACTCACTGCGCGCCACAATAAAGAAGAAACGTGCCCCCGCCTTTGCCTGGTACCTTGCCGAAATGCACGGCTCAGTAAATAAGGGTCCAGCCGTAGAAGGAGTCCTCCGCAGCCAGGTTGGCGGCGCCATCGGGGGCGCGGGCGGCTGCAATAGGGAGCACAACTCGCGGAGATCGCCGTCCCTGCAGGCGCGTTGGAGCAGGAATCGGCTGCTCAGAACCTCCTCATTGAAAAAGCTGGCGTCGAAGCAGAGCTGGCCTGACATAGCGAGCAAGGCCTGTAGGTTTTGTCAGCAGGTGGTGAAGGATGCTGTGCGATCTTATTTTCTTCTCTACCCTCCAGCTGTAACCACCAGAGTCTTCTCCAACAGGCGGGACAAAGAAAATGATAGGCCAAACCTCCTTGCCCGCATTCGCAAGATGCTCCTCCTCCTCCTGGCAGTCAGCAAAACAAAGCCCAGATGAAGATGGCAAAGAACAGCCTGGAACCAAGAAAAAGACGTACCTCTGCCTTTCTGTCATGCAACTCACACTCAACCTTTTACCTCAAATCCATTTCCTCTGTCGAATTCGGGTGGGTCCGACCAGCTAAGTAGACAAGTCTGTAAGCACTCGCCAGGCAGCCGCGGTTGTGCCGTACACTTTTGTCTTTTTCTGCCATCCCACTTGGACGGACTGCCTTGACTTCCTGCTGGAGTAAAAGGTTTTAATTATCTTTATGGGGCCATATGTTTAGCCCCATAAAGATAACAAACCTTTTACACCAGCAGGAAGTCAGGGCAGTCCGTCCAAGTGGGACGGGAGAAAAAGAGAAAAGTGTACGTCACACTAACTGCTTTCCCAATGGTCGGTCACCGTTTAGCTTAAACGGTGACGCCCGCCAATGGGAAAGAGGGGCGAGGCTTAAAGCCAGCTAGTGAAAGACACTTAAAAACATAAAATCTCACGAGCGAGACTGCGCTTGCGCAGCCATCGCAGGCTCGACCTAAAAACGTACCAGCGCTCGAAACAAGAAATCTCCCAGCGTAGACTACAGTTCCAATTACCAATTTCTCAATCTATTTAGGATGTGGTCTGTCGGTTAGACTGCCAACTTTGGTGCTGGAAACCAGGATTCGAGCCTCAGGGTCGCGTCCATATCCTGTGATTCTGGGCAAATCACATAATCTGCCCGTGCCTGAATTTTTAACGTAACCGGTGCTCATGTAAAGCGCTCCAATACCTTCGGGTCGAGTTTGTGCTATATAAAATCTGCAAAAAAAAACAAACTGAAACATAACGTTTCAGAACTTAACGCCACGGCAGCTCACCTCTCAGTTGCGTATAACAGGAGTTCTCAGCTCTATCCAGTGGTATGGGATCAGCTGTAACCGTGCGCTGGCCGAATATATCCAGCGTGCAGAGAGACTAACTATCAAGATAGGACTAGTGTGTTGATCCATAAAGCAGTCGCCATGTTGCTATGTAGCAAAATGGATGTATTTATGCCGATTGTCCATTGTTAAAACAGCACCAGGAATGTAATTTATAACCGCACCAGGAATATAATTTATAAGGAACAAAACCAAAAAACAAACTCAGCTTTCAAGTATTTCAAAACCACGCGAAGGCATGACGTGTATCCAAAATATGCAAATAATTCGAAAGGAGTTCGTCCCGAAATACATTAGGCACAAGGCTCTCAATCAAAACCTTAAACTCAAGCCAAAATATTGTGTTGTTAACAAACTTGTCTGTTTTGTGATTGAAAACACTGTTCTTTTATGATACAGGAGTGGTCTCTGTATTAGTAATGACATTTTGAAGAGGGCCTAATGCTCTCAATCGAGAGCTTAAACTCAAGCCAAAACATTGTGTTGTTAACAAACTTGTCTGTTTTGTGATTGAAAACACTGTTCTTTTGTCATGCAGGAGTGGTCTCTGTATTAGCAATAATATTTTGTTGAAATTAAGCTTCAGTAAAAAAGAAAATAATCGTGGAATTGTAAATCAGTATGTTTATTGGGATATATTCCTTTAAACTGTGCTGACTGGGGTCTAGGAAACGAGTTATTCCTAGCTCTTACTCAACACTTAGTCCTATGTATGGTAGAAACATTCATACAAGATTAGCACACAAATCGACTTAACTTTACAGTATATTAAATACATTTCTGGAGTGCACAATATACTTTAATTAGTTTGAATGTGATGGATTGCCACCCTGGAAGAAAATACCAGAAAATACCAAATCCTGCCTCCTTCAGGGTGATTGTGCACCGCTAAGGACAAATTAAAGTGGCATGGGGCCTGTTGCTGCAGGGGTGGGAGACTGGGAGAATTGATACCCTTGGGGACCAGTAAGGTGCCTGCCAGATCCACAAATCCTACCAAAAAAGGGGTGTGGTGACTGCAGTGGGAGCTGGGGAGACTGATAATGCCTATAACGCCTACCCTGTGGAGTAACCCTGGAAGGGCTGAAAGTGAGGGGCGAAATTGAGTTAAAAATGCCTAGGGAGGATGCTGTGGCCTGACTCTCCTTAAAGAGTTCTGTTGCAGGGATTCTGCTCATGCACAGAACTATGCGCAGGAAACTAGGACCTCGGTGTATTGTGGCGTACCAAAAAACCCACCTCAGTGCCCAGAACCTCAATCCGACTAGCATTAGTGTCTCATTCGTTCTCCGTGCTACAGCGAAGCTACCAATGATTAGACAACCTAGAACATGCAACTTAGTAAACTCTCAGGAATAGTGGGAATCAAGAACACCCTTTCGTTCTAGCTCTCATACCAGTCCACAACGTGAGTAATCAGAGACACCGTATAGTTTACAATATTTATTTTAACTAACATGCTCTAAGATGCAGCACTTTCGCCAATACTAACAAACAAACGCATAAGAATAATACGATCAACATTGTTACAATTCCTTAAAACACAAAAGGGGAAATCATATTATAAATGACAGTGGAAACAGGATTATAGTGCAGTAACCACCCTCCCCGTGCTAGGATCTAGTTTTAAGTTATAATATGAGAAGACCTCTAGGCTTTGACGGGGACCCCATACCTCCAAGATCAGATGGAATGAATTACATCCCACGACAAGAACAGCTCCTTGATGTTGGAAAGGTTTTCTCCAAGTGCCGCCTCATGCATGCAAATACAATATTAAAGGCCCCCGAGTTTGATCTTGAGCAGCTGCATTTTCTGTTATGTCTAATGTGCGTGGGACTGATCAACATGAATTAACAGCATACATTGTTATTCGACCTTGAACGCGCAGTGCAGACTAATGGAACAGAGTGCGCCTAGATTTGTGAAAAACAGACCTTTCTCATGTGAAAGAATACAAGCAGGTTATTTACGAGAGCCATATAGTGTTGTGTGCAAAAGCGGCAAAAGCAGCAAAATGGCGATTAAGCATATACTTCACTTGTGCTAACATAGCAATGTCTGCAATTGACCCCATACCCTCACCACACCCTCCCCTTAATTGGACTAACTTACAAAGGACTCAATAGAACACAGAGTTCAAGTTCGAGTGAGCGAGCAATAAGGTAATTCATGTCAAATGGGTAAATTACTAAGGGGATAAAAAAAGGAACAGAAAGAAAAAAAGCAAGAGAAAAGAGAGAGAAAAAATTGAGGTATTCAGCAAACTATATAGAAAAAATCCCAGTTAAGGTTCTCGACTATTGATGGAAGGCAGCCAAGTTAATCCATCAGTGTATATGAGCAATAAGTTTCAACGGCCTCCAAGAGGAAGTAATTGGTGCTCTCAGAAAAGAGAGATGCCATCCAATCAAGCAAAGAAAATGAACATACATGTTCTTCAATGAAGGGAGCCTCTAGTACCATCAGAGGACTATTTGCGTGTTCTTCTAAGTAACTTTGTTGCAGGAAATCATGAGCAGCAACACAGACGTCCCATTCAGCTAACACTCCAAGGGTCGCAGCACAGGCCATCATCCCAACACCTGAACACTCCAGCTCATGCCTCACAAGAGGACTCATTAGGATTCCGTAATCCAGGTTAGGAGACACTGTGCTGGAGAGACATAAATCCAGTGCCTATTTCAAAGAACAATCCAGACAGTGGAAGACAGGTTGCAAGCAAGTGAAATATGCGAATCGGAAAGACAATCCATACACCATGCTTAGAGTGGCTAGGGGCAGAGTACCGTAGCATTTAAGCATTCGACTACGGAGTTGTATCAGCTGGTCTAAGCCGTTTTGGGCCACAGACAGAGCAGCCATCTTGGAGCAGGCAGATTAACAGCAGCACTGCAGCAGCCAAGGCAAGTATTAGTGGAAAGCCGCTGAAGATTCTGGAAAAAATAGAAGGAAAAAATGCAGATATCACATCAAAGATAGTTTGGAATGAAGTCACAAGGCCGGAGCCCGCAAGTTTAAAAAAATGGGCCAATGGTATGTATCAAGGCACCAAAATGCAGTGGGAGATCCGTATTTAAAAGCGCATGCACCTCAGTGCGGGTGTTAGCCATATGAAGGACGAATGTTTCACGGGAAGAAGTGAGTGCAACTTCTTTTTGGGACAATAGTGCTCTTATTCTGCTCAATTTATTCAACTCTGCTTTCAAGGTCGGAATGGAATGCCAAAGTGAGATGTCGAGCCACCAATGTGGGGGCGGAAAAAGCACATTTTTACAGCAAACTACACGTTGCGAGACAGTTACAATGTAAGGGATGCCAGCCAGCATACCACAGCAAGCAGTGTGAATGTAGGTGTGATAGCTGGCACTGGATTTCTCTTTTGAATACAAGCTAAATTTGGTGCCTGAAGGTTACAAGCGCCGTGCAATTGTATATTCTTACACACGAGAGAGTGATCAGATGAAGAATCACACGATTCCCCAGTCAAATACACTTCTTTGCCATCCCAAAGGCATCTGTATGTGAAAGGCAAAGACCATACTTCATGGAGATATGCACCACCCAGGGGTTCATAACGGCCAAGTGCATAATGTTTCATGCCTGAACTAAATTTGAATAGTGAAAATGGTAAAGTTATCACCCCATGGATAAGCCAGAAAAGCAGAATCGGTTTCAGCTACTGAAATAGGTAAAGGTTCGAACTTTTCAATATGCAGCATACATGGACATAAACTGTTGTTTATCTATCAGGTTAAAAGGCAAAACCAAAGATGACGTGTTCATATAACCCCAAGGAATTTTCCCCATCTTAAGTGTTTGTAATGTCCAATCAAATTGCATGATGGAACGCAATTGATTCTGACTATGGAACAAAACAGAGACTTCATTGTGAAAAATATCCACAACAGATGAAACAATATTGTCCAGTGTATAAATGAGGGAGGAAAGCATGTAAATGCTATTATTACCAATGACAGAAAGCACCTTTTCAATATGTGCTTCGTCTATGGGCCTTAGACGTGAAGCTGCTTCAATTTGGGACAGTTTCCAAACTTAATTGTAAACAGCATACAGAAATCGTTTCGACCTAGCTCCTGCGGGGCCTTTCACAAAATCTGTTAAATCAACATCTTCAGTTAATAAGGACAAATGGGGTTTAACTGATGCCAGTGTTTCAACCAATTTTGACATAATGTTACTACTGAATAGGTTGTAACCGAATGTTAGTTTGAAAAACGTGGATCAGGTCTATCCTGTTTGTAGCCAGGAGCTTTGTTCAGGAAACGTTGTTGGTAGGAATCAGAATTCGTTTGCAAACCAGTCAACCCAAAGGGTCTAAGGTAGAAATATTAAAAGAAACATTTGCAAGTAATGACCGTAGCTCTTCAAGGGCCATATCTGTATGATTGTTCCAGTTGTCATAAGCATACAGATCAGGAATTTTAGGGGCATTCATTTGTTTTGAAGTGGCCAAACCAAAACAGGTTGTTTAATAAATCAAAGTGTTTAAAAACAGCATTTGGTTAGGGATAAGGCAAGCTCGGTGTAAAGCTTCCGTGCCCGAACCTTACAGGGTCTAGAACTCCAAACAGATTTGAGATTGATAGTTTCTTTCCATAGCTCATAGCCACTAACAGCCAATTGATCTATAAAAGATTTGGAATATAACAATTTTGTATGGGTGAGCCTCACCTTAGAACTGGATGTAGAATTCATTTTAAAATAAAAAGAATCACGGTTGGATTTATTAAAATCAGTCAAGTATGTACATTTTTTCAAAAGGGTTTTTGAACTGTCTTCAATGGGAGTTGTCAATGTTCCCATTGTGTATAATTAACCACATTTCTAAATGTATTCGCTTTATGCAGAAAATGATGGCCATAGTGCTGGTAACAAAATAAATCAGCATAATTAGCAGAATTCAAATACAAATCTTCAGCATCAAAAGCAGCATAATATTTCAAATCATAAAATAAAGATTGAACGGCTTGCACGTCACAATCATCAGAGCGTATGTTTTGTTTCACTACATCCCCCATTGAAACACAAAGTACATTTGGGACATTAACCACCTCGGTGGAGCCGTGAATTTGGAACTTTACTGCATCCCAAACTATTCCATCCAACACAGGCCAGGCAGAGATGTTGACAAAAGTCTGGTTTCGTTTCATGATGTGTGAAGAAGAGTGTGGTGCCAAAGTCCCATCAATAACCCTCACAGCATAGCGTTCAGTAAGGTAGTGACCATAGATTAGAATGGGATACGCATACTCAATATCTTCATGCGGACAGCAATCCGGAGGATTCAACAATGGATTCGTAACAGAGGGTATCTCTATGACAATGTCAGGCCTGATGTTGTTTGTTGAGTCCAAGACAGTGGGCCCAATTCACAGAACTAACTTACGACAAAATCTTAAATTTACTACTTTTGTTATTCACAGAAGGCATTTAGTAGTCTTAAGTTAGGATTTTGTCTTAAACTAGCATTTTGTCTTAAATTAGGATTTTTTTCCTAAATTAGGATTTTGTCTTAAATTAGGATTTTGTCTTAAATTAGGATTTTGTCTTCAATCAGGATTTTGTCTTAAATTAAACTTAAGTTTAACTTAAGTTTGTCTTAAGTTTAACTTAAGACAAAATCCTAACTAAAGACAAAATCCTAACTTAGGACAAAATTCCGGACATTGCCGTCCTTGTGATTTCTCTTTGGGTACAGAATAGCAGGATAGAGTAGAATCCCGCTTCACTTTAAGTTTTCTCAGACTAATGTGGTTTTCAGGGCCTCCACATCATCAGTGTTACATAGCTTAGACATGCAGTGATTTCACTGAAGTATCACAAAGGCATACAAATCATGTATCACTTCTGTACGCATGCTCAGTGAGCCTGTAAATAAATTACTTCCACTTTTTGATCTCTAAATAAGTAAGTGTAATTTCACACTCACAGTTTGACCTGTGCTAGCTTCACGGGGAGTACCATCACTTCATAAACATCTCTTCAGCTCAGCTGCAGTCTCAACAAAATAATAATAATAAGCAAGTTTGTTAATTGCCTGGTTGCACTAACTAGTGTGTCCCCGCGCTGCGGCACAACCTCGTCACAGGAGCAATGGTTGGAAACAGTGTCCCAAAGACCCTATGTACGGAAGAGCCAGGTTTTTAGTCTCTTCCGAAAGAGTAACTCAGATGGTTCATTTTGCGAAAAGAGAGGGAGTGCATTCCAGTGATTAGAGGCCTGATATCTAAAAGAGCTTTTTACCCTAGGATTCGTCACCCGACCCGTTCCAGACGATCTCAGATGTTGGGTCGGGGTGTAAGGGGTAGGAAGATTGTGTAGGTATTTAGGCCCCTTCCCGTGCAGGATACGGTGACTAATACATGAGGCTTTGAAAAGTATTCTCTCCCTAGGTAGTAGCCAGTGGAGAGTGGAGAGAGCATTCCTTGAGGAGAATTTCCCAGGCAGCATCAGAAAAAGGTGGGTCGCCGCGTTCTGAATGCACTGAAGTCTGCGTGGACAGTTGTTGCTAATTCCCAGATATTCTTAACCTGATGACTGTGGCCACCATGCAGAGGACCAGATGGACAGAGCTTTTCCCACCACTAGGACCTCGGATTTACTGCCATTTAATTTTAGACATTTACTTGTCATCCAAATTGCTACTTCTTGTAGGCAAGTAGAGAAATTGGTGGCCTTCCCTAAGGCGTTGTAGGAGCAGTGGTTGGGACACAGTGTCAAAGGCGGCACTAAGGTCTAGAAGGACCAGAGCAGCTGTCTGGCACTCATCTACCTATGTGGCCCTAAAACCCGATTGGGTAGGCTGCAGTAAGCTGTGTCGATTTATGTGGGCAGTTAGTTTCTTATTGACCACTTTTCAAGCTATATTAGCAAAATAGGGCAGGAGTGACAGCGGTCAGAAGTTCTCCAACTGACTCAAACTCACCCCGGTTTCTTCTTTATGGGAAGAACCACAGCTTTCTTCCATCTCATTGGGCCTGAGCCCATCTCAAAAGAAAGTTCAAGGAGGTGCCTAAAATGAGGGATAAGGATATCCAGGCTATCTCTCATAACTTTGGAGTAGTAGGGTCCCTAGGTGAGCCAGATTTAATACTTAAGGCTATGCCTTTAAGATCTTTACAGGCGGGAGGATCACATCTAGAGAGGCGGTGTGCCTCCTCTACGTTGGTCCCTCCCTCCCACCCGGAAATCACATTTCGTGCCTCATCCGGAAAGGTAGTGTAAATCCTTGCTACTTTCTCCTCCAAGAACTCTGCCATTAGGTTACAGGACTCCCCAGAACTGCAGTTGGGGGCTATAGTTCTTGCGAGTGATGATATGTCTTCGAAAACCATAAAAAGTTCTTCTTTGGAAGAGTTCTCCACTTGCTCTATCCTATCACTATAATAGGTGGCAAAAGTTCTTCTTATAAGATAATGATAATGTTTTAGGCTAGTTTTGTGTTTGTTCGTCCAGTGATCCGAAAAGTCCTTCCTCCATACTCGTTCTAAACGCTTGCAGGCTTTCTGTGCTATCCGGGCTAAGGTTTCCACTACAGACCAACTATTCAGATTACAACTCATCCACTGGAAAGTGGTGATCAGGGGAGGGGGGAGGGGGGGGGAGGGGGGTAGCTTGTACTTGATCTTTGTGGATCTCCGATCTGCATTTGACCTCGTACATAGAGACAAGCTCTGGGCCATATTGCAAAAAATGGACATTCTACCTTATCTCTGCCATATGCTACAATGCCTGCATCAAGGCAATTATGCAAGGGTGCGCTATGGGAAAAGGGGGAGCTTTTAGCACCCTTTGGAGTTGAAAAGGGGGTAAGGCAGGGGTGTGTTTTGGCCCCCACATTTTTCTCCCTATTCCTCAACCGCCTGGTTGACCATCTTCAGGGAAGGAAGGATTTAGATTCTCCTCGTTTGGCAGACCGCATTGTACCAGCTCTAATGTTCGCTGATGATACGTTACTTCTTTCTAAATCATCAATTGGTATCCAGCAAACATTGGAAGCATTCTGCAATTTCTGCTCAATAAGGAACCTGGAGATTAATCTTTCACAAAACCAAATATATGGTTTATCACGCCAGATCAGTAAATTGTCTCCATCCTCATATGAACGGTCTGGCCCTGGAAAGAACCTCCACATTTGATTATCTGGGGATTACCTTGAACGATCGGATGGATTGGCGGTCCCATGTGGCTAAAGCAAACTTAAAACTTGCACAAGTTTCAGGGGGCATTTTGAAGGTACATAATGATTGCCCTAAAAAAATTCTAGGCCCTCCATTAGAAATATACAAAGCCCAAGCAAGGGGAGGTGCGCTGTATGGAGTTGAGCTCTGGGGACATGTCAACGCAACCTCTTTGGTTGCGATTGAGAATGTTTTTCTCAGGTGTCGTTTACGTCTTCCCCAGAGCACCCCACTGCCTCCACTATGTTTAGATGTGGGCTTGCCCCCAATTAGGGATATAATTGCTAATCGCCCCCTATTTTATTGGAGACGTCTCTGGAGCACCCCCGAGCTTATTAACTTCAGGGAGGAATTGAAGGATTTCCTATCTACCTTGGCTAATGCATATTAAACATCTTTGCTACGCAATGGGAAGGGCTGATCTATGGCTTACACCAAAACAGACATGCCCCTGTATCTCTAAAAAATCTCTTGCACTTATACTTAAGGAATACCATCTGGCTAATTTACTACAGAATAGCGCTATAGGGGTGACAAGCTCCAGATTTCTGGAGGTCAAGTCCACATATCATTTGGAATGATTCCTGGACTGTATTCCACCCCCTCTAGCAAAGAAACTTTATGTGCAATTCAGACATGGAACACTGCCAGTAAGGGACCTTACAAATAAGTGGGCAGGTGCAAATTCTTCACCTAAGGGCTGCCCAGGTTGTAACGCTAGTGTAGAATCTGACTTACACGTTCTACTATTCTGTCCTTTATATGCCTAAGCAAGAGCCAAATGGATTATTCAACTCTGTAAAAACATAGGCCTTAGGAACTACCAGGAAGTGTATCGTATTTTAAAATATGATTCCTCCCCTTTATTGGTATTTGTGACCTCTAGGGGCCCGATTCACAGAATGAACTTAAGACTCAATCCTAAACATACTACTAGTTTGGTATTCACAGAGTGCACTTACTACTTTTGGCATTCACAGAATGCACTTACTACTTTTGGTATTCACAGAATGAACTTGCTACTTTTAGTATTCACAGAAGTTAGGATTTTGTCTTAAATTTGTCTTAAGACAAACTTAAGACAGACTTAAGACAAACTTAAGACAGACTTAAGACAGACTTAAGTTAGGATTTTGTCTTAAGTCTGTCTTAAGTCTGTCCTAGGTTTGTCTTAAGTCTGTCTTAAGTTTGTCTTAAGACAAACTTAAGACAAAATCCTAACTTCTGTGAATACCAAAAGTAGTAAGTTCGTTCTGTGAATGCCCAAAGTAGTAAGTGCATTCTGTGAATACCAAAATAGTAGTAAGTTTAGGATTGAGTCTTAAGTTTATTCTGTGAATCGGGCCCAAGGTTTTTATTTTCCACGTGGTGCCATGGAAGTGTTAAGCTCAAGGCACTAGAAACTGTTTCTAGCGCCCAGGACAGGCATTTGCGGTTCAGATGTGTTGCAAAAAGATCTAGATTCGGGTGACCCCATATCCAAAAAATGTGATCCAGTGCGGGTTGATGCAACTCCCATTCGTGATTCGTTGTAGAAGACCTGCTCAGAGAATCCGCAAGATCGTTTGATCTTCCCGGAACATGCACTGCTGAAAGGGTGACCTGATGCTAAATAGCCCACTCCCAAATCTGTTGAGCCTGACGGGATAGTCGGATGGATCTTGTGCCCCCCTGCTTGTTTATGTAGTGCATGCACGTTCTGTTGTCCGTTTGAACCAACACTGATGCTCCCTGAATGATAGGACGGAACGCTTTTAGTGCTAAATAGATGGCCAGTAACTTCAATATATTGATGTGCCAGGTCTTTTGCTGAAAATTCCACTTTCCTTTTACTCTTAATCCTTGAAGGTGGGTACCACACTCCTCTAGAGATGCGTCTGTTGTGAGAGTGAAGCTCGGAGTGTCCACCAGGAATGAACAGCCCGACGAGACGTTCCTTTCGAGAGTCCACCATTTGAGACCTTCTTTCATTCGAGAGGTGATGTTGACTATATCGTTGAAGGTTCCCGAAACTTGACCCATTGTTTGTCCAACTCTTCCTGAATGGGTCTCATCTTTAACCGGCAGTGAGGGACGAGCGGGATGCAAGAGGATAACATCCCTAGGAAAGATTTCAACTGTCGGGCAGAAGCGGACTTTTTTTTAACAGGAGGGAGGATGCTAATTTGTGGAGACACAAACGTCTTTCTTGCGACACAAAAACTTTTGCTTGCTTGGTGTCCAGAATGGCTCCCAAGAATATTCTGTTTTGAGCAGGGAGAAATTGAGATTTTTCCATGTTGAATGTGAGGCCCAGGGACTGAAAGAGGGACTTGCAGATTTGAGTGTGTTCTGAAGCCTGCTTGAATGATCGTGCCTTTAGCAGACAGTCGTCTAGGTATGGAAAAATTTGAACTCCTTGCAGGCGAAGGTAAGCTGCTCCGGTGCGAGAACCTTGGTGAACACACGGGAGGCAGAACGTAGCCCGAAAGGGAGAACTTTGAATTGAAAGTCTTTCCCGGCTATCCTGAATCTGAGAAATTTCCTGTGCCTTTGAAGAATGGGAAGATGAAAATAGGCATCTTGGAGATCTAATGTGGTCATATATTCTCCTTGGGCGAGTAATGGGAGTACTTCCTGAAGGGACAATATGCGAAACGTCTGTCTTTTGATGTATTTGTTTAGGTCACGCAGGTCCAGAATAAGACGCCATTCTCCTGATTTTTTCTGGATGAGGAAAAATCTCGAATAAAAACCCCTGCCTCTTTGGAGTTTTTGAACCATTTCCATCCCACCTTTTCTTAATAGAACTGTGAGCTGGTTTAAAAGTTCTTTGAGATGTGCAGGAGGAGGACCTATTGGTGGAGAGTTGGGAGGAATCTTTAGGAATTCTAATGCATGCCCTTTTCGTATAATATCCAAGACCCACTGGTCTGTAGTTATTTGTGACCATTTTGAATAAAAGTGTGAGATTCGACCTCCAACCCATGGGCACTCAGGTGGGGTGATGAAGGGTTGAAGATGAAAGTCATGTTTTCTTGGAGGAATCCTTTTTTGCATAATTTTTAATCCTTCTTGCCAGATAAAATCAATGATTGGAATAGAGCGAACCTGCTTTTGGGGCTGCTCTTTAAAATCATATAAGAAGCATTCTTCTTCAGTTACTGTCATGGGAAGTTGAAATCTTTTAGCTGCTCTTTCCATGAGCGCATGAAAAGTGCCTATGTCCACTGGTGGGGAATCTACAGGAGCTGGAGAAGGGGATGGTGTTTGAATTTGATAGCTGTCCCATTCTGAAAGTATGGATCTATCATCCAGCTCCCCTTCCTCTCTCCCACCGTCATCATCATTATTGTCATCATCGTCGTCCTCAATTACCACTTGAGGTGTCTGTTGTTGAGATCTTGTCGCAGAATCCGAAGATAACACTACTGGGTCCTTAGCGACTTGACTAGGTGGTTGAGGTGCTGGAGAGGCTTTTACCGATCTTGGAAACCGGCGATTATAGTCGTCTAGCATATATTGTAGATTAGAAATAAGAGTCAGGGGAATTTGTGTCATGAGAGGCTCAGGGTGTGAGTAATCTTCATTTTCTTCCTCCTCTAGGTCCTCTTCATCTGAGTCATGACATTTTATCAGTAATTCGGAAGGACTTCGAGCCACTCTGAATCGCTCGTCATCATCAGAATCTTCATCATCTGAAGAAAATAATACTGCTGGAGGTTGAGAAAGTGTTTGAATTGGCAGTAAATCTTCTAAAGAAGAATGGCGTCGTTGAAGAAGAGAACTTGATGACTTCAGGGGAACTAAAGCCATCGTCGACACAGCCACCGTCGACGAAGCCACCGTCGCCAAGGCCACCGTCGACGAAGCCACCGTCGACAAAGCCACCTCTGACGGAGCCACCGTCGATAAAGCCACCGCCGACGAAGCCACCGTCGACGAAGCCACCGTCGAAGGAGCCACCGCCGACGAGGTTGCCGCCAACGAGGTCGCCAACGACAAGGCTACCACCGTTGACGAAGCCATCGCCGACGAGGCCACCGCCGACGAGGCCTCCGTCGACGACGAGGAAAGCGTTGACGAAGCCTTTTTCTTCTTGTGCTTGGATGGCATCGTCGACGATGTCAAAGGAATCATCGATGAGATAGGTCTCACCCTTACTGATACCACCGTCGACGGCGAAGATGCCAACGACAGGATCAAAGCCGTCCTTAAAGATGATAATGTCGATGTTGTCGACGTTGACTCAACGACGGCCGCTCTCGTCGACGGGGGAAGAGATGATGGAATCGTCGACGAGGATAGCAGTTTCTGAGGTAAAAACTGCGTAGACGGAGTCTTAGACGCCTGAGAGTCAGATCTCGAGGGCGTAACAGTAGTAGTAAGACTCTGAGGGGGAGAACTCACCCCTCTTGAAGTAGAAGGCTGGTCTTTGTGATGTTTTTTCACCACTTTAAGCTTAGGAGATGTCTTCTGATGTTCACTGATTCTCTTCAGAGATGAAGAAGTTTTGATGGAAGACACACTCTCCACATCAGAGTCAGGGTTCTCTGAAGTCTTCAACTTCTGTAGCCACAGAAGGAGACGGCCTTCTCTATCTTTCAAGGTCTTCTGTGAGAAGGTCCTACATATCTTGCAATCCTTGACTTGATGTTCAGGATACAGACAATAAATACATTTTTTTGAGGGTCTTCAGAATGAAGTCTCTGCTTTCCACGCTACCACAAGGCCTGAAAAGGGACTTCTTGGTGGTAGACATTCCAAAACTAGGTTCCCGAGAGATTTGAGAAGAAAAAACTGAGCAGAGCTCAGGGAGACTCCCTTCACACGATGACTCATGAGGGACCAAACTCCTATCAGAAACGGAGACACTGGAACTCAAACAAATATTGATAGGCCCCCCACACAGGGTAGGACACACCCTTGACCTTATTTTTTACAAATGTACGGAAGTAATAAGTGAACCCCCTCTTCCTATTATGTAGTCAGATCACTAATCAACCACGTTATAACACTCAAATCAAACCCAGGAAAGAGGCTAGCCGACCAAGACACCTATTGAAGACGGTTACCCCGCTTCTTTCTATGAGACCTTTAGGACTATTACAACAACGACTCATACAGATATAAATACTGCTCTGTCTGCCTATCATGACTCTCTTACAACTGCATTTGATGAAATTGCTTCTTTTAAAAATCCCCATCAACCTCCTAGAAGCCAGCACCCTGATACACTGATAACTTGCGTCTGAAAAAATCGAACTGCACACGACTTCAACGTAGATGGTGCTCCACGATATCCCCTGCCGATAAAGCAGCATATAGGGCTTTGCTAAACAGTTACCACAATAAGATCAAGATGGCGCAGACATTTGATAAAACTTCCACAATTGCTCAAGTGGGCAGCTCCACAAAGGAACTGTACACAGCATGAAACAGGTTTGTGAAACCACAAGCCTGCACTGCTACGACTTCAGCCTCCACAACATTTTGTGACTCTAGCTGATTTCTGTTAAGACAAAAATCAACATCATCAATAAGAACTTTTCACCCAGCTTAGAACTGCCGGGAAAGGAACTCGATTTAGTCACCTGCACAAATACCACCGCTGGCTGGGGTGAATTTGAACTATGCTCCTTATTGCACCATCAGTAATGGTACTTTTTAATCTCTCACTACCCTCAGCAAAATGCCAACTGTATGGAAGTGTCCCCAATTCTCAAAAAACCCTCTGCAAATCCCGACGTTTTTTCCAACTACAGAACTATTTTGGCTGCTACCTCTGCTTGGAAAAACGTTAGAAAGCTATATTAATAAACAGTTCGTTTTACACACATCCCACACTAATATTGTGAAAATGCCTTATAATTCAATGCTGCGCTCATTTAATTTGTATTGTTTTGAAAATGGAATAAACAAATTTTTATATAAACAGTAACCTTCCATGAAGAACATAAGACCTTAGACCCCTCACAATTGGATTTCAGAGCGCTACAAGGCACCAAGACTGCACTGGTGGCAGTCACTGATGATATCAATCTCACTAGCTGCAGGAACACCAGTCATGCTGGTATAGTGGGGTTTATTATGCCTTTATTATTGATGCAGTATTCAATTTGGGGGCTTGTATCGATTCCATAAACATTAAGTAATGGGTCACGTTGAAAGTTACCGATATGCGCGCCCTGCCCCAATTAGTCTCTCTGCTATATCTACACACAGCCTGTTCCGGTCTTAGCCTCCCCCCTGACTCGGGTTCAGCCAGAGGCAACGACGGACAGGTTAGTGTATGCTCAAGGTTCCTTGACAAGGATATCTATGACTTTCCTTTAATCTTGGATGCTTGTGTCTTTCCTTGAATCTTTATAATGCAGAGCAAGGTTGTTATTATTTAACTATAGCTGAAAGCTTGTTTCTTTCTTGCCTCTGTTTCTTCTATCCTTTCGAGATAGAGGAAGCTTCTGGTTCTAAGTCTGATTGATATAGAGAATATTGTTGACAACTAGTGTGATCTGTTGGATTTTATGTGAGCCACACCTTTGAGTTTATAAGACGGTGATTTATGGCTGTGATGCAGGGTTAACATTATCGGTCTTTAGTTGGGGAGTGTAGACTAAAAAGTTGGTCATCCTCCCATTTTCTAAGTACCCGATTCCTTGCTTTCACAGAGCGGGGCCTCCTACTTCCTGAGCTTGGTCCAGGAGAGGTGAGTTCTAGTCCCTGGTCAATCTGGGTGAGTAACAATCATTGTCATTCTGTGTAACATGTACACGTAGAATACGGTTTTCTGGCATAAACAGTACTCATTTTGGTTTGTTTATTTATTTTTTAGATGTGAGACACACCAGTTGATGCAGAGGAATAGTAACACAGATTGTTCACTTATATCCTTTATTTGATTCACTTCACTTTTTCGTGATATATAATGCAATCACGCAGTAGCAATCATTTAGAACAGAGGCTCTGAAGAAAGCCGTGGGATCTTTTCCCTTATCGGTTGAAAAATGTCGGCCCTTTTTGCAGTTATATGTTAAAGCTGCTTTTTTTGCACTGTTCTTGTTTTTATGTAGGGAAAGATCAATACCCATTAAAGCTTTTTTTTTTTATTCTTTACCCTATTTTAAGTCACCACCAGTTGTTTAGTTTTTGCACTGCACATGGTCCCATCAAGTATTTATGCTCATGGTTAAGAAATGATTGTGGGCGTGACCCAACTTCTTGTGGGTTATGGTAAGGTCTCAATGATCAAGAGACAGACCATCCCACTTTGGATGACCAAATGAGAACATTTGACCATGACAAGACTTTGATGGGAATCCAATGTTTACGTATGGGTCTCACCAACAATCAAGTGCGTTTCTGTTTATTAAGTTTTCCGGTGTTCCCTTTGTTTAGACACACTCTTTAGGACTACATGCTTTGACTCACTTTGTAGGGGTTCTTAGCTGTAGGGAGCTTGAGCGAGCTCTCATTTAGACCCCCATATTTTCTTGTTGGTATTATCAGTATTTGAGGGGAATAATATTCTAGGCAGGTCTTTAAAATATCCCTTAGACCCTTCCATCACTGTGTGTTTTAGAAGCACCACTTGTCATACTTTCACCAACAGGCTCTGCAGAGTGCATGTCCAATCTGTAGTGTAGTGTTTAAAGAATTAAAGCAAGCTTGATTTATGTGTAGCGCAGCAAGCTTTTACTGGTGGGTGCATGCCTTTATTTCATTTGGAACCTGCCCCTTTTATATGCATTATTTATTTTGAAAGCGCAGCGCGTTTTTAATAAAGCGCCCAAGCACCTTTTGTGTCACTGGAGAAGCAGCCAATGGCGGTCGCACACCTTTTTTTCAGCAACAACCGCACCTCCTCTCCCCCCTCCCTTCCCTGTACAATAGCCGTCAGAACCGAAGAAGGCATCTCCATAGCAACTAGCAGTTGGAATCAGTCTCGTTCGGAATCAGATTTCACTTCTATCACTAAGTTAAAATGCTTGTTGTACAAAGATGTGTACAAAATGCTCTCGCTTTTGTAGAGCTTTTTTGAACAGTATTCTGTCTGGCATGTTTGTTTCTAGCAGCTTGCTTTGTCCTTTTTTTTGCAACCAACTAATTTCAGCACGTAATAATCATCACATTCATGGCATTGACAGGGGGTTTCGTGAGTTCACACTTTTATCAGGTCACAACCAGTGATCTGCATGTTTGACTTCTAGGTTAAGACACTTTAGAGAGGCAGTTCCTGCTTAGAAAAATGTTAATTAATTAAATAAATAATTAATTTTCCCTCGTGGTCGTCTCTCGAAATCCCCCTTCACCTGGCCCCACCCCTCTTACTTGCAGGGGCCACGGCTGCTGATCAGTGCACTACAACCAATCTTGGTTAGGGATTTTGTCCCAGTGTGGTCTTGGGCTTTCCCCTTTGCATTAAAAAAGCATAAGGTATCTAAGCCATTGTACAGTAAGTAATTCCTTTCCGACGTCAGCTAGAGTGCCAGCTGTAAAGGTCTTGGCAAAATGGCTTTGTTTGCTTTTATCCTTGAGATTCTTTCAGGTGCAAACCGTGCCAGCTCATGGATGTTTGCCTCCCAACTAGCCCGCTCTCTAAATCTTATAAATGTGTGGGAGCGCAATGTGTTGTAGAAAAGTTCATGGGCCTACTTTGGGCAGGCCCAAGGAGCTGCTGTGTTTCCTGGCATGAATGTCTTTATGACAAACATTTGAGTCTTGTTTCTTTTCATCTAATATCTGACGCAACATCTTTGTGAGGCATGCTGTATTCAGATATGGCCTTGCACAATGCTGATCATAACTAACAACAGCACCTAAACACAAAGCCGCCCTCCCCAGCACATGTCAAATGCATTTAGACTGCTCTTCCGCCATCAATTGCATATATAAGTGAGTAAGCCAAAACCACCTAGACACATACATCCAGCCCATACAAAAAATGCGAAGGTAAAAGACATTGTCCTTTACGATGTCAGTAGCTCTAACTCACAGAAATGCGAGACCTATTGCATTGCAAATGCTTGTTCATATAAGCACTTGTCCCAATTAAAAGATTTTGAGAAAATGTTAAAAACGTGGATGTTCTAAAGTACACTGGTTCTGAACAGCCAAGCGCCGAGATAATCCTTCGGGAGTGAGTCATGCACTATACCAAGAATAAACAACATAACATCACTGTCTCTGACGTCAGGGTTACGTGATGTTAACTCTGCTTCACAGCACATGATCCAGCACACCACGCAAAAGTCCTGAGCCCTCAGTCATGCATCCTGCCCTCAGGTAAGCCCTTTTTTCCTTAACATGTAGAAGCGTTTCAGTTTAATTCATGAAACTATTACATTGTTCCCACTGACAGAGCACCAGTTTAACCTCATCAGCGCGGCGCAAATTCGTGCGCTGTGCTGAACGTTCCATTGGGCTTATGGAACCATGACGGAACCGTTCCGTCATGAGCATCGAAGGGGTTAATACACTAAACGGAAACAATTCTTTTATAATAAAGAAATACTGTATTTCTTTAGCATGCAGAAGCATTTAAGCTCACTGCATTAAATGTTCACTGTTGCCACTGCGTAACAATTTAATGCACTAAATTGAAATGCTTCCGCATGTTAAAGAAATACTTTGGGCCAGATTTACCAAAATTTGACACAGTACAACGCAGCAAGACAACTTGCTGCACTGTGTCTATCAAGATATGGAGAATTCCTGCTCTCTCCTTGAGCTGGCACACTCAGGGCAGCCTGGCGCCAACTCAGGCACCCTTGTGCCATTTTGAAGGCGTAACATTTTGACGCATTCCCAGATTTACTGGTCTTGGTAAATCTGGAAGTGCCAAAACACATGGGTAGAGGCATGGGAGCCCTCACTCTTCACCCATGTAATGCCTTCCCGGCGCAGAGTAAAGCAAAGCAATACATTGAGCTGCCTTGCGTCACTCCAGATTTATAAATCCACAGTGGGCAACAGAAGGTGGCTTTGTGTTGCTTGGTAAATCTGACCTAAGGATTGCGTTGCCTTTGAGACACCATGCAGGACATAAGAGCAAACCAATTCAATTATAACTCTGGCCGTGTATTTCTTAAACCCCTTCACTGTGGCAGCTATTTCGCCGCAGTGCTAAGGGTGAGGAAACAGAAATTTTTAGGTAGTCAGTGTGTCCCCCCACTCGCACCCTATCCATGTACTTATGTCCCATGTACGTCCATGCTATTGTGTAATTCCCTTCCCGTGTCTGCCATGATAATGCCTCTGCATTTCCGTCTAACGTTAGCATGTCAGTTAGTGGGCCCTCCATGTATAAAGTACCGATTCCGCATTAAGGCCTACGTTTCCAATGCATTCACATGGTGCACTTTTAAATATTGCAAAGCACACGTTTTCCACGTTTTCCTGGCTCAGTCGAGCCAGGCCCTGAATTGAGGCTCCGAGCCTCTTCTGTCTCAGAAAGCAGCAGTTTAGGTATGCATCCCTGACGTCTACCTTACTTCCTGTCCAGCCGAGCGGTGCCCGGCTCGGCCTGGCCTGCCTGCCAAGACGGTATTTTGCCTACAGTTATCTGTTCAGCCTCCGCAAAAACACATTCCAGTCTAGTGAAATAGGTAAACAAATTCCCGCCTGCAGAGCAAGGGGCCCGGCCTTCCTGTCTCCTTGCAAGTAATTTACTGCACCCGTTACCATGGTAGGCTCATGGCCCCCGCGCATTGCAGGAAGAAACATATGCATGCACTAGCATTCAGTAATGAACGGCCTCTGCTCGAGAGACCTTTTACTTCAGACAACACATCCTCCAAACACAAGATATCAGATATGCTATAGGTGCAGGTCGTTCTGACATCCCAGACACCAGACTCCTCTACTAGTGCTAAAGTCAAGCCCCCAGCTCTCCCCAGTTACACGTCAATACCACGTCATGTTCAGTTGCGCGTGCATGTATGGTAAAAGTTTCTGCTGACCCTGCAGATTTACTCTATGCATCCACCCACTTATGACACTTCTGTGACTCATTTGGTACACACCTCCGTGTACGCCTCCTTACACGCCTTCTTTTACTCCCATGTGTTCTTATCTCTCTCTTTTCACTTGTTACGCCTACTGTATTCATTGCAATTGTACAGTTTTACTATATATAATGTGTGATGTTAATAAAATGTTGGATATCCCTTCCTGAACCTTAGTGGTGATGGAACCCGATTCTCAGTGACTCGAGTCATCTTAATTAAAGCCTGTATGACTCAGATACCACGGACTCTGCCTCTCATTTTCTATGAGCTATCCTTATTATCATTTAATGTATAGAAAAATAGTCCTGGTAATTTTATTTACCACATAATCTGGCGCCCGAATAGGAACTCCTCCCCTTCCCCACGCGCCGGCGATGTAACGCAGGCCCCCTGACCCCTTCTACAGCCGTGACGGACCCCTTTCTGTGCACACTCGTGGGTTTTCCTGCTAACTCCCTCAGGCCCACGGAGGAGACGGAGACTGCGACCAGGCATCCAGACGAGGCGGTGAGGAATGCAGAGAGTCCCGACCAGAGCCCAAGCCAAGAGAGCAAGGTCCGAAGTATCCGGAGGCCCACCTGTCCCGAGGCGCATGCGTAGCAACAAGAAGCCGTAGCAGTCCAGTCCAGCCCACTATCGAGTTTCCGAGGCCTTCAGTTTTGCTTCCCGGTGAGTACCGTTGTTGGGAACGCATATAGACGGGTTCATTTATTTGTGCCCGGTCAAGACGGGTCTGGGTACACAGACCCGGTCCAGACGTGTCCACTTAGGTGGATACGGTATGACGTGTCTCTTTATGGGACCGGTATGACTGTACTGTTTTAGCAGTGCATCCAGTATCCAGTATTCTAGTATTGTTTTTTCAGAATTGTGTTATTCTATGTATCAGGTAATCACTGTTCGCAATGTTTTAATGTCGTAGTATGAATGATTGTTTGCAATTTATTTTGTGCTTAATGTGTTCTCGTTCAGTTCAGTTCAAATATGCCGCTGTTTTCGAAATTACTTCAGATAGGAACCAGGAAAGGGATACTCGAAGAGGCAGTTCCCGTCCCGCCTAGGGATACTCCCGGACATTTTATGTACCATAAACATGGCTTAGATGCCATACTGTACTTAGATTTATGGGTTGACTACACTAAAGATCTGGAAGAGAAATATAGATGGCCTGTCTCAGGGACATGGGATGCTGATTGCATCATGAGAGTAGAGGAAGCACTGTGGAAAAAGAAAGCCAGACAATCCCAGAAAGATGCCATAGAATTGTGGCGTAAAGTAGCGCATAGAAGAACAGAGAAAGAAATCAGGAAAGCAGAGAAAAATAGAGAATCATCAGAGAAGGCACAAGAAAAGGAATTACTAGAAGAAGGTGAACGAGTTAGAGCAGAACAATTAGATAGACAAAGAAATGCCCTTATTAAAGGCATGTATCCCCTTCTCGCCGAGGGCCTACCTAAGGCGACCCCGGAAGTACCCAGTAATTTGCCGCCACCACTGGTCCCAACTAAACTCCGTCACTAACAGACCGCAGCGGACATTTTCCTTTCTTCCTATTTAGATGTCGCTGCTCCAGAGTATGTAAATGTACGTGTACCACCTACTAATCCTCCTCAGCACCCTGTTAATACGACTTCCCCCACTGTTCCTCCTGTTACCAACCCCCCTCCCAATCCTTTTCTCCCAGCACCTGTAGTTCAAGATCAACCTACCATACCAGTGACAACGTTACCAGTAGCTACACTACCAGCGACAGCACAGCCAGTAATGGTCGACCCAGGCCTTGGCGATCTCAATTTAGGAGCAGCGGGAGGAGACCCCTCACCCTGCCTCAGTTAAAACGAACATCACTACGAGAACTAGCATTACAGCGCACGCCAAAAGCAGCTACATACGCAGCCCTTAGACAGTACCTTACTGATTGCATATATGATCCAGTACCAGGTGAAGGTCCAATGCTTGTATATTCATTACGTGTACGACGCGTTACAAACTATTTGAGTATTCTACCAGATATGAGGGAACATTTAGACAACATATATCACTTTATTAGAACGGGGGAGAGACCAGAAAGTATTCACGAGGCCATGGCACACAGGAAAGTGGAGCTTCAACATATGATCTTACAGTTTTTGATTAATTGTTTGATAAGGGAACAAGACCAGCCAGGTAAAGATAAAGACGAGATGAAAGTCCTGACTAAATGGAGTGACAACATAGCTGATGGTAAACATTATAAACAGAGTTGTATAGAAGCCATGTACAGAAAGATTCGTAAAGAAATCCTTGGGATACACGAGAGGGAAAGGGCGGAGAGAGAAGCCGAGAAAGAGGATGACGAAGTCTCAGAAGACGATGATGTAGCAATTGAGAACCCGGCTAAAATACATTACGTAGGAAGGGCGAGACCCTTTGATAGACCTATACGCCCAGAATGTAAGAAACGTTTTCTTTCTCCCATACCAGAACGATGTTCTCTTGAACATCTATTCCAAGCCACTGACAAAGTACTGAAACAACGAGTAGGTTATAGCGAACTTAGTACCATGCATGAACAGGAACTAGCCCGGTCAGCAGTACAATGGGCTAGCAATACTAGTGTATATAAAGATGATATAGTAGCACAAACATTTCTGAGTCTTCCTCCGGAAGAACAGCGATTAGCTGGTATGTACATGATACAACATCTCATTACATTGTACGAAAGTCAGCATTCTGATCCAGGTCCCCTATATAATATATTAGACGAGTTACTCCTAGGAAGATGGAGAGGCCTTATTACCGATTTAATAAATGTCATACTAGAACAACGACATAAATACAGGACTTTCCTGACCCCACGTTTCGTTCCTGTTCCACACCAAGAAAGGAAGACCTTTCACATAGACAGACAGAACCCCTTACGAGAGGTTCATCCCATTAGAACTGATGGAGGTACACTGCAACGAGTATACGTTTACACACCATTGACGAAAATGGAATTATTGGAAATGAAAAAATTACTGCCCTGTCACGATAAAGGTCCAGCAGGGTTCCACCGTGAATTAAAGGACATGCTCCGCATGGGAGAGTATACATATGCTGACACGATTAAAATGTTAAAAGTCCTGTTACCTGCAGGCATTTATGAAAAACTTAAAGAAAAAGAATGGGAAGTGGGAGAGAAAAAGATTAGTTGGGCAGAATTAGAAAACGAGGATAATACACGAGTCCCTGGTACTGGCCTCGGGGATAAAGCTAAAGAATTACCAGAATTATTAATACAGGTTCTACCGAGGTTATTGACAACTAAAAAGGAAGATTGGGATGCTATTTCTGCCTGCAAACAGAAACAAGATGAAGACACTAGTGATTTCTATTCTAGATTCGAAAAATGTTTCATTATAAATAGCGGCCTAAAGACAAGTAGTGAATCGTATCCACATCTGTTTGTGACCAAATTAGTAGACAATTCTTTACCACAGGTTAAAAATAGAGTACTAAAGATTGAGAGTACCTGGCAAGCTAATACCCCTTCCCAAATGTTACAAATGTTACAGTACCATCAGAACCGAATTAGAGAGGAGCAGGAACACGAAAAGAGACGCATGAAAGACACGAAAATGAAAGTATTAGTTGCCCAAACTGTTCCGGCAGCTGATGGTCAGAGAAAAGGTGCGCCACCTGTAAAAGGGACGTGCAACTATTGTAAACAGCCAGGTCATTATATAAATGAATGTGCCGTCCTGAAACACAATATAGCTACAGGCAAGACGAAAGAAAGACCGCGTCCTCCTAGACAGGAACATATTCCGCAGAACACGCAACCTCCTCAGAACGCCCAACAGACAGTAGCCGTACCCCAGCCCATAGCTGCCACACAACAAGTTACACAGCAAATGTACCAGTATGCTCAGTCAGATTACCCGGATTATCAACAGTATTCATGAAACAGCCTAGAGAGGGAGGTTGGCTTGCCCCTTATCGAGGTTCCTGTAGATCAAGAGGGTCCCTATATACATAGTCAGGTATTAGGGAAGGACAGAAAATTTTTGATTGACACAGGGGCGAGCAGAACTACCATCAGTCATGACGAGGTTCCAGGGACACCCCTCTCAGGCTCACGAAATATTTCCCTGGGATTTTCAGGAAAGCCTATTGTTAACAAAGTGTCAAAGCCAGTTTCCCTAGAAGTTGGTCCATTGTCTCGCACTACAGACTTGTTACTTACGAAATCATGTCCAGAAAACTTGCTTGGTATAAAAACATTGAAAGAACTAGGAGCAGTGATTTGTTGTTCTCCGGAAGGAGTGAGATTGTTTTTACGTGATTTTAAAGGACATTATGTGTTGAGAGAGTTTGATCCAAGATTACAGAATGTACCACAGCATTTATGGGCGCAAGGTCTGACTGATGTAGGTTGCATGCACATTACACCATACCGTGTTACTCTCAAACAAGGAGTTGTACTGCCCCGAATTCGACAATACAAGTTACCACCTGAGGCTGTAGCGGCCTTACTGAAAATTATTGACGAACTAATTGCACAAGGAGTGGTTGTAGAAACTGACTCCAATGTATGTAATTCTCCTATCATTCCGATCCTTAAACGAACTGACCCAAATGCACCGCCGGTCTACAGACTGGTGATCGACCTTCGAGAATTAAACAAATGCATAATACCCCAGTACCAAGTGGTCCCAGACATTTCTTCTCTATTGACTGCCATTGATCTTGAAGCTGCGTTCTTCACTGTAATTGATCTCAAGAACGCCTTCTTTAGTGTCCCCATCCATCCGGAAAGCCAGTATCTTTTCGGATTCTGTTTAAATGGCCGAAGCTTCAAATTTGCACGTGCTCCTCAAGGGTTCACAGAAAGCCCTAGTATTTATAGTCAAGCTCTGAAACGACAACTAGACAGTATTCACATGCCTACTGACACTGCCCTAATCCAGTATGTTGATGATCTATTGATTACAGCACGGACAGAACGAGACTGCGAACGTGCATCACTGACAGTCTTATACTTCCTGGCCGAGAAGGGGCATAAAGTGTCCCCTTCGAAGCTACAATTCTGTGCCCAGCAAGTGGTATACCTTGGGCACTTGCTGTCCAAGGGGGGTAGACAGTTGACACCAGACCGCATCCAGTTAATTGCACATCTTCCACAGCCCAAGACACAAAAGGAAGTACGGGCCTTCATTGGCCTCACTTCTTACTGCAGGCAATGGATTCCCCAGTATGCATATCTAGCCAAACCACTCATACAGTTGACAACACAGGAGGCAGCGACATCGACTGTCCTCCCTTGGACTCAGGAACATACACTTGCTTTTGATGAATTGAAGAAAGCCCTATGTCAAGCACCTGTTTTAGCGACACCATGTTACAGTAAACCTTTTACACTTTTTGTCACTGAACGCGATGGCACAGCATTATCTGTTCTCACACAAGATCAGGCAGGAAAACACAAGCCTTGTGCTTATTTTTCTAGTACATTGGATCCAGTAGCCCAGGCATTGCCTGCGTGCCTAAAATCAGTTGCAGCAACAGCTCTAGCAATCAGACAAAGCGATTCCATAGTGTTAGGACATCCCCTGACAGTACAGGTTCCACACTCCGTGGAAGTTCTCTTAAACAGGACACAGACACAACACCTGACCATAGCAAGACTGACAGGATATGAACTGACACTGTTCCAGCCACACATAGAGATCAGACTTTGTATCATATTAAATCCTGCTACACTGTTACCCTCGATTACAGCAGACCCTACGCCACATGACTGTGTGGAAGTTATTAACACAATGACGAAACCCAGACAAGACTTAACAGACATCGCATTGCCCGACCCAGACCTGACACTTTATGTGGATGGGTCATGTATGAGAACAAACACAGGAGAGTTAGTGGCCGCATATGCAGTGACCACTGAAACTGAAGTCATAGAAACACATCGTATTGACACCTTGTCTGCCCAAGCAGCAGAGCTCATTGCTCTGACCCAAGCCTGCATACAAGCCAAGAACCTGAAAGTAAACATATACACAGACTCACAGTATGCATTCGGAGTCGTTCACGACTTCGGTGTCCTCTGGCAAGAGAGAGGTTTTTTGACTTCTCATGGAGCCAAGATACAGCATGGTCCCCTCATTCAAGCTCTGTTAGACGCGATACACTTGCCTACAGCCATTGCCATCATGAAGTGCAAAGCACATACGAAAGTTACTGACACTATTTCCCAGGGTAACGACCTGGCAGATCGAACAGCCAAGCTTACAGCCCAGACTCATACAGACATTCCTGCTGACATGACAAAGACTGAAGTACCTCCACTGACGAATTGCATGACGGTCAGGGATCCCACACAAGATGTACTCGACATACAGACACATGCCACTCCGGACGAAATCAAGAAATGGACTGAACAAGGAGGGGTCCAGACAGATCAGGGATGGATGACAAAGGGGAAAGCCACATGGTTTCTCCCCGACTCTATGGTTCAAGTTATCATTAATACAGCACATAGTCCAGCACACTTAGGAGAAAAAGCCATGTTAGACAGCATACAGAACATCTGGTCCAACAAACATTTACGTGCAGCAGCAAAACAGAAAGTACGTACTTGTATGATCTGTTGCCAGTTCAATCCAGGCAAAGGCATTCCCGTGGAACAAGGTGGATTTCATCCTCCTGACCACCCTTTTGAAGTCCTCCAGATGGATTATATCCAGATGGACCGATGTCGAGGATTCAAGTATGTCCTCGTAGTTGTATGTGCCCTATCCAGATGGACAGAAGCGTACCCAGTCCCAGATTACACTGCCGTGACCACTGCCAAACAGTTGGTCCGTGAATTCTTCCCGCGATACGGCTTGCCCCGTGTCGTGTACTCAGATAATGGACAGCCATTCTCTTCTGAACTCATGAAACAAGTATCTCTCCTGTTGGGGGACCAGTGGAAGTTCCATTGCGTACGACATCCAGAGGCAGCTGGCCTCGTAGAGAGACACAATCAGACTCTGAAAACACGACTAGCAAAGATCTGTGCAGAAAAAGGCGTAGATTGGATGGTAGCCTTGCCGGTTGCCCTCTTTTACATGCGTATGGTAGCTCATTTCAGAACCGGACTATCTCCTTATGAGGTTGTCTTCGGTAGACCTCCAAATATTTGGGGTACACCTATGCCTAGGAAAATTACCGATGTTGACAGTAATATGCTGACAGATTACCTGGCTTCCTTGATGTCTGCACTACTCTCTTGTCGTTCGCAGGTTGCCGCCGCCTTTCCAGACAATACCCAGGTTAAGGATCACGCCATTGTCCCTGGCGATGTCGTGCTTGTGAGAAATTTCGACCGGTCAAGCCCCCTGGAGCCGCGTTGGAAGTCACCGAAACTTGTGTTGTTAACAACGAGGACAGCTATAAAAGTGGAAGGACGTAAGGGCTGGATCCATGCCCATCACGTCAAGCGGTTCCACGGACTTGGCTCAGATTCCAAAGACTGTTTCGCGAAGGTTTCTGAGAACATTTCTGATAATGATACTAAACTCCCTTTGTTAGAGAAAACTCCGCAGCAGGAGTACAAATCAAAACTACGGTCTAGTAAGTCAGGCAGCGTTTAATTGTTTAAGTCCCCCTCGGGTGAAGCGGTTAGACAGGTTCCTGACATGTATGAGATAGACCCAAATAGTGAGAGAGATAGAAAGGAAATAATGAAAAAGAAATATTGTAAGAATCTACGTAGTAGATGCATCGTTACCTTGCTTGTTATGTTTTTTCCAAGTATTACGATTATCTGTATAAGCTTGACGCTACATGTTTTCTTTCCTCCTCTTGGTTCACATGTACATTCCTCTTTCAATGACACTGTAGAGCACACATTCAGTGGCCTGCCACCTCACGAACTATCCTATCGACTAGCACTGCGCAACAACACTTTTATCCGTATGTTACACCATTCTCATCAGACCAGCAATGTCACGAATTGCTGGGTATGTGGCCGACTCCCACCTTACCAGAAAATGAAGGGAGCTCTGCCCCTCTTTCCTTATCCGTTTTCACACAATGGTTCGTGCGGAGCATGGTTTACTTTAATGTCCTCATTAGACAGTAAGTCCGCAATTTCCCAGGGCAATTGGATATGGGGAGACCTGAATACAGTGATGAATAAAGCCTGTTTCCCAGACAAGGACGGTCTTCCCCAAAGGACAGGAACCGATCTAGAAAATGAAGTGTATGGATTAGGACATTTTACCCTTAACCTCATGATCCTGAACGTCCAGTCTGAGACTAATTCAGACGTGCCGTTTATAACCGTCTTACCAGTGAAAGGCGAATTATGCGTTAGAAAGAATGGTTCAGTGCATCTAGGACACAGTGATTGTAATACTGTGGTCGAATTCAGTGATAAAGGAAAGTCTACTTTCAAAGCTTCCCGCCATTCCTATTTTATTTGTGGTCAGACAGCTTATGTACGTTTGCCCTTAGATTGGGGTGGAACATGTTATATTGCGTTCCTACTGCCACCAGTTTTTCTAGCCCCATCCACTTATCATCGAGACACCCATCTTGTGCACGTTAAACATAAGAGAGACCTTCCTCCTGTTATCGATTACTCCGAGTCAGCATGGGACCAGTATAAGGATTACATTAAAGGATACTTCTGGTTCATAGGTCCCGTCCAAAATAGTAAAATAATACGCAGGTTAACAAGAACCCTTGAAGCAGTAGTGAACGAAACTACTTTTGCTTTAGGTAACCTGACCGAAGAGCAGTCTGCTATGAGACTTGTTGTTCTTCAAAACCGCCTTGTTCTTGACGTCATCCTGGCCGATAGGGGCGGAGCTTGTAGAGTGATCGGCTTCAGTTGTTGTGTGTTTATTCCAAATAACGCACCATCAGTGTATGCAGCAATAACAAGACTCCATAAGATAGCTCGTTAATTACATCAGGACCCATGGTCTTGGTCCGGCTGGCTCTGGAGTGTAATAGCGGGATGGGGCTGGACCATACTGTCGTTGTTAGGAATAGTACTGCTCATACTCTTCAGTTGTTGTCTCTGTCTGCAATGTGGGCCAGCGATTTGCGGCTTGTGCGCCACTGCTTGTGTTCCTCGTCCACGTTCACGTTCCCGTGCCCGAAAATAGATATATCCTAAAGGGCACAGTAGGGGCCAAGGAGGGAATGAGGAAACAGAAATTTTTAGGTAGACAGTGTGTCCCCCCACTCGCACCCTATCCATGTACCTATGTCCCATGTACGTCCATGCTATTGTGTAATTCCCTTCCCGTGTCTGCCATGATAATGCCTCTGCATTTCCGTCTAACGTTAGCATGTCAGTTAGTGGGCCCTCCATGTATAAAGTACCGATTCCGCATTAAGGCCTACGTTTCCAATGCATTCACATGGTGCACTTTTAAATATTGCAAAGCACACGTTTTCCACGTTTTCCTGGCTCAGTCGAGCCAGGCCCTGAATTGAGGCTCCGAGCCTCTTCTGTCTCAGAAAGCTGCAGTTTAGGTATGCATCCCTGACCTCTACCTTACTTCCTGTCCAGCCGAGCGGTGCCCGGCTCGGCCTGGCCTGCCTGCCAAGACGGTATTTTGCCTACAGTTATCTGTTCAGCCTCCGCAAAAACACATTCCAGTCTAGTGAAATAGGTAAACATATTCCCGCCTGCAGAGCAAGGGGCCCGGCCTTTCTGTCTCCTTGCAAGTAATTTACTGCACCCGTTACCATGGTAGGCCCATGGCCCCCGCGCATTGCAGGAAGAAACATATGCATGCACTAGCATTCAGTAATGAACGGCCTCTGCTCGAGAGACCTTTTACTTCAGACAACACATCCTCCAAACACAAGATATCAGATATGCTATAGGTGCAGGTCGTTCTGACATCCCAGACACCAGACTCCTCTACTAGTGCTAAAGTCAAGCCCCCAGCTCTCCCCAGTTACACGTCAATACCACGTCATGTTCAGTTGCGCGTGCATGTATGGTAAAGGTTTCTGCTGACCCTGCAGATTTACTCTATGCATCCACCCACTTATGACACTTCTGTGACTCATTTGGTACACACCTCCGTGTACGCCTCCTTACACGCCTTCTTTTACGCCCATGTATTCTTATCTCTCTCTTTTCACTTGTTACGACTACTGTATTCATTGCAATTGTACAGTTTTACTATATATAATGTGTGATGTTAATAAAACGTTGGATATCCCTTCCTGAACCTTAGTGGTGATGGAACCCGATTCTCAGTGACTCGAGTCATCTTAATTAAAGCCCGTATGACTCAGATACCACGGACTCTGCCTCTCATTTTCTATGAGCTATCCTTATTGTCATTTAATGTATAGAAAAATAGTCCCGGTAATTTTATTTACCACAAGGGGGTGGGGCGGAAGAGCGGCGGGCGCATGCTGGTGACGTAACCGCTCCGTCACCAGCGTCGGTTGCGCTGTGCTTATGGCGGAGCGGTTCCGTCATGGCCCCGCCCGCTCAATAGAACGCTCAGCGCAGGCGCGGATTTTGCGACGCGCATGAGCGGCGGGCGGGCGGGCCATGACGGAACCGTTCCGTCATCAGCACAGCGCCACCGCAGCTGATGACGGAGCGGTTCCGTCATCAGCACTTAAGGGGTTAACAAACGGAAGCATTTCAGTTCAGTGCATTAGACTGTATACTACAATGACTAGCATTTATTAGAAGTGATAGCCTCTAAACATGAACCGTTGTTGCCCCTCACCACACCAACCGGACGACGATACTAGTAAAACAATTAAAGACAAGTAATTTATCATGTGCACCATACAAGTGGTTTAGGTTGTGATGCTAGATGGAGCAATATTCCAGTCCATTAAAACCGCAAGAGAAGTTTCAAAAGTGCATTCACCGTGAAGTATTTCAAGCTGGTCTACCAAATCCGGCTTTATGCTTGCCCAAATTGTGTGATCCTATATTTCCTTATTTAATTGCGCTTCTTTGTCCTATATCATCATATTTGGTGAAATAGGGTAAATGTCTAGGATCACACAATCACATTTGGTGATATAAGGTAACTTTCTAGGATCACACAAACTGATGATAGAGGACAAAAACAAATAGTAAAATAATGCAATTGCCTAGGCTCACACTATGTGGTCAAGAGGGGAAGCAGGGATTTATTGTAGGTTTTCTAGTTTTACATTGGGCAATAGAGCCATTAGATGTTTTTTTCTGTCTACCTCCCATTTTGCACTAAAAGTGGATATCTCGGGGGGCGTGGCCAAGATGGCGGCCTAAGCAGACGTCTGTGCCGGAGGCTCCCCGACTGAACCCCCTTGGCACCCTTTATTATATTCACGCGACCCCACTAGCACCCCAAAACCCAGCCGCCTCGACAGAGCGGACGAAACCGGTGCGGCGAACCCCAGAATCACTCGGCAAGACTCCCGGGAACCTCCCTACCAAGGGGTGACCCGCCTGAGCAGCCGGAGTAGGATTGGCGGCTGAGCGGGCGACCGTTGGCGGCTGATTGGGCCCCCCCGTAGCGGACTGCCCGTGCCCCCCGATTGGCGGAGCAACCCCGGGGCCGAAGGAGAACGGCGGCGAAGGCTGGCTGCTGTCGCCGCGACATTCGCGGCAATATCGGAACGATCGACCACAGGGGCCGAAATCGAGGCCCCGGCTTCGGGCCTTCACGGAGACTACGGCGCTAAACCCCAGGCACACCGGAGACTGAGTGACGGCGGGGGCAGTACCCCAGGCCAGGCTGAGAACCCCCGAAACCCACAGAGAGGTGAGGTGCGCGGAGTGTGGCTAGCGGAAGAGCTTAACTCGGGGGGCATCACCGAGCCCCCAGAGGAGAGAGCCCGCCTGGTCTGTGGCCCTGACAAAAGCCCCGGGAAACGAGGTGTGTGGTGAGCCTTAGCACCGACAGACTGGAGAAAGTCGCAGGAAGCCTGAGCGATGAGACCCTGACTGAGGTGGGGCCGGGGGAAGAGTACCTGAGGTCCCGGCTCTTGGCCTGGGTTGGACCCAGTGGGTGGTCGGACAGCTCCAGTCAGACCCGGAGGATACCAGCAGACACAGCCGAGCGGCGTTCCCCTAGAGGCTCTAGCAGGGGAAAGGTGCGGCATTGAGCAACTTGGGGAGGACCTCCCGGGGGGCATAATCGAGCGCCCAGTGCACGACCGAGTGGGCCCACTCGCCTTCCAGCCCAAGGAGTGCACAGTGAGACGGCGCTGCCCCGGGGCAACTGAACGCCGACCGGACCGGCAATAGGGACACTCAATGCGACCAAGGGGGAAGGAGGAATAGCAACGCATCACGGACAATCTGCGAAAGCCCAGAGACCCAACAGGCAGGTTTCATAGCAGGCGTGGGCCAAGAGTTGAGCTACACACAGCGGGGGCCGAGAGAGCACCGGCAAGCCTCCCACGTCTGTCCTTACCGGGCTCGGTCAATCACCACGGCTGAGTGACCCACTCCCAGTCTGGACGCCCTATCGGGGGCTGGAGCGAGGCCGAGTGGGGACTGAGAAGAAGCGGCGAAAGGGCACCATGGCGGGCCTCAGGAAGAAAGGAGAGCGGACGCTCCCTGAGATGCTGGCGAAGGGCCAGACAAAAACGGACAAAGGACCACTCACACCGGAACCTGTGAAACCAAACCCTAGCCCCGCCGGGACGGACGCGCCAATTACCAAGGCCTTTCTGGAGTCACTATTCAACTCGCTCAGAGACAATTTTAAGACGCTACAGCAAGAAGTGGTGGGAGAAGTCAAAGAGATCAGCGCGATGTAGACAACCTTGGGGGACGGGTGATGGCCATCGAGGGGAAAGATGAGGCCAGGAGCCAGGAAATAGACCTACTACAACAGGAGGTCATCCGCCTGAGAGATCAGCAACTGGACCTGCAAGCACACGCGGAAGATTTGGAAAACCGGTCCCGTCGCAACAACATACGGGTCCGGGGAGTCCCTTTGAAAGAAGAGGGAGCGGACATCACAGCTTACTTACAAGGCCTCTTTCGCGACGTCCTAGGGGAACCCTCAGACTTTCACATTAGGATTGACAGGGCGCACAGAGTGGGACCCACAGACGGGCACCCGCCCCTCCACCCGACATCCTGGCTTTCCTACCGGACTTCCCCCTTAAAGAACGGATTCTCAGGGAAGCAAGACAGAAGCAACCACTCCGATTCCGCAACTGCCCCATTGCACTTTATCAAGACCTATCGGCCATAACCCTGCAGAAGCTGAAGTCGTTCAAAGGGGTCACAGACTTTCTTCGCAAGGAGGAGATCCCATACTCCTGGGGCCACCCGTTCAGGTTGATCTTTAAATGGAGAGGGTCCCTACAACAACTACGATCCCTGCAGGACACGTGCACACTGCTGGGCCTGGAACAACCGGAAGAACAGACACCTATGACACTGTCTCAGGGACAGACTTCGGAGAACTGGCAGAGGATGAGACGCAGGCGATCGCCCAAGCTACACTCCAAACCGGACGCCCATGTCATCTCGCAAGAACGGGCCTTTGCCATTCAGAATGTGGCCAAAGAGACATCGACATCAGAATGATCCCCTTCGAAGTGGGGTCGACCACTCGCTTCTCTATGCAGGTACCGGGAGGGGCGGATGGGGGGCCACGACGGCCGTCACTTGGACACGCTCCACTAAGTAACTCTACCACAGCCCTGCAATGGTTGGGCAGGACTGGGACACTGAACTACTCACAAAGTTGGGAAGTTGGGAACCGGGAGTTTGGGGAGGGATCCGGTTGTTCTGGGAATGGAGGGGGGGACGGTTGGGGAAGGGGGAGTTGCAGTTAGGAGGATGCAGGGAGGAACGGGTGGTGCTGAAAGGGGGGGTTCGGGCGGGGGGGGGGTGGGCTGTCCAGTGCTCTCCTTTTCTTTATATTTTCTTACCCACATCATCATTTCAGTCCTTGCCAGTGCATGCCATCTAGGGGCTCTCCGACCCCCAGCGTGCCAGAGGACACCTGATCGACACAACAGCCGAACCTTACTGATCCACACACCATGACACCTAACACCCTGAAGATACTGACCCTTGATGTGCGGGGTCTTAACAACCCAGTCAAGAGAAGGACGGTACTGACCTACCTCGAAAGCACGCAGGCAGACATCTGCCTACTCCAGGAGACACACCTACTGGCCCGAGACTGCCACAGACTCCGCTCATGGAAATTCCCTAGTCAATACTATTCCTCTAGCCATACTAAAACGGCAGGGGTCGCGATCCTGGTGGCGCGCCACTTCAAGGGGGAAATCCTCCATAAGTGTGCTGAACTGCGGGGCAGGCTACTAGCATACCGCATCGCCTTAGGCGGCCTCACCTTCACGATAGGCTCCCTGTACTGCCCCAACGAAGGACAGGACCGATTTTTCCACTCAGCTCTCACGGACATCACTGACACGCAAGACAGACATATCATACTGGGGGGAGACATGAATATGGTTTTCGACGCAGCCTTGAACAGATCAGGGCAGCACTCCCACCAGGCAGGGACGTTCCCCCCTTCTTGCTTAGAAAGGATGACAGAGTACGATCTACATGATCTATGGCGCCTTAACCACCCGCGGGAGAGTTTACTCCTACTACTCTAACGCACACAAAACATACGCACGTCTGGACTATCTCATAACCACAAGCCCAATATGCGCCCTTACGTCATCCACCGACATTGGGGTAATCTCACTATCAGACCACGCTCCAGTTACCGCTACACTAACCCTGCCCCCTATAACACGACCACCCAGGGTGTGGAGACTTAAGGACACTCTCTTGCATAGGAAAGAGGTAGTCAAACACATACAGACAGCTATCCAAGATAATCTGACCCACAATGCCAACTCAGACACCACCCTTGCGATTCAATGGGCCGCCATGAAGGCAGTACTTAGGGGAGAGTTTATCTCCCTCTCCTCTGCGGAGAATAAGGCTAGGCAAACTAAACGGGACAAACTCACACAAAGAGTGCACGAATTAGAACAAATGCACCAGCGGACAGGGGCCCCACGAATATGGAAACAGCTAAAAGTGACCCGGCAGCTGCTAACAGCACTAGACTCGGACCACGCGAATATGTAGCCCTGCGCCTCAAACACACCTATTACACGGGGGGGACAGATGCGGCCGTTTGCTAGCCAACCGGCTCCGGGCAGTGCAACAACAATGGATCTTTAAAGAGATTTCCAGGTTGGACGGATCCACTGCAACAGGAGACGCACAAATAGCGGAGACCTTTCGTGACTTCTATGCCGCCCTGTACTCTGGTGATCCCCCGAATGTGAAGGCAGCCACACATTACCTAGACACGGTTGAGCTCCCCTCCCTGGCTCCAGTACAGACAGCCTTTCTGGAGAGGGAGATCCGAATTGAAGAGGTAGTTTCCGCTATCACCCGATTGAAGACCGGGAAGGCACCCGGCCCGGACGGTTTTTCCGCTATCTTTTATAAAACCTTTTGCGCTAAGTTGGCTCCCATCCTCACCCGCCTTTTTAACTCCTTCGCTGGGCCATCCCACCGGACCTCCTTCGAGCGTCCCTCTCAGTCATCCCGAAACCGGGGAAAGACAGAACTAAATGCGGATCCTACAGGCCGATGTCGCTTCTTAACGTCGACCTTAAGCTTTATACCGGCATACTGGCGGCACGACTTGCACCTTATCTCCCGGGCCTCATTGACCCGGACCAGGCTGGCTTTGTCCCCGAAAGACAAACAGTAGACAACACCAAGCGAGTAGTTCATTTGATTGAAAAAGCCTCCCGCATACCAGGGGAACGTATGATGTTGGCAGTCGATGCCGAGAAAGCATTCAACCGGGTACACTGGCCTTATTTGGAACTAGTCCTGGCCAAGGTCTGGATTGGGGAAAAGTTCCGTACACTGATCTTCAACTGTTACAAATCCCCTACCGCGGCGGTGCGGGTTAACGGCTGCAGTTCATCCAGCTTCAAAATTGAAAGAGGGACGAGGCAGGGGTGCCCGTTGTCGCCCCTGCTCTTCGTCCTATACATCGAGCCACTCGCGCAAAAGATACGACAAAACCGGGAGGTTACTGGCATTAGGTTGGGAGGAGACGTGCATGCCATCAGTCTCTACGCGGACAATATCCTGATCTCCATAGAACAGCCACGCACAGCCCTACCGGCTTGTATCACTGAGCTCGAGGCCTTCGCGACAGTGGCGGGGTTCAAAATGAATGTGGACAAATCCACAGCACTGGACCTGTTTCTCTCTGCCTCCACCAAGACCTTCCTGAGGAGCCTCCTACCCATTCGGTGGGCGACTGATACTGTTCCCTATTTGGGGATTCAGTTGGCCCCTACGCTTAGAGGAATGACGACGACGAACTATGCTACCCTTCGCACACAGATTTGAGGAGAATTAAGCCGCTGGAGACATCTCCCCCTCTCCTGGCTGGGGAGAATTGCCGCTGTCAAAATGACCATCTTGCCGCAGGTCCTCTATCTTTTCCGAGCCTTGCCTCTACGACCACCTGCAGGCTGGATCAGACAGACATAAGCAGACCTAGCTCAGTTTATTTGGCAGGGCCGGAAGCCACGAATGAAGAAGACAATCGCCATGATGGCGCCAGAGTTCGGGGGGCTAGGCATACCAGACCTGCATAAATACCACCAGGCAGCACAACTCCGCTACCTGGTCGAGTGGAGCCGGTGGGAATCCGAGAAACACTGGCTTTTCCAGGACCAAGCGGTATCGGGGCGCCCACTACAGGAAGTCTCCTTCCTACCAAAAACGCATAGACCCGCAAACCTCTACGCTTCCCAGGAAACCCGAGCCTCGCTGGAAGTCTGGGACGCAACCAACAGCGCTCATGAGCTGACTACTTTTCCCTCCCCGCTAATGCCACTGGTGGACAACCCAGACTTTACCCCGGGTATGGAGAAGGAAGCCTTTGCGCACTGGCGCCCGGCAGGCTGTCGGTTCTTATACCACGTATACGGCCCAGACGGCGTACTCCCCTTTACACTCTTCAAGCAGGAATACGGCTATCCCGAGACGGAACGCCTGCGATACCTTCAGATGCGGCACTGGGCGCTTCATCCGGAAGTACGGAAGACTGCAGACAGACGCCTCATACCATATGAAAGGTGGCTGGTAACACGCACCTCCGACACCAAACTTATCTCTGACATCTACAAGATGATCCAAACACTCCCCACACATGTCCATAACCCGGGTCGGGAGAGCTGGAAGAGGGACCTGGGTAGGGCTCTCAGCCACAAAGAATGGGAGGGGTTCTCCTACAGGGCGCGCCACTCTGCGTATCACTTAGGACTCACTGAAACCCTTACGAAAATCTCCACATATTGGTACTACACCCCAGAAAGGTTACACGAGATGGATCACTCCAAAGACAAACGCTGCTGGAGGGGCTGCGACCAAGTGGGTACCCTTGTGCACTTGTTATGGGAATGCCCTCACCTCCAATCCTACTGAAAACATATACTCGATGAAGTAGACACCCATTTTCAGACCACCATACCACGCCTCCCTGCATACGTCCTGTTAGGACTCCCTAATGCATTGATGTATCCCCTTCGATCCCGCAGAGGACGTCATATCGCCATCGCTTTGGGGTCAGCTTTGCAAAACATACTCACACACTGGCGCACAGCCACGGTCCCCTCCACCACAGGCTGACTCCACCAGCTGTGGCATGTGTTAGGTATGGAGAAGATAACCCTCACTCTAGCCGGAGATAGAGATCAATTTGAAGAGCTCTGGCAATCATTCCGGACTCTACTACTCACTGAATTCACCGAAATCACATGCCCACGCTATCTTAGACTTCTGCGCCTTACCACGCCCACGACCTCAGATCAGTGCGATATACAACAACGATGCGACCACGCCGGATCAGACACTTGACCTGCCAAGAAGGAACCTGAGCACTGGACTAGGGGCGGGAGGAGGGAGGGCCCGAGGGGGGGAGGGGAATGGGGTAGAGGGTGGGGGGAGTTTCCTTTTGGGAGTTATCGAATTTGATGTTGAGCACAACTGCCTTCTTCCAGGCAGGTCGGACTCATCCAATACCGCAAAAGCCCTCGGGCCTCTACTGAACTCTCTACCGAGTCTAATGGGCACTGGCCTGTGTTATTCCTGTAAACTGTGTATTTTACTGCATTGTTTTCCAATAAAAAGATTTAAACCTAAAAGTGGTTATCTCAAGCTCTCCAACCTCATGGCCACACCCTTGGGGAGGTCAGACTCGATTGACAAACCAGAATTTGAACTAAATATTTTATGAATTTTCCTTTGAAAATGCTGGAGGAACTATTTTTGTTCATAAGAAATTGTGCTGGAAATGCTCCACACCAAGGTATAACAATATTCTCATGATGAGAACACCCTAAAACCCTAGGGGAAAAGCTCAACTTCCTCATGACGTTCACTCACTCATTTCATTAATTGGTCTTATATTCCACCACTTTTAAACTCCACCAGCAACCACTGCTCTCTCCTTTAGTGAAATGTCGCAGTACCTTTCATTGTTCCAATGGTGAAGTTCAGGAAGTCCTTTTACAGGCACCACCTGTGCGCCGCAGACAGCTGGATCCGCCCCACTCCAATGATGTGTAATTGTCATGGACCACTGAGCAAAGGTACGCCACACAGGACCTTTGCCCAACCGGTTGGGTTCAAGCTTCACACTGTGTACCACCCCGAGTCCAAGGACGGTTACAGCAGCACCACTACAAAAATGGTGGAGGTGCGCAAGTGGCAGCAGAGCAAGCAGTCTTGGGGATCTTGCCTCTTGGGTTTTTCTCACATCCAATCTCACACCAACCTCCCAAACAAGCAGGTGCCCACCCTGCCATGGTAATACTTCTCCATATTTTGTGGGGTTTCACACAACACTGCAGATTCTTGAAAGTCTGACTGCGACGGTCACGGTTGTCCTAGCGCTTCGGTAGGCTTAGGCGCTAAGGCTAGGAGTAGAATTCTTCTTCTGGACAAATGTGATGATGCAATTAGCCACAAGTATCAATGCCACCAGCACAAGGGAGATACATCTAGTTCTTCAGACCTCGCTCACAGCCTCTTGATTCAGGTCATGCTCCATGCCTTCCCTCAGCTTCTCAAAGCCACTGCTTCTTCTGAGCAACATCTTCTTAGTGGAAGAAATCCTCTAGGGTCTCTCATGAGCAGCCAGTCAGCTCTCTCTCTCTCAGTAGGATGCAAGGAGCCCGCGTGGCAAGTTTAGAGAATCCTCCCCAAGTTAGTAATCACATACCAGGCAAGAAAAGTTGGAGGTCATTACCCCAAACTTGAAGCTCAAAGAAATCTCCCAGTCTGTATTCAGACAGAATATTGAGTTGGAAATGTCGACTTACACAAATATCGAGTTGGAAATATAGTCAGACAGAAATATTCACAGCAAGAATATCGCAGTCAAGAATTTCGAATTTAAGGTATGAAATATTGTTTTAAAAAATATAGAAGTCATTAATATTGTTTGCAAAAATATAGTTGTTTAAAATATCGATTTTTTATTTAGTGTTATGTATTTTAGTTTATATTTTAGATGTATGTGATGTATTTTTGTTGTACAAGTATTGTTTATGTTTTTTAATATATATGTTACATTTTTAGTAGTTATCAATTATATTTTAAGTAAATTTTGCGTTTTTTAGCTCTGTAGCGGGTTGTGGGTGTACAGGGGATTAAGGTGGGAAGTAATTTACATATAATAAATTAATGATTATTTTTTATTAATATTTGTTTAATTGACTTTTTTGTGTTAATTGTGGGAAGTAACTTATTTGTAATTAATTATTAATTGGTTGTTAATTAATATTATTTGGTAATTAGTTATGGTAATTGCGTGATTTTCTTTAGGTGCGGGTTGTGGGGTTATAGGGGTAACGGGAAGAAGTAACTTATTTGTAAATATTTATTCATTTGTTGTTAATTAAGGTTAAATAATTGGAATTTATTCATGGTAATTGTGTAATATTTTTAGGTGCGGGTTGTATGGTTTATAGTGGTAAAGGGTGGGAAGTAATTTTTGATTAATTAATAATTAGTTCATAATTTATATTAATTAATTGATTGAAAATTAACTATGGATATTGTGTAATTAATTTTAGGTGCGGGATGTGGGGTTTATAGGGGAAAAGGGTGGGAAGTAACTTATGTTTAATTATTTTATTAGTTGTTCATTAATATTAATTAATTATTTGAAAACTAAATATGGAAATTGTGTAATAAATTTTAGGTGTGGGTTGTAGTGTTTATAGGGGTAAAGGGTGGGGAGTAATTTATGTTTAGTTATTTAATAATTAGTTGATCATTAATATTGATTAATTAATTAATTAATATTTAATTGAGGTATTTTTTGTTATATTTTTTGTATGTGGAGTTTACTTTTATAGGGGTACAGTGTGGAGTGTAAATGAATTTCATTTACTTTATGATAAGTTGTTAAATACTATTAGTTTTTTATTTGAAAATAAGTTTTAATTGTGTCATTATTTTTTTACAATTTCATTTTAGCTGTGGGTTGTGGGGATTACAGGGATAAAGTGTTGGAAGTTAATTTATTTTATAAGTTTTCATTTGTTTTTTAATTAATATTATTTCTTTAATTGGTAATTAATTATATTAAATAAGGAAGTACATTTTTCTAAAAATTTAGATGTGGGGTATGAATTGTTTGGTGTTGCAGGGTAGGAAATACATTTAAAAAATGTTATAAATAATGCTTTTGTTACTAAATCATTTCGAATTAAAAATTTTGATTTGTTTGAAAATCATTTTTAATTTTATTTAATACTAGATTTTATTTAATACTAGATTACCAGTCACGCGTTGCTGCGATCTCAGAAGAAAGGAAATTTAAGGAAACTTGTTATGATAGCATTCAATTTACAATGTGTCATTTTTATTGAAACGTATTCATTTTAATATGGAAAACATTTAAAGTGTTGTTTTAATTCTGTTTATTTATTCGAGTGCTTGTGGATACACAGTATTTTAGTTTTTCCGTACACAAATAAATCAGAAGGTTTTCAGAAGCGTGTAAACGTTCAGTATTGGAAAGATTATGAGGGCCCTGGGGAGACGGGAGGGGGGGGCGATATTTAACACATTTTTTTTTTGCCAGAAACCTTCGCGGGAGTGTACTCAACAACTTTTAACAAATTGGTTTTTTTTTTTAAGTTTTTTTTTTTTGCCAGAAACCTTCCCGGGAGTGTACTCAACAACTTCCCAAAGTTTCATGGCGATCGGATGAATGGTGTAGTAATGCATAAAGGACAAACAGACATACTTTCGTTTTTATATATATAGATAATATGTGTAGGTATTTGTCAAACGTATTTAACATTATAATATATAATATATATATATTTGTATCTTATTTATATATTTTTTTCATTTCTTTTGTTTTTTAAATATTTTTGTTGTTAATATTTTGTTTCTTTTAATTTTGAACCTACTGGGGTGAGGATATTAATTGTTACTCCTCCGCAATCCAACACTTTCCCTACTGTTGCACTCACTGGAGTGGGAATAGTAATTTGTACTCCGCCGCTATCCAACACTTTCCCTACTGTTGCACTGACTGGTGTGAAAATAGAATTTTTTGCTCCTTTGCTATCCAATACTTTCTCTACTGTTGCACTCATTGGAGTAGAAATAGTCATTTTTACCCCTCTGCTATCCAACACTTTCCCTACTGTTGCACTCACTGGAGTGGGAATAGTAATTTTTACCCTTCCGCTATCCAACACTTTCCCTACTGTTGCATTCACTGGAGTGTGAATAGTACTTTTCACCCCTCCGCTATCCAACACTTTCCCTATTGTTACACTCTTTGGAGTGGGAATAGTAATTTGTACCCCTCTACTATCTAACACTTTCTCTAATGTTGCACTCACTATAGTGGGAATAGTCATTTTTACCCCTCTGTTATCCAACACTTTTGTTGCACTGACTGGAGTGGGAACTTTAAGTTTGAAGATTTTTTGAATTGTTTAATATTTTAGTTTTAAATAGAATGTTTTTAATAGTTTTTATGTTATTGTACATATATCAGTACGCTTTTATATCATTTTAAAATTATAAAATAATTTTGAATTATTAGTTCATTAGTTGTTTTGAAAGTAAATATAAATATATATTAATTATTATTTATGTGTGTTTAACTTTTTTTAATTAAGTTTATTTAATATAGTTGGTAAAATGTATATTACATCTACTTTATTTTCTAATTAAGTTTATTGTTTACCATCCTTATTTTGTAATCTATATATATATATATATATATATACACACACACACACACACATATATATATATATATATATATATGTATGTATATATATATATATATATATATATATATATATATATATATATATATATATATATATATATATATATATATATATATAAATCTATATTCTGTACAACTATATTTTTTACATCAATATTTTTCCC